>NC_041391.1:112777454-112812805 GCF_002162155.2 Triticum dicoccoides | reverse complement strand
ACGCCGGCGACCACCGCACCCACCCTAAACCCTAAGATAGATAGTGGGGTACCTCTCCGGCGGGCCCCCTCCCTGTTGCGGCTGGTTCTTCCTTCACCCCGGCGAGCCCCCACCCCCTGAAAATCGATTGACCCAAAAGTCGATTCAGTCGACCGAAGTGTAGCTAAATCGAAGCAGCATGGCAAGCAAGAGCAAGAGTGAGAGCAGCAGCGCGAGCAAGAGCAAGAGCAAGTGCAGACCAGGCAGGGGACCGAGAGCAAGAGAAGAGTAGCAGCGCGAGCGAGAGCTAAAGCAACAACAACTCCTACTAATGTGGACGTCGCCGCCGAGGGAGCGACGCTGTGGAAGAAGTGGCAGGCGACGCTGCCGTGGATGGAGCCGCGCCGTGTCGGCTCGAGACCGAGCGCCGGCAACACTGTGAGATCGAATCAAGAAGAAAATGCGGCGATTAGTGTACAACCTCTTTGGTGGCACTGATTAGGCCGCAACTTCATCCGAGGAAACGATGATGATGATGCTCTTCCAGTGGTGCAGGTAAAGACGGCGGTGTGGGAATGGAGGTGGCGTGAAAGACGAGGGGAACGTCGGGGCAGCTCCTTGGAGGTGGAGGATGTGGTGGCTGCACCGGCGGGACGACGAGATCAATGACGGATCCTCATCCGGTACTGTGGATGACGGACGTCGAGGTGTTGCTGTGGACGACGTCATCGGGGAAGAGGTTCCGGCTGGGTGGCAGACGGAGCAGGGTGTGGGGCTTCGTCGGGGGTTTTCGCGGCCTCGGTGTATGAATAGGTGGGCAGATGGGATGGCAGCGGGGGACCATGTATTAGGGATGCGCTTGTCCGAAATGTGGGGTAAGTTACAAAAGTACCCCCAGCGATTTGGGGCAGTTCTTTCGGTTCAGGGGTACCATGGGCATTTCGCGTGTCGGGATTTCACAGGAGGTGGGAGTTTTAGCGTGCGTTGTAATTTCGGAATAGCAAGGCGTGGGTTGAGATGGAGGGAGTTGTCGGAGCACAATGAGACAAAGATATATCTTAAATATTTTGGGCTAACAAGGCGCGGGTTGAAGAGGTGGGAGTTACACAGCACGATAGACAGAGACGCTAGCTTGAATTTTCGGCATAACAAGGCGCGACTTTAAATTTCATGAGAACAAGCTTAACGTATACCCAAAAAAAGATAATTTGCACCTCAACTCACACACAAACACCATTTCGACTAGACTAAGGTACAGTGCATTGCACGCATGAGATTTGGCAACCAAATTATGAATAAATACCACATTATAGCATGTAAGCTTTGAGTCATATATGCATGATGTAGATGTTCGTTTAATTCTTATAGTTCATTTCATTCAAAATCATCTAGTTTTTATAAGAAAGCTAATCTATTTTAAGATTCATGAAATTGTGCGTTGTAAGACATAAAGTAAAAAGAAATAATGGAAAATCATGTAGAAAAACATTTGGGCAATTCTGATATGGAAGATTCTAGAACAAAGAAGAAGTGCTTTGTGTATAGATGTTTGTGCATTATGCTTAAGTTCAACCATGGAGTCTCCTAGAATATACATGTGGCAAAATCTGGTGGAATCTAGATGATATCCAATGGCCAGTAGTGCTCAAATTTGCCATCTTTGGACCATCGGATTCGCCCCATCCGATGACCATCTTTCAAGGTTAAAGTTACCTGTCGGTGTCAAAACCGGCGGATCTCGGGTAGGGGGTCCCGAACTGTGCGTCTAGGCGGATGGTAACAGGAGACAAGGGACACGATGTTTTTACCCAGGTTCGGGCCCTCTCGGTGGAGGTTAACCCCTACTCCTGCTTGATTAATATTGATGATATGGGTAGTACAAGAGTAGATCTACCATGAGATCAAGGAGGCTAAACCCTATAAGCTAGTCTATGGTATGATTGTTGTTCATCCTACGGACTAACACCCTCTGGTTTATATAGACACCGGAGAGGGTTAGGGTTACACAGAGTCGGTTACAATGGTCGGAGGAAAGTCCCATCCGGACACGGGACGAAGTCCTCAATCTTGTATCTTCATAGTCCAGGAGTCCGGCCAACGGTGATAGTTCGGCTATCCGGACACCCCCTAATCCAGGACTCCCTCAGTAGCCCCTGAACCAGGCTTCAATGACGACGAGTCCGGCGCGCATATTGTCTTCGGCATTGCAAGGCGGGTTCCTCCTCCGAATACTTCATAGAAGATTTTGAACACAAGCATAGTGTCCGGCTCTACAAAACAAGTTCCACATACCACCATAGAGAGAATAATATTTACACAAGTTCAATCTGCTCACATTTTTTGTGGCATGACATCACACCACGGCCAAGCCTTTATTTGAATCGTTTTTACTGTTCCACCTCAGCGCGTTTAGCGAAGCGGTTTCTTTGGCACGTCTTGTCAAAGCAGAGATCGTGTCCCCTTATTCCGGGATTCTCATCAATACGGGCATGGGTAACCCAACCACGCCATTGATTACGGTGCTTGGGAGATAAGCGAGTTTTACCAGGCTGGTGGGGACGCATAGTTTCGTCCGTCCATATAAGGGGATAAGGATCCACCTCTTTACCTACGCCTTCTTCCTCCTTTGCTTATCCATTTCCGCGCACTCGAGATCCAGCGCCCAAGTCCGCACATCTCGCCTCAACCTTCCCCAGCCATGTCCGGAGCGGGAGGCAAGTGGATGGCCTCCTCCGTCACAGAGGGGCACATCAAAAAGTTGAGGAAAGCTGGATACCTGCACAAAGACATTGCGCACCGGCTACCAAACGAGGGGCAGCTCGTCCCCAACCCTAGGCCACATGCGAGGGTGGTGTTCCTCCCCCATTTCCTCTGCGGACTGGGCTTCCCACTCCACCCATTTGTCCGGGGGCTCATGTTCTATTATGGTCTGGATTTCCACGATCTGGCCCCGAATTTCATCCTCAACATCTTAGCGTTTATCGTTGTGTGCGAGGCCTTCCTCCGCATCAAGCCTCACTTCGGCTTATGGCTGAAGACCTTCAATGTCAAGCCGAAGGTAGTGGGCGGCCAGCAGGTGGAGTGCGGAGGCGCCATGGTGGGCAAAATTCCCAACGTGATATGGGTCGAGGGCTCCTTTGTGGAGACCATCAAAGGGTGGCAAACGGGGTGGTTCTACATCACCGAGCCGCGTGACCTGAATGGGCAGCGGCCCCTGAATTCCGATCTGGCATCCCCACACGGCTCACCTCCTGGAAAGAGATGGGCCTGACATGGGGTGATTTGGAAGAGCTGACCGGACTCCAAACCTGCGTCCAAAACCTTGTGAACAAGAAGATCAAGCTTGTCAACGTAGTCCAGGTCATGCTCATCCGCCGGATCCTCCCGTGCCAACAACGGGCCTTCAATTTGTGGGAGTTTGATCCGGCACAACACCAATCCTTGAACAGGCTTTTCGACACTACGTACGAAGATGCCTGGAAGGTGCTGTTCAAGGGCGCCGAGGCTCCCGCATCCGCTACCGAAGATCACGGATTGAGCTCACAGCATCAAGCCAGCGAGGAAAGCTATTTTACCCTTTACAGGATGCTTATTTTCCATAGTTTGACTCTATGCGGGATCTAAACTCCCTTTGCCTTTGACATGCCTCGCAAAAGACGCCCGGGCAGGTTAACTATCCGGCTCCCTTGCCAGAAGATCCAGCGGATGCCTAATTAACGGGGCTGCTGGCTCCGGCACCTTACGTGGTGCCGGAGAAGAAGGCCAAGAAGAAGGCCACGGGAACTCGAAAGAGTTCCCGGCATCAGGTGTTATCGGACTCATTGTCCGATGACTTCGTGGCAGACTCCTCCCGCGAAGACGAGGAGGAGAAAAAAGAGGCTTCTCCCCCAGCGGGGGGAGAGAAGAAAAGGAAGGCCTCCCCAACTGGGGAGTCTGGAGGGTCCAAACAGGGAAGGACCATTCCTCCAGACTACTCCACCAACGCCGACGATGGCGAAGAGGAGTGGTCACCGAGGGCTAAGCCCCTGGCGACATCGTAAGTGTCTGGATACCAGAGTAATTCATGATTTTTCATTTGTCGCATAGTGTCTTCTAATGCCGAATACAACCATGTAGCCCATCCAAGGACGGGCTTGATATTTCAACGAGTGGCTCCCTGGCTCCGTCGGACATGAATAGCACTTCTCTTCCGGCCTCCTCCTCTCCTTGCGTTGCTGATGACGCCGAGGTGGAGTCCCAAAAGGGGCCCGACCAGGAGGAGGTGGTCCTGGAGGCGCCGCAAGGCGACCTCCCGGACTCCAGGTGCGAAGGGGGCAAATTCCCAGAGGGCTCTAAGTCCGGCCCTGTGCCAGACTCCATACCGGAACCTACAGTGGTTCCGGAGTCCGGCAAGCGGCCCCTTCATAACAAGGGCAAGACTGCAACGCCAGTGGCCTCCATCCAACAGGAGGCACCGGACAATTTGCTGGAGGCACTTAACGGCGCGTCCATCGACAAGGAGCACCGCACTATCATGGGTGCGGTGATCCAGAAAGTTCAGTCCGCCAAGAGCGGGCTGGCTGAAGCCTGTACCAGCCTTCTAACGGGCTTTGAGGTAAGTTTTTAAGATATGTAAGAATATTACCGGATAGACAGTAGCCCCTGATGCTTAGTTCGGTGTTCGGAAAGAAAAGCCGAGCTGAGGATCTAAAAAGATATACATAGGAGTCTAACATAAATATGTCAATATGGGAATGCAGGCTGCGCCTACTGACCTCTGCCGGACTGACTGCGGAGGTCAATGCACTGAAGGAGAGCCTCGAGCAGTCCGAGAACGAGCTCGGCGCCAAGAAGCAGCTCGAGGACAAAGAAGGTAAGTAATACCTCATCAAAGTAATACCTTATAGAAAAGGATTTGGTTGCAAAAAATGACAGGAATAACGTGAGTATTGTAGGGCCACAAACAAGGTGGCGACCCTGAAGGAAGCGCTGTCCAAGGCCGAAAACAATGCGGCCGCAGAGCGCACCGAGCGAGAGAAGCAGGAGGCGCGGGCGGCGGAGGTGCGGCAAGAGCTCCAGGCTCTCGTGGAAAACCACGAGAGTTTGGAGCGTGACTCGAAGACTCGAGAGTCCGAGCTCGCCTTGGCTCTTGAGAGTGCCAAATCTGCTAAGGCCGAAGCCCAGAAGGCCCTCTAGGAGATTGAGGTGATAAAAAAGATAGCGGCGGGTAAGGCATTCTTCATGCAAAGCAAGCATGTGAAAGTGAATTATGTGTTACTTACCCGAATTCGGAGCTCTCCAGGAGCATTCGTAGATCTGCCCCGTAGTCTGTCCGATGCTGCCGCGTTCTACCGAGCCAAGGAGGGGAGGTCGACGGAAAAGGTGTTCTGGTCTCAATATGCTGAGGCCGGACATCCGGTGCCCCTGAGCGACCAGCTGAAGCAGCTGGTCGAGCTCCACAAGGTGGCCGAACAGGCCATGAAGGGCCTTATAGTTCGGCTGTGGCCTAAAGAAGCCATGCCTGGGAGCTACTTCGGTCTGGTGCGGCGGCTGGTGGACGCACCTCCATGGACTGAAGTCATCAAGCGTTTCGTCTGCATTGAAGGTGCCCGTCGGGCCCTTGCCCGCGCTAAAGTGCACTGGGGCGGGATGGACGTTGAGAAGCTTGGGACGGACGCGCCACCGCCGGGCAAGGAGTATCGCAAGCCCGAGATGTACTATGAGGGTGTCCTAAAGGATGCCCGCCTTATAGCGGGTGAGTGCTCCAAAGATGTAATTTTTTAGTAGACTCGCATTTGTTATCTTGTACGCTGAAAACTTTGTTCATATGCACTAAGCAACGCTTGTGAATTTAAAATATTACCTTCTGTGCGGCCGTTTATCAAATTTGAGAGATGGCGAGTCGTTGGCTTCAGCCCCCATGCCACGAGTGCTGGGGTGTTCGGGATAAACTTGAGCGCTCTTGTTGCCATTCTTGGGTCCTTCGAGGGAGGCGTTCACCACAACGAACGAGGCAACCGACTATAATGCTTGAACACTCTCACTTAGCCTTAGAATTCTATAATTTTAAATTTCGGCGAAGCCCCTGGTATTCGGAAGACCGAATTCGGGGCGCTATCCACGCCTTGGCCAGACAATGCCGACTCCTCGCTCTAAGCGGCATGAGTCTTTATGGACCCGAAAAACCTCTCGAACAGTGACCAGCTCTCGCCCTATAATGACAGTCAGTTTAAGCTTTCTCCACGGAGGTGCTCAACCCAGCTCAACCGGGGCACAATCGCAGTGGTTCTCCCAGAGCTACCTTAGCTGATATAACGGAACGTAAGGTACCAAAACATGGGAGCCGGGCAAACCCAACTATTGACCCAGGACATGATTCGGAGCTGATGCATATAATGCTATAAGTTCGGGGTGACGCACTTGTGAAAGTGTTCAGACTTATCACACCATGTCTTGGGGTACTAAAGCCCCTAGTGTATTGACCGTACCAAGTTGTACGGGTGCAACATGTCATAGATGAACATTTATGAAAAAAAGGAATGCAATAATAAGCAGAAGCTATGTATTGTTTAGTCAAAAGATACTGCAATGAAAGCAGGACGATACAAATAGTGCAATAAGCAAGGGATGGGACTATTTAACATGTCCCCCTCCAGGGGTAGGCTGCGGGATAGTATGTAAAACAGGTATACTGCTCGTAATAGAGACCACCTGGACACTCGACGTAGCTTTTCTGCTTCCCTGGCTGTTGCATCGTGAGTTCGGCGATTCTACTGCCGGACAGGCTTCTGGAAAACAGAGTCCTGAAAATAAGAAAAAAAAGAATGACACAATTGGGAGCCCCTAGTGTGGTTGAGCCGCACTCTGGGCATGCCGTGGTCGTGCCCCTCACCCTATGCCCATGGTATCTCCACAGCGTAGTTATGTACGTGTGGTACTGGTTTCGCGATTTCACGAGGGCTGGTGTTGGGGCTGCATTGCTGCGTGTGCTCGGAATGTGCCAGGCGGTCTTGTTGTAGGTTACTCCGGGCGCGCTTGACGGTGTCCAGACGTTTAATAGTCGGACTCGAGAATTGCCTAGAGAGGCTGCTTTGTTCGAGAGAGCGTTCGGTGTTTCCATTGACC
Source organism: Triticum dicoccoides (assembly GCF_002162155.2). Classification (NCBI taxonomy): domain Eukaryota; kingdom Viridiplantae; phylum Streptophyta; class Magnoliopsida; order Poales; family Poaceae; genus Triticum; species Triticum dicoccoides. Next base: position 112,805,722 of record NC_041391.1, on the reverse strand, counting down.
ATGATTACTCCTCGAGGGCCTGGCATCTTGAGCTTGCGGTATGCGTAGTGCGGCACCGCATTGAACTTTGCAAATGCGGTTCGTCCGAGCAGTGCATGATAGCCGCTACGGAACGGGACTATGTTGAAGATTAATTCCTCGCTTCGGAAGTTATCTGGGGATCTGAAGACCACTTCGAGTGTAATTGAGCCTGTACAGTTGGCCTCTACACCTGGTATGACGCCTTTAAAGGTCATTTTTGTGGGTTTAATCCTTGAGGGGTCTATGCCCATTTTTGTGCATTGTATCCTGGTAAAGCAGGTTCAGGCTGCTGCCGCCGTCCATCAGGACTCTAGTGAGGTGAAATCCGCCAATGATTGTGTCAAGAACCAATGCGGCGAATCCGCCGTGGCGAATGCTAGTGGGGTGGTCCCTTCGATCAAAAGTGATCGGGTAGGAGGACCATGGGTTGAACTTTGGGGCAACTGGCTCCATCGCGTATACGTCCCTTAGTGCATGCTTCCGCTCCCTTTTGGGTATGTGGGTTGCGTATATCATGTTCACCGTCCACACTTGTGGGGGAAAGCCCTTCTGTCCTCTATTGTTCGGCGGCCGGGGCTCCTCCTCGTCATCGCCATGCGGCCCCTTGTCGGCATTTAACTTGCCTGCCTGCTTGAACACCCAATAATCCCTGTTGGTGTGGTTGGCTGGTTTTTCGGGGGTGCCATGTATCTGGCACGAGCGATCGAGTATTCGGTCCAAATTGGACGGGCCCTGAGTATTTCCTTTGAACGACTTTTTCCGCTGACCGGGTTTAGAGCCTCTGAATCCGGCATTGACTGTCGTATCTTCAGCATTATCGCCGTTAATGCGGCGTTTGTGCTTGTTGCGACGCGACCTGCCATTGCTGTCCTTGGTATCCGAACTACCAGGGTTTTTGGTCAGGTTGTTACTGCGAGCTAGCCAGCTGTCTTCTCCCGCGCAGAAGCGGGTCATGAGTGATGTGAGGGCTGCAATGGATTTCGGCTTTTCCTGTCCTAGGTGCCGGGCAAGCCACTCGTCACGGATGTTATGTTTGAAGGCTGCAAGGGCCTCTGCATCCGGACAGTCAACAATTTGATTTTTTCTTGGTTAAGAACCATGTCCAGAATTTTCTGGCCGATTCATCTGGCTGCTGAATTATGTGGCTTAGGTCATCGGCGTCAGGTGGTCGCACATATGTGCCCTGGAAGTTATCAAGGAATGCGGCTTCTTGGTCTTCCCAACAACCAATTGATTCTGTTGGCAAGCTGTTGAGCCAATGCCGAGCTGGTCCTTTAAGCTTGAGTGGGAGGTATTTGATGGCATGTAGATCATCACCGCGGGCCATGTGGATGTGAAGGACATAGTCCTCGATCCAAACCGCAGGATTTGTTGTGCCGTCGTATGATTCAATGTTTACGGGTTTGAAACCCTCGGGGATTTGATGATCCATTACTTCGTCTGTGAAGCATAGTGGGTGTGCGGCGCCTCTGTATTGGGCTATATCACGACGCAGCTCAAATGAGCTTTGTCTATTGTGTTCGGGCCGGCCGGAATTGTTGTATCTGGTGTGACGGTTGTCATCATGTATCGTAGGGTGCCCACGCGATCCGTAGATCGATCTTATTTGTCTTGCCTTGTCCTCCAATATGTCTCGCAGGTCTGGTGCATTTCCCCGTGGCTTTATACTTTTCGAGCGACGCCAGGGTGCAGCTTTAGTGGAGGACCTAGAGGCCTCTCTGTCGCGGCCACGAGGTGGCCGGTCGGCCGCGTCATGCAGTGGTGATGTAGGTTTGGGTGTTTCCTCCTCTAATTGGGGTAGCAGCCTGCATTTTGGGTAGCTCTTGGAGGGGCGATCGAGTTTGTACTCTTCGGCTGCGAGGACTTCGGTCCATCTGTCAGTTAGCAAGTCTTGGTCAGTTCTAAGCTGCTGCTGCTTTTTCTTGAGGCTGCTTGCCGTGGCCATAAGCCTGCGCTTGAAGTGCTCTTGCTCGACGGGGTCCTCCAGCACGACGAATTCGTCATCGTCGAGGCTTGCTTCATCTTCGGAGGGAGGCATATAATTATCGTCCTCTACCTCTCTGTTTGCCGCTCTATCATGAGGGTTGGCTTCTCCCTCCTACTTTGCTGAATCCTGCTGGAGGGGGTTGTCTTCGACACTGTCCGGGGTGTTATTATCTCCCATGCCGGAATCACCGTGTTTGCTGTGGCAGGATTTAGAGCGGCGCCGCTGACGCCGGCGCCTGGGCTGTTTTTTGGAGGGGTCATCCTGCGCTGTTTCATTGCCATTCTCATCTTTTGGGATGTCCACCATGTATATGTCGTATGACGAGGTGGCCTTCCAGTGCCCTGTAGGCACTGATTCTTGGTTGTCTCCTGCATCGTCGTCCATACCGTCGATGTCTTCGGAGTCAAAGTCGAGCATGTCGGTTAAATCATCGACAGTGGCTACCAAGTGGGTGGTGGGTGGGCGTTGAATTTCTTCGTCGTCCGCATCCCAACCTTCCTGACCATAGTCCGGCCAGGGCTCTCCTGATAAAGAGAGAGACTTTAGTGAATTCAGGATGTTGCCAAAGGGCGAGTGCTGAAAGAGGTCCGCGGCAGTGAACTCCATAACCGGCGCCCAATCGGATTTGATTGGTAGAGGTGTGGGAGGTTCGGAGTCCGGAGAGGAGTCCGGCACCTCGGAGTCACGGGCTTTGCAAAGGACAGGGATGATGTTCGGCTCAATCGCCATAGAGATCGTAGCCCCCAAGGTGGTGTCCAGCCACTCGTCCTCGATCGGTGAAGTCGGCTCCGAGCTAAGGGTCGGAGCGGACACTGGTGCAGCCTCCAAGGCGCTGTTCAGCGGCAGAGCTAGATCATACCCATCGAGACAGTGCGGCACGCTTGGCTGTGGCTCGAATCCGTCAAAGATCAAGTCTCCGCGGATGTCAGCCGTGTAGTTCAAACTCCCAAATCTGACATGATGGCCAGGGGCGTAGCTTTCGATCTGCTCCAGATGGCCAAGTGAATTGGCCCATAGTGCAAAGCCGCCAAATACAAAGATCTGTCCATGGAGAAAAGTCTCACACTGGACCGCGTCGTTGTTGATGATCGAAGGAGCCATCGGACCTAAAGATGATGGCACAGAGGAACTCTCAATGAAAGCACTAATGTCGGTGTCAAAACCGGCGAATCTCGGGTAGGGGGTCCCGAACTGTGCGTCTAGGGGGATGGTAACAGGAGACAAGGGACACGATGTTTTTACCCAGGTTCGGGCCCTCTCGGTGGAGGTAAAACCCTACTCCTGCTTGATTAATATTGATGATGTGGGTAGTACAAGAGTAGATCTACCATGAGATCAAGGAGGCTAAACCCTAGGAGCTAGCCTATGGTATGATTGTTGTTCGTCCTATGGACTAAAACCCTCTGGTTTATATAGACACGGGAGAGGGTTAGGGTTACACAAAGTCAGTTACAATGGTAGGAGATCTACATATCCGTATCGCCATGCTTGTCTTCCACGCCAAGGAAAGTCCCATCCAGACACGGGACGAAGTCTTCAATCTTGTATCTTCATAGTCTAGGAGTCCGGCCAACGGTGATAGTTCGGCTATCTGGACACCCCCTAATCCAGGACTCCCTCATTACCCGAACACAATATACAAAATATAAAATATAATATATATATAGGGGTATAGATATAGATATGTGATGCGAAAGCCACCCAGCATCTCCTATTAGAATAGTGTGTCCATGCACGGATGCGACGTGGCCAAATTATGTCTGCCATCGGTATCTCAAATTCAAATCAGTCTGACCTTGTTCAATGTGTATACATTACAACATGCTCGTTTCCAAACCACACCGCACAGATCTCCGTTATATTCATGCATGCATGGGTTTCAAACATCAAGATCTCTTATTCAAATATTTGAATTCAACTTTACATTGATTATGACCTCACCTAGTCTTTTACACTCACACAGTCGTCTTCTCTTTATAATTGTACCACTAACTTTCTCTCATGCATGCATGCACACACACTACCAGTCGGCATTATCCATCGCACACATGCAATCTTTTTCTTCAGGTCGGTCTCCCATGAAGGCACACACCCGCACACATCCCCCTCTCCATCATATTGGGCATTCTTTATCTCTCTCGCGTGCATGTGCAACGATCGATGTTCCTCTATGTATGTGTGTATATAGCTAGGTCTTTCATAGTTTTCCACACAAACCGATCAATTGATATATCCTGTGAGGTCTCATCCTCTTTCCCACGTCCACATCGATCAATCTATACCTCTTTATATAGGATTAACATATATAGCTAATACAGCCACATTAATTATATATCCAACGCACCTCTCTCATCATCCATGCCTTCCGCTTCATCACTTAGACGCGCGCACAATGGCGAAGACAGGGGGCAGCAAGGGCCCTCCCCCCGAACATCACTATATATCGAGGCTAATATGAATGTGATCATTAGACAATTGCTGCTAAAAATGGTTTAAGTTCATGAATTGACCCTCCTCGTAAAGGATTAGCAATTCTTGGCCCCCTAGCTCATTTATTTTTCATGGATACGCCACTGCGCGCAACAGCGCATGTTCTCGCCCCAATCTCTAAATATCGATCTCGCACTTGTGCACTTCTTCATAGTCTCCCTCCACTCGGCCCCTCGCACCATCTTCTATCCCCCCACTGGATTTTGCCACATGTACAATCTAGCAGACTCCATGGTTGAACTTAAGCATAATGCACAAACCTCAAAACAACAGTGGTTCTCTTTTGTTCTAGAATCTTCCATATGATAACTGCCCAAACTTTTTTTCTAGTTGAATTGCCACTATTTGTTTTTACTTCATGCTTTACAAGGCACAATTCCATGAATCATAAAATAGATTAAGGGCTTCTTTGATTCAAAGGATTCTCAAAGGAATTTTGGAGGATTCTAATCCTTAGGAATTTTTCCTATCTTGGTTGTTTGATTCATAGGATTGTAAACCATAGGAATTTTTCCATATGATTCATTTGCACTAGATTTCATAGGAAACATCACGTCCAGTCAAAACTCTTTGAAACAATTCGGCGTTTTTTCTATGCACAACCAAACACTCGTACAATCCTGTAGGATTCAAGACGACATTCCACTATAATCCCATGTTTTTTCTATTCCCGCCTTTTGGAAATCCTACGAATCCAAGATGCCCTAGCTTTTTTATAAAAACTAATTGATTTTGAATGATATGAACTATAAGAATTAAACGCTGGTCTACATGAGGCATATATGACTCAGAGCTTACATGCTATAGTGTGGTATTTATTCATAATTTGGTTGCAAAATCTGATGCGTGCAACCCACGTGTACCTTACTAGTACTTCGAGTATGTGCAAAACACGTAAATTAGAATTCCAATGGCACCCTACATTCATGAAGCCACGTTGCACTTGTGGAGGCGTTGTCGCGACCTCCTTGTGTGGATTGATCAAAGTGACGTGCTGCTGGTTCCATAAGAATGTACTCGTCCTCCCTGAGCCATAGTGTCGGTACATGCACGAAGCGAAGATGTGCACGCGCGCCACGCACACACTCATTCCCTCGCACGCACACGCGGGTACATGGGCGGACGCAATTTTGTACCAAGATCCACCCCATGTGATAATTTGACGCATGTAAAGTCATTCACTTCATTGATGGTCAATTAATACAGCGCATGCAAATTGAGTGGACGTGAGGGCGGAAGAAAGACATTACTATTCCACTGCACGCATGAGAGTAGTTAAATCATGGGTTGCTAGTAGTACTTCCATTGGTCTCCTTCGTATTTTGTGCCAATTTTTTACAGTAACATAATATTTACGCATTTGAGCAGTGTAGTCTACTTGAAATTTATGTTCCACTAAACTCATCGGGCGCCGTTTCGGGCCTCGAAACCAAAACCATAAATTAATATTTACCTTGTTCCCACCCCATTCGAAAGCCTGCTCAGACCTACTAGTACGTACCAAACCTGAACGTGTTCCCACTATGCAGGTATTAGTGCTAGTGCTAGTACTTAGGTTATAAAAAGGGGAACTACTTAACCGAAAATTACTCTACCTTTCCTCCTCATAAGTGCTTCGTCTTCGTCCGTCGTTGCCATGGCTCTTGGTCGAGAACTACTCGTAACAACGGAGCGACAACCAAGGCTGCAGAAAAAAAAGAGGGCTCGCCGCCACATAGAGACCTCGAAAGATCTCTCACGGGTAGGCGATGGCTCCTAGGAGCGCCCTAGCCGCGGAGGCGAACATGTCGCGCCGGCGGCGCTGGAGTCGTTACCCTCGACAGCATGCCTGATCAGCTCAATAAGCACCTCAATAAGAAGGAGTTCATCCAAGACTTGGTGGAGCTGCTGAAGGAGAGCCTCGACGACATGCCCGGTGAGCTCAATAAGCAGGGGGGGTTGACTGCCGGCTTGCTGATGTTGTTGAAGAAGAGCATTGCCTCGGAGAAGAAGGCGACCGGTGAAATCCTGCAACTTCAGGAGAACAAGGCGAAGCTCTGCCACGAGCTCGACCTATTGAAGGAGAAGAACGCCGGCTGGAAGAAGCTGCATGAGAATAGTAGTTCCTCGATGAAGATGTTGCAGGCCCTCATCATGTAATAGAAGGAGGAGTTGGTGAAGCTCCGCATTGAGCACCCGGTTGCTGTCAAGGTACGTAATGTGGCCGTGGAACAAATGATGAAGCTCGCATCGAGAAATACCGCATCATGGACAGAATTAAGAAGATGGCGGAGGAGACGTGCAAGGAGATGGAGGTCGTGGAGGCGATGAAGAAGCAGTTACGACTCCGCAGCGAATTAGATCATTTGGGATGATAATCTTCCTTCTTCTTTTGCTCTTGTGTTTCATCTTTTGCTTCGGGTGTTTCGCAACACGTGTCATGTTCTCTGTGAGGCATGAATAGAACAATGCATTTTTTAGGGAATGAATAGAACAATGCTCAAAATGAGATGACTAGCATTAGATCATTTTGTATTGCCATATGGCACTGGGCTGCCGTATTTCGTGCTACTCTGTCATAGTACTACTCCAGTGGAGAACTTGAGTATACCGCACGGTTCTTTGCTCCTCCTTAAGTCGTCGGCGCATTTATACGAGCAGTCAAATCAAAAGGCCCCGCCTTCCAGCAGTAATGAGCCGTCAAATCACAAAGGCCCTCGCCTCTCGTGAAACCGACCAAGCTAGACTGACCAAGCTAGCAGTAGTAGTATCGATGGATTGCGCCATGGAGCAAAACTTGAAATTAAAAAAAAGGTGGTACATATAGAGAGCGCTCGTTGCCAAATTATGCATATAGTACCATTAAAAGGCTAGTCGCAATAATGGTGTCCAGCACAACCCACCCCTCAAATAAAACTAAGCATCCTGGAATTCTTTGACGAAACTAAGAACCTTGAAATTCTTTGACAACTAAACTGCTGGCTATATGATGTCGTCCAAATATATTGTACGTATATAATGTGAAGAAACGAGTGGTAGTATTATACCAACTAAAAGATGAAATGTAAGAAATACTATTATGGACGTACTGAAGAGTTAAAGTAACGAGAGGAAACATAATATAGTTTTGCTGGGGGCTCAGCACAACACACCCCTCAAGTTAAACTAAGCACACCTGAAATTAAACTTTGCAACTATTCTGGTAGACACTGCATTGGAACCACCATGAGCAACGACACTGCCACCTTACTCGGAGTCCTCGTCCACATCCTCGACTTCGTCCTTGTCCCTCTTCCTCTTGGCCGATACTTCTTTACTTGAACGACACACTTGCCTCTTGCTCTTCATCCAACCCTTGTAAATATTGAAACAAAGGTAGCCATCCATTGCAACATAATGGATGTGGTCTATATCTAGTACATTCCGCTGCCATGCATAATGATGAAATGTGCATGGAGGTTTCTCCAGTTTACCGTACCAAGGATGAACCATGGCTCCTGCCAGGGTCAGCATTGAAGGCTGGCCACCGGTGGGCAGCAGCCGATTCTTCTGGAGGTCGAAGGGGTTGCCAACAATGATGCCTATATGACCCATGACTTCTTTGTCGTTCGTAAAGTCTACAATAACGAATTTGACTAGGTTGCTCTCGAGGAAGTTCTTAAAATCCATGCATTCAACGTCGGCATGGCATATGTGATAGACCAAGCATAAGTCATGCACGCAAACCTGGATCACGGCAGGCTTCTTCCACTCTTCGTCCTTTAGATCCTTCTCTCGTCCCAGGATAGTGGTGTACTCAACATCTAGCCCAGCGACCCACTCATCATACTACTAGAACGCCCGTGCGTTGCCACGGGCTTTTGCAATGTGTTGATGGAGTTATATAAACATAATGCATATTAAATTTTACATGTAGAGAATAGATAGTACAGGCACAATCGGATAGTAATTGAAGTCCACTAAAATTGCAATGTAAATTGATAACAAAAAGACAATTTGGCAATGTATTCATATAAAGCGATTATCTAACTACTCATTTACAAATTAAGATCTACTTGATATGCTTTAGAAAAAATCGCACAATGTCAACAATGTTGTCTTTAGCTTCATTCCCCATGATATTTGAGCAAGTATAATAAAAAATTCTATCTTAACCCATACCCATCCTGCATAAGCAGTACATGTAGTTAGCACGAATATTTCACATCGAAGGTCTCAAAATGTATAACGGATACTCTCCATGGAAACGGACCGAACAAACCAATTCTTTACCGTTCTGCCATACCATAAAATAAAATTCATGTGCGCGCCACACACCAACACATGGGTCTATCATGAGGCCCTCAATTTCAGCACTTCGGCCATTGTGTTATTGCTTCGCTATGTTGTCACCCTGCTCCAAATCCTCTAGTGTTTTCTCTTAGTCAGCCAAATTGGTGTAGTCAGTCCCATCATCCGTAATCCATGGATTAAGAAATGAATACTCCCTCCCTTTTGATTTAAAAGGCCCAACTCAAAAATCTCCTCAAACAAGGCAAATGGTGAGTGGTAGAATGAATTTTGTAGTTTGCAATACTAACCCAATTAAACAGATGCATTAATTATCATTAACTACCACATATGCATTTGTGGCCACTAAATGAGTAGGAACATTACATGCATTGGTGAGTTCCTTTTAAACCTTACATGTAGACATTTAATATGCTTTGGAATCTAAACATAGGATAGAGATAGGCCTTTAAACCAAAAAAAGCAAAAAAAAAGATAGGCTCTTTAAACCCAAAAGGAGGGAGTATATCAGCTACTTGGCTTCAGATCTACATTGCCACCCAACTCCAAATTTGCACATCTTTTCTCCAAGTTTGCCAAATTGCCATAGGCATTCCTATCATCCCTAACTTAGATGCATTCGTCATCCACTCCATCCTCATAGTTTTGACAAATTCTAAAATTTGCCCAAACAATTTTGCAATGTTATAGTCCTCTCATTTATATTTTCTTATTTTTAGCATTGTGTGAGAGCTAATAGCTCCACTCATACGGACCCTCATACCTCGCCACTATAATCACATATACAAAGAAAAATAGCCTAACACTTTTTATTATCCTAATAATTTTCCTCTATCGCTAATCCTCTTAACATTACCAAATATCACTAATCGTCCAGAGGTTGAAGATGCAGTTGTCGGCCGTGATCCTCGGACTTGACTAACTCACAACGCGCGGCCGCCCCCAACCCCACCACCGCATTGTAGGCAGGTTCCATTTGTCGAAGCTCGTACAACGTTTGCCCCCAACTTTGGTAACTTGCAGTAGAATATGCTGTCGAAATTCCAACCAAGCAAAAACTTGGTATATTGATATCATGGGCAAAATATAAATTAGTCTCCCAGTATATGTTCAGCTCATGACAACATCATCAGAAAAATTCAAAGGCTAACATAAATTATACTATGGACATGTGAAAGCTACCAAACTACAAAAACTGGTCGATGGCTTTCCATGTCTATGGCAAACATAATAGGTAAATCCCACGAAAAGATGTATATAAATGCATCTGCATCAAGTCGATACGCTTCAGTGTTTTTAGTGACTCGTGTCGAACCAATAATTTGATACAATCCTATAGCCCATGCACCAAGAGCAAAAGGATATGTGCACTGATAACAAAGATTCCGACATTTTCCTCTTTTTTCAAGGAGACACGACAGACATCAATGATATTTTTCATCAGTGAAGTTCAGTCCTACCAAAGTGAATTTAATTGAAAGCAGGGTTGGGTGTATTCAAAGAAAATAAAACACATCCTGCAAGGTTACACATCCTGTGAAATATAGATTGTGCCTCGAAGCAATATGTCCAACCTTGATAAAACCCTGCTGATTAGCCCTTCAATCAACTCTAGTGGTATAAATTTAACCAGCACTTAGATAATGGACAGTGGACTCTCCAAATTAATGTTTCTTGCAGACACAATAAACTCTCAGTTAATTCTTTTGCATGAATCAACAAGTATATACAACAGTGCGTACATGGGATATCAAGGACTACATTGGACACCCAAGTTTGAGATAACACCAGCAACCAAACTAAGAAATAAATCTCAACTTGTCTTGTTATGTACGGAGACATCAAGAAATACACTAAACACCAAATTCTACACCGAGAAAAAAAAACTTTATTTATCATGTAAGGGGATGGTAGCAGCTATTTAACCAGAGTTTTGCGGCACCATGCTGCCAAATGAAGTCAAGAAGCTAATTTTAAAAGGGTCCATGCAACACCATATCTAATAGTTTACTGGAAACAACTTTAAAATAGTCTCTCAATGTGAACTATTGTTCTTCTTGGTATCCAAACAAAGCATTTTCATTTTATCAATGTATTGGCCTGTTATTCACTCATAGGGCACTGCAATATGATAAGTTATTCTTCATTTTATTATTGCTCGCTAGATTATTTTCAGTTCAACTGTCATACTCAAATTTCATACTCTATGGCAAACCATTTAATTTCAGAGAACACAAAGAAGTCTAATTGATAGCAATTCTATTACTATGGAATAACTCACAAGTAAATGAGAGTAAAATCTAAAATACAAGTCATTTTAGAATACCATGTAATGTAAAATAATTGGATTAAAACCAGACATCTTTATGGCAAAACATACCTATTTATATTATTCAGATTTCCTACAAAGAAAATCCTAGAGCGGGGAACCTAGAAGAAGGTTAACATAGAGCTAATACCGTATTAAGTGGAAAAGCACAAATACGTACAGACCGGAGAGTAAAGGCATACCGTATGGGAGAAGAAACCACTACCGGATACATCGCATCGCATGACGCGCCCTTCCTCTCGCCTGCAACATCTGGAAGACAATTTTCCTATGTCTCTAATGAACAATTTATGCCCCCAAAATACCACTGGTGCAATCTAATATATGAGATGATTTTTTTGGCTTATCCTATTTGTACAGCAAATATTTTTCTTTTACCCAGGTTGACAAGTTAGTCACAGCCAAAAAGAAGTATTATCCGTGCATTTAGTTGGGGAAGTTGCATCAACCTGTAGCGCCCGCTTCCCATGCAACGAATTCAGAGGTGCCCAACAAATTTGTATGCAGTGATGTAAACTTGGATTTCAGGAGTGCACACATGCTGGCAAATAAAGCAGGACAAGGCCTTAAAAAATTCTGCAAAAGACGAACAAGTCACATTAATATTGGTTGTGATGTTGCTACTCCACGTGAGCTAATGAGCATAGGAAATTTCTATAAAGAAAAAAGAACACCATAAACTACAATTAGGCAAAAATTGATAACTGTCTTAGTCCCATACCTGAAACTCTCGGTAAGATGTAGCTCCTCACGAGCAGAAAGTATATTGCCAGAACTGTTTATCCTTAATATGACGTGGGGCATTATAGCGGTCTACGATCCCATGTTACAGTTAAGACTTGAAAACCATCTCTTCAGAAAACTGGAGGATGAGATCTACGGGAGTACCTTAGCTTTGGCAAGCACTACGTACAGTGTGCCGCTGCTGCCAGATCTAGAGCTCGATGGCCGCCGCCTCGGTGGAGCCTCCTGCAACACATCAACAACTGAAGGACCGAATGTGGAGGAGCGGAATCGAGTGGGGGGAGGAGTGCCTTGGTGCAGAGCGGACGACTTGAAAGCATCAGGGGAGAGTGTGATGCCACAGGTTCTCGCTTCCTCCACCTCCTCCTTCGTGCCTGGTCTATATCGAGTTTCTTGAAGAAAAAAAGGAACACATCAATTGAGTTATCGACAACAACTTTCCCGAGAAGGACATGCTGTAGAAAAGAAATCTTGATCCTAGGTTAAACCATGATGGAAAAGCACAAACATCTGACCATCGGTTAGATGACGGAGGAGAATCTTCGTTCAAGCACTTCTCTTTTTCTGAAGGTATGTGCAGTGAGAAAACAATATATTTTCAAGCAAAAGAATCTTCTCATGTTTAGCACGGCAAACTGAATCTTCTCAGCATCAATCTCGTGAACCAGTGCACTATAAAGCAAAATATACAATCATCTTCTTTTACAACTTAGTACGCATACACTGAAGCAGCACCGAAGTGGGTAAAAGCAACAAATTTTAATCACAATCTATCAGGAAAATGTACTGTTTATAAATAGGATTGTATTGCAACAAAGCGTACTTTCAACAAGTTTTATAATTTTAGGAGTCATTATCATTGCTCATCAACACAAAGAATGATTATTTGCACAACAAAATTAACAGAGCATCCCACGTGTAGGTACATAAGTAGAAAGAACAAGCTAGCCTCATTGGGTCATTTTCTGAAGGTATGTGCACTAATAGAAATAATCAAACCATGACCAAGTGACCATGCTACAAACGTTCACCATTCTACGCAGAGTGAGCAAATAGGCAATCTATGGAAACATGACAAGATTTATTAAATTTGTCATGAAAAGATCCTTCAACACAGAGTAGCAATAATCCAATCACCAAAGAGAGAAAAATACAGAGTGAGTAGCCTTAATGAATGAGCTAGCCCTCATCACCAAAGAAGGGTAAACTGTTAAAATGAGCTCACTTGTTTACCTTGGTTGGAATTCCAAGACCTCGGCGAGCTTGTTCTCGTAGGCATCCTTCCATCAAACACGCCGCAACTAACCCATGTAGCCCTTCTGCATCGTGCCACCGCATGGGTGGGGTATGATCCTTGCTGTATCCAAAGAAAAATTATTAGTGTTTGATCTATGGAATAAAGTAGTGAGCTACCTGAAGTATCGATCACCTGTATATAAACCATGACATAATTTTGTCCCACCAATAAATTCCAAGCTGGTATAATGTCTGTAAGTTGTCTCTCAGCTTTGTCAATCAACAACTACTTTTGCTTATCCTATCAATGGCTTAATTTGACAAACATAAACAATAACCATAATTTAGTTGAATACAAGTTTTAGAGTGGTTGGGCTTTTTCCGTTCGTTGATGTCGATCTAACGGCAGACAAATACGAAGTACTGGGTAGTACTCTGATGAAAGTACATGAAAGTACTAAAACGAGTGGGGCCAGTACTCGTGACAAGGTGGGGACGCGTTTTAATCTAGGGGCAGTTTAGTCCTAGGAAAATTTGCACGCGCCGCCCCTCTCGTCGAATGCATAACCGCCGCCATGGTGATTCACATTCCACAATTACTCATCGGCGGCCATCTCCTCCCTCTCCTCCAAGTCCACCTCAGTCATCTCCTCCTTGCCGCTGCAACTTCGCTCCACTCAGGCAACCCCCCACCCACCCCCACCCCCTCTTACACGGCAGATCAAGCTGATGGCCGGCGACGAGAACACCGACTTCGTGCAGATCGCCGGCGGCGACCAGGTCAAGTTGGCCAGGTTGAGGGAGATCCGTTCTTGGTTTGACAACACAAGGCAGATGAACTATATGGCAATGGCCACTCTCAAGAATATGACGAAGAAAGAGAGGGCAAAGCTTTGCCCCCCGCCCGCACAACCGATTGACAAGATCGAGATCCTCCTCTGGGCGATGGAGCTGGCCAATTCGTCCAGCGAGTGGACCAGGCGGAGGTGGTGGGCGTTCACATCCAGGGTAGAGCATCCACTGGATTAGGAACCCACCGTGCACGAGGTGCCGTTGCAGATTGTGCAGCCTCCAACCGAGTCACCGGAGACTCCGAAGCGCAAGATGAGGAGGACAGTGGTCGCGACCTCGCTTCCCCGCCGTTCTCCACGCTTCCCTCGCCGCTCTCCTCGTCTGAACGGCAGCGGTAGCTAAGTTTAGAGTGAGCTTCCCCACTCCTCATCTTCCTACTGCTTGTGCTTACATCGTGGTGATACTGATCATAATAGCTCAGAGAGGGGATGCTAGATGGCATTTTAATCTCAATGAATTGCATGAATATTTGAGTACATGGATTTGGAGGATGGATTATGATGTATGTGAACCCTAGGCATCATATGAACCCTAGGAAAAATTAGTAATGTTCTAGTGGTAGGCACTGAAATATTTCGGTACACACCGGTAGGCACTGAAATATTTCGGAACTGCCCTAGGCAAAATTTGTAATGTTGTAGTGGTGGACACTGAAATATTTCGGTACACACCGGTAGGCACTGAAATATTTCGATACTGCCCTAGGCAAAATTTGTAATGTGGTAGTGGTAGACACTGAAATATTTCGGTACACACCGGTAGGCACTGAAATATTTCGTTACTATTATTTCAGTACTGCAGTTTCAATACACACTTAAATATTTCAGTACTGCAAATTCTATACAAAGTTGGCATTTTGTCATTTATGTGTGAATCAATCCATGCATCATATGGCATAACTTTGTACATGAGTTTGGGTCAATTTCATGTCTATTTATTGTTAAAATTATTGTCATGCCATGAAACACAAGACAAGTCACTGACCAAAGCTTGCAAAGATGACATATCAATGTTGCTGATATGCACGTTTTCACCAAGTCTTGTGTTTGAATTAAAACTAAGCATTTTTTCTTGATGGTATCCATGGATCTAGAACTCCTATGAATTTTCTCATGTTTGATGTTTTGTTCTCCATCATTTGTACTAGCATTCCGTATGATTAGATGCCATGACAAGACCCCTAGCATATTTATTTTCTTGCCTCCAACATCACATGTGTGTTTTGCAGGAAAGAACCTGGAGTTCACCAGGCTGGCTGAAGTTGTGAGGCTGGGAGGCTGATGGTGCTGCTACTGGCTGATCCTTCTTCTTTCAGTTTTTGTTCGTCATTTATCAAGCCGTTGGACCAGGGCTACTTCCTTATGTGCTGTTAATGTATTAAGTAGTTCCTTCGAATTTGTAGTATTAGTTAGTTTGAATGTGGAAGTACCTTAATTTTTGGAACGAAATGTTGCTATGTAGGACCAAGGGTTTCATACCTTAATCTTTGGATAATTAATTATGTGAACTGTTAGATGTGGCGCACAACGAAATGCCTCTACCATTGATACTATAGTTCAACATGTCGGTCCAATTAGAGACCAGCCACTACCATATAGAACAGTTAGCATTTCATACTACAACCTGGCACGTACAAAACATCACACAGTGGAAGCACATCCCTAAGCACCTTGCATTGTACAAGGTCTTAGAGACCAGCCTCTACCATATATAACAGTTACCATGTCACACTACAGCATATAAAACATCACACAGTGGAATAATCATAGCTAGTAGAGCATTAGGTACCAGTTAATAATAGTTGCAATCCATCACAAGCAATAGTACCTAGATATGAGTAGATATAGGTACGGTAATACACGACAAGTACTCGCAAACAAGGGCTGACATAACAAGTTCATTTCACATTGATACATGGCCCACCCCAGTTCTAAATGAGGTGGATGGTGATCATCATCCTCAAGTCATGGCGACGGGTGTTCGCAACAGTGAGTAGGATGGCCTGTCCTACCCGAAGATTCTTGGCACGAAGGAACTTCTTCCACCCTGCCCTGCTCAAGACAGTGCGACCGTCCGTGTCCACTGCATAGGCACAGCTGGTGATGGAGCCTGTTCTGGTAAGTCGTAGTCCAGCAGCCATGCCTTCTTCGCCCGGGTCGATGCCACAGCTATCAAGTAACCTCTTAGGTAATTTCTGAAAACAGTTGACATGATATATGATCATGTCATGTGCAGTTATCAACAAAGCATACACTTCAAGACACATATATCATTGGATTCAACAATGAGCATATATATCATCACATCACTACACTATACGCCAAGCATCAAATTACTACAGTAATTAGGCATATCATTAGATTACTCCGTACACTAAGCATATCATCGCATATTACTACACTACATGCATATCATAAAATTCTTCACTAAATGAATTCTAAACTTGGCCTCTCATCACAGTACTACAACATGCATATCATATGAAGTACTATACCAACTAAGCATCCATATCATGTAATTACCACAGTAAGTAACATACCACATGATATGCCGTTTAACATTCGTCCTTGTGAGGCGGGTCATGAATGGCTTCCCTAGGTAGTCTTCACGTAGCGGAAGCATGTCCCAGAGGTTGCCGATTTCCTTGTTGCCCAGGCTGAGTCCTTGGGCATACATGTATTCAACAAGTGGGTTCTCATCATCATCTGAATCAGCACCATCTTCATCCTCGTGAACTTCATCCTCACTATCCGGAATGAAATTTAGATAGATAACAGAAATCCTGGGCCTATCTCTTCTGAAGGAGAAGCTGATCAATTCACCCCCAGTAAGACCCATGCGGGCGATGAAACGATCCCAATCATCTCCTCCTATCTGGGTTATCTTTTGCCCCTTCTCGACCTGCATAGTGTATGGGCCCCCAAGAGTGTCGAAGGTCACGGTGTCTGCGACGAGCTCATTGAATGCCAATCTCACATTGCATGGTACGATCTGTGTAAGATAAAAACAAATAGCAGACACAATACATTAGTGCAAATAGCAAAAAGAAAAGAAAGAGAATGTACTGTCAGAAGGTTCATATAAACTATTACCGCTACAACAACAAAA
The DNA here is from genome assembly GCF_002162155.2 of Triticum dicoccoides. Classification (NCBI taxonomy): domain Eukaryota; kingdom Viridiplantae; phylum Streptophyta; class Magnoliopsida; order Poales; family Poaceae; genus Triticum; species Triticum dicoccoides. The sequence continues at coordinate 112,788,686 of NC_041391.1, read as the reverse complement.
TAAGGCTGGAAGTAGATGCCGAACAACGTGGCAGTAGAAAGGCTGGTTCGGCACTGTGAGTTGCAGCGTCCACATTGTGCTTCCTCCATTCTACACAGAACATGTTGAACTCTAAGTTGAATTGTACATAGTACCATACAAAGATCATACATATAATAAATCATAGTGATAACCTATACTGGCAATGGCCAATCAATCTATTTTCTATCATCTATGTAATAAAGCAATGGCAATGACAATGGCAATGCCCGGTTCATCTAAACCTGGGAATAGTTGGGCATCGAAACTTAAACCAGTCCAATCCACGGCACACATCAAAACCAAACCAATCCAGATATTTTCATTTAGAATCTAGACCAAACCGAACTATACATGTGCATCATCCAACCCAGTCCAAACCGTTTTCAACTTCCAAAGGTTCAAACTAATGATGTAGTAATGATGTAGAATAGAGTATAATGGGCTTACATCACCATAACTGTATTTGTCGTCCAAATTTCGCTTCAGAGTTTCTGCTGTGAGGGTAATGTCTTCGATTCTAGCTATTTTCAAAAGGGTCGTATGTTCCGCGGATGTAAACGGCTGTCTCTATGTCCTCATGCGTGAACTTGTAATCATTACCAAAGAAAGGCTTCATCGGAGTTAATTATCGTTCCTCATTGTTTTCCGTCACATGTCTTGCACTTGGTGTACTCGAAGTCCCTGTCGTGACTTGGCTAGCCCTAGGAGTTCCTGTCAGGGATGAATTGCACACATTGACTTGATCCTACAATGAACAAAGGTAGTTCATCATTAGTTTGTTACTTTTAGATATTAACATGTTGGGCCATATTGATCACCTGCACGCCTCCTTTCTGTGACACTGATTGTCGGTTCCTTGCAAATTCATATTTTAAGTCCTGTAAAAATGCAAACAATAATGAACATGAAGGAACATATTCATAAAAAATACAAAATGCACAGTATGACATACATGGAGTTCCCTCCTTAAGTATTTAATTTCGTCCTCGGCCTTCGACAACCTAGGATTAGTGACAGTTTTAGTCTTCATGTTGATCAAGTCTTCACCTAGAGTCTGGTATTTGACATCAAATCTGTGCTCAATTTCCATTAACTTCCTGCCTACCTTCTTTTCATGATTAGCAATGCGTGCATTCATGACTTCAACTACCATTTCAATCTATGTAAACAAAATAAAACCCCGTTGATAACAATATCTAAATGAATGAGGTTCCATGACACCTATTTGTGATATTCCAAAAACAAATAGTCTTTGGAGTACATACTTGCTGGCTACTAAATTGTTGTCCTTGTGATGGTGCTTGATACCAATCATGTTGATGCACATGTTCATCTTTTTTTCTTGGAAAATTATTAGAATTCTCGGACGGTCGTTGAGGAGCACAAATGTCCATGACAGCCTATTTTTTTAAAATATAATGAACCATTAGTACCAAATAAAAAATCGGATATATAAAGTTCAATTGTAGATAGGTACCAGCCCGTTATGAAGAACTCCTTTCTCGTAAGCATCGCTTCTTAAAGTAGCCATCATTTCGTCCAATCGTGCGATCAATGGAGGGGGTCTAGAAGCATACATTAATCGGCCACTACGCACGTGCTCCCAGTACCAATACTACACAATAAATTAGTTCATCACCATACAGATATGCAACAGAACAATAATTAAAGGACATTAAGTAGTGATCTAGCACTAACCTGGAGCAGAATTAGATTTCCTTGTAGATTTACGTGATCTTGATTTCTAAACTTGTGAACGGACTTGAAGAAGTGATTAAGTGTGAAACATCCCCAGTTAAATTTTTGAAGGTTTTCAAGATCTGTAACAAGGTTGAGATATTTCCAGTCCACATAATGTTGTGTTGTTGGTGCTAGAACAGTACCAATTGCGTACAGAATGAACCGTCTCAGGAAATCACTGTCTGGGGCTTTGGAAGCTCGGATCGCCGTTTCAAGGTCAGAAATCAAAATTTGCCCATTGTTTGCATAGGCGGTAAACAATTCTGTGTCGGTTTGATTTTCCAGATGTGGCTCTATATCCTCCCCTTCTATCGGAATGCCAAATATACCTTGCACGTCCTCTTTTGTTATAGGAATTGGCGTTTTACCGATGGTAATGGATTTCGTGTCCATATCTATGCTCTTGGCTAGTCTAACCAACATTATGCGACATAGAGTCACTTCATGCATCTGGGTTAGTCCGCCAAGACTGGTTTCTGATCTGATGTACTTTTTGTGGTCTTCTGACAACAGTTTCATGGTTTTTCCGAACCTTGTCTGTGAGCATACTAACTTCATATGACCATGCTTTTCGACTAGTTCCTGTTACATTCCATTAAATAAAACTGAGTACACATGAATTATGTGTATGAAACAATTGTACACAAACAGTCAATTACTTACCGCATCGGTAGTTTTGGAGATGGGCTTTTCTCCATTATTAAGGTTCGTATCTGAAACTGACATTGCTGCCTCATATGCAATGATAAAATCAGGCTCAATTAATCTGAACAAAATTGGAAAATGTATAACAAATTTAGCAGAGAATTAATTTTAACAAAATTAACTGGGTCATTTAACATATGATCCACTTATGGTTTAAGCATAGAACCTATTTGGGTGCAAAACCTATGAGGGTTCAACAACTAAAGCATCGGCGGACAACGATTATAAAGAGTTCCGATCAGCTAATACCTTATCTCGGAGATGGTGCCACCGAGTAGATGGCGGCGGTTAGTGCGTCGGAAACTATAAGTGCTGGTATAGCGCGGTCGACGGTGCAAAGGAAAAACGGCGCGGTCACGCGAGGAGGAGGCGGCGAGAAGAACACTAACGTCCGAGCCCTCAGATCACGTTGGCAGTGGGCGGCGAGTGGTGGCCGCCGACTCTTGTATTCCGTGGGCGACCGGCGTCTCCGATCTGATCTTGTAGCGGTCGTGGGAGGTGCGTACGGCCCGGGTGGTTAGAATGTGGAGCTGTAATCGCGGGATTTAGGGAGGGGTGCGCCGCGTGAGTTATGTGAGATTTGGATAAATGATATAAAGAAATAAGAAAATCTTCTGAACTCGGTGTGGGGTTTACGGGGTTTAGGGTTTAGGGGTTTAGGGTTATTAGGGTTTAGGGGTTTAGGGGTTTAGGGTTATCAGGGTTTAGGGTTGAGTGTTTACATGCAAGCCCAGAAATGCGTGTGTCAGAGAACGTACTTGCATGTATATGTACTAATCATCCCAAACTTTCTTAATGGCATCCCATGACCACATAGAGAATGAATGCATAATGGTTTCCATGTTGGGCAAAATTTTGAATGTTTATACGGTTTAGTGGGGGGGGTTTAGGGTTATCAGGGTTTAGTGTTTAAGGGTTTTAGGGTTGACGGAACTATGTTTGTCTTACGGTGGACGTAGCACACACACCGGACATTGGTGGAGCGTTGGTCTACAGTGGATTCCCTCCGGTAGCATCGATCCGATCCGTTGAATGGATCGGCCGACAAACTTCGTGCCACATAGAGCATGCATCCATCCACTGGACCGGATCAATGTTGGGTTGGTTTCATACAGGTGAGGAAAGCAGCTAGTGTTTTCGGGGTGTTGACATGCTAGGCCAGAAATGCGCGTGTCAGAGATCGTACTTGCGTGTATAATCCCAAAAATCTTTCATGGCATCCCATGAGACCACATAGAGAATGCATGCATAATGGTTTCCATGTGGGGCAAAAATTTGAATGTTTTTACGGTTTAGTGGGAGGGGGGGTTTAGGGTTATCAGGGTTTAGGGTTTAAGGGTTTTAGGGTTGACGGAACTATGTTTGTCTTACGGTGGATGTAGCACACACACCGGACATTGATCGAGCGGTGGTCTACAATGGAGTCCCTCCGGTACCATCGATCTGGTCCGTTGACTGGCTCGGCTGACAAACTTCATGCCACATAGAGCATGCATCCATCCACTGGACCGGATCTATGTTTGGTTGGTTTCATACAGGTGAGGAACCCAGCTAGTGCTTTCGGGGTGTTGACATGCTAGGCCGGAAATGCGCGTGTCAGAGATCGTACTTGCGTGTATAATCCCAAAAATCTTTCATGGAATCCCATGACCACATAGAGAATGCATGCATAATGGTTTCCATGTGGGGGAAAAATTTGAATGTTTTTACGGTTTAGTGGGAGGGGGGGTTAGGGTTATCAGGGTTTAGGGTTTAAGGGTTTTAGGGTTGACGGAACTATGTTTGTCTTACGGTGGACGTACCACACACACCGGACATTGATGGAGCGTTGGTCTACAATGGAGTCCCTCCTGTAGCATCGATCTGGTCCGTCGACTCGCTCGGCCGACAAACTTCGTGCCACATAGAGCATGCATGCATCCACTGAACCAGATGAAATGCACGTGTCAGAGATCGTACTTTGTATAGATTTTTTTGGTAAAAATGAAAGAAATAATGCAACTAATTTGAACATAACATTTGGCATGTATCAAACCAAGGTGCTACTATTCCTCAAAAAAAACCAGTTAGCCACTAATTGCGCCAAACATATCTCGTAATTACCAACGAAAATGGGTTGACAATTATATCTAGAAATTCTTGGACTGAATTTATTGCTCTTCCTTTTTTAGAGAACAGTAAGTTAGAATGGTGGGCGGCGGGTTGGCACGGGCACGACGATGGCTCGGGCTTGTGTGATATGTGGTTCGACCCGCGGTCAGTGCACATGTTTTGGAAGCCCCAAGAAGATCGTGCTCATTAAAAAAAAACTTGCATCGAAGCGCATTACTTCAAAATAACTAATTAACCCTACAATCACGGATATATACCTTCCCATTCTACCACATATCTACCCTATCCTAACCACCCCCATCTACCTTGTTTCTCCTCACATAGCCATCACCGGGATCGTGCCATCGCTTCTCAAGCGACCACGCCGATGCCGGATTACAAAGGTCTCTTCCACGGCTTCTCTCATCTTCGATTGCAGTGCTGATTATTTTTTCCATTGATTCGACCAACAAGTAATTTCCGAAGAGATTAGAAAATCCAGCTTTTTCCATAGTTGAGTAGTTCAGGTGTGATTCGAGTACAGGATGTCATGCAAGAGCTTTTTGATTGATAGTTTGTACTAGTTGATCATACGAACTGATTATGAATATTTTTTCATGGTCGTATTGTTTCGAATTAGGTGGATGAGGGTGTGGATACAGTTTTCATACTATGGGTATATGTGTTGCTGTAGGGACCATGGTCTCAGAGGCGCATAACAACCGTGCGGAGTACGACAAGTCTGTGCATGAAGCACGTCGGGAGATCGACTTGAAGGTGCAAAAGGGTCGCGCTGAGGTAGATAAGAAACTGAAAAAAGAACATTCATACGTGGACAGGATGATAAAGGAGGAGCGTCAGGAGTTTTCCCTTAAGATGGCGAAGATGCGTCTTGAGATTGAAGAAAAGTATAAGAGGGACTGTGAGTACATGGAAAAAAAGTTTTTGTAGGTTGCAAGGAAATGCATCAAACGTCGCAGAAGGACCGGAAGCTTGTGGACAGTATTATACAGACAGAGCGAGTCAAGATGGATGCCTATGTGTTGCAGGCACGTGCGGATATGGACAGTAAGCTGCTACAGGAGCGGTCGGACCTGGATTATAAGGCCATGCTGGAGAAGGTCCGCTTGGAAGGACATATGTTAGAAGAGCGTGCGATCTCACGGCCACCCAGACAACATGTCTTCAATTATTCTCCCCCTGTAAGTATCTTGCACCGATTCTATATATTAAGGACCTACGTATTCTATGATACAAACATCTTCAATTTGTGGCAACCTTTTGTCGGCGATTGTATGTAGGCTAAGCATCATGAGACGGCACAGTCGCCATTCACTCGAGACATTGCGATAGAGTCACCCGTTCAATGCCACATCAGTCCACCCCAACAACATTTGTCAATTCTCCCCTTGTAAGTACCTGGCAACGATGCATACCCAAGATATGGTATGACCTTTCAAAACTTGTGTGTAAACCCACTATCGACATTTCATACGCAGGAAAAGAAACCTGTGATGGCAGAGTCCCCAGTCACACCACATGAAGGATACATTCAACATAATAAGGTGAGAAGGTTTGAGATGGCACAATCCCCAGTCACTCCACATGAAGGATACATTCCACAAAATCAGGTAACAACGCCACAATGTTGATATGCACATAAAATTTATGTTTGGCCCTTTAGTCATTGAATGTATTAACTCTGTTGTGAGATACTAGGTGCTGGTCATGGAATTTTTTGTTAGTAGGGATGATGAGATGTCACATGTCCCGAGAGCATACTTTGATGAACACCCGACAGAAGTCAGAATTTTTGAACCCGCCAAAGTGACCTACGATCTCATTATGAGTGAAATGAGAGATAGTTTTGGTTGCAAACTGGGAGCAGAACTGTACTACTTCTTACCCGGGTCTGCGTACAAGCTGCCAGAAGGAATGTTCTTGATTGCAGGACCAGATGATGTACATAAAATGCTTTCTGATCTGAATGGCAGCAAGACATGTCACCTGTACATTGTGTACAATAGAGCCACGGGTTGTTTTCCCGAGGATGACATTGATTCCGAGGTTCAAATTTTACATGTTGCATGCATCTAGTTTATGGCTACGTCCTTTTTGAGTTCTTCCTAATACAATTCCTATTGTTTTCTACAGGAAGTGAGAATCCAAGAAATGGAGGGTCTTGCTAGAGAGTTGGCAGAGAAAGACCAAGAACAACTTAAGTTGTATGGTTACATTGATGTTAAAGAGAAAAAGATTGAAGCACATGGGTCGTCGCCAAGCCAGACGCAATCTCCAACGATGCAACGCAAGAGGTCACTGGATTTTGGCAGTGCAGAAGACAATATGGAGTAGGCTCAATTGTTTTTCAACCAGTTTAAGCTTCAAACCAGGATTATCTAGTTGCAAACAAACCTTTTTCTTTCCGTTTCACACTATGTTCGCAATTATGGTACAATTTATTCATTATACAGTTCTTTGAACAACAATGCGTGTGTTTTATGATCAATCATCCAGTTGTTTCTGAGTTGTTTTTGAGATGGCATTGTGTCTAAAGAAGTTTCCATCTATAAAACTTGGCACGCAGTCGCATCGGAATTGCGTATCACGTGAGAGGCGTGCATCGCACGGGAGAGCATGGCACGCGAGCTTGTTTTCGGGTAGAAATCATAACATATTTCGGATAGATAAAGTTCACGTCCGCCACCCGTGCATGCAAACCCACGTCGCCGCCATTCCCATGCATGCATGCCTCAGGCGCAAAGAACGAGATAGCCCATCCGAATTAGGCCCATCCGAATTAGGCCCATCCGAAGTAGGCCATTAGAACCCTCCCCCACTCCACCTATTTCCCTCGCGTTGTGGCCTCCCTCCCTCCATCGCCAGATCCCCCACTCTTCCCCCTCTGTCCACCGCCCCTGCACGCCGTCGGCGACTCCACCCCCGCCGCCCCCGCGCCCCCCAACGGGATCGGCAGGATCCATCTCCTCAACCACCACAGGACAGCGCAGGTACCCCAGTTTCTGTTGACGTCTCAATGGTATCCATGCTGATAATGCTAGGTAGATCGACTGAGTGTAGCAATTTTGTGCCACCAATCCACTTTTCTGGAAAATTCTTGCTAGAAAACCATCTAAAACTTGTGATCCTTGCTACTGTATAATATAGGACTTTTCAAAGTTCTGTTATGATGGCACTATTGGACACATACAGTAGAGTTGCGTTTTTAGTTGCTATACTTTCAGTTACCATCACTGCTTGGGAAAGGACGAATTGGATGCATTCAGGTCTGCAGTTGATAGTGTATCATCATAATGTAGGTGCTATGTTGTGTGATTCTTCATGCTGAGAACTTTAGCTTTTTCAGTTATAGTGAAAGGCTTCTATATAAAAAAACTACTAAATGATCACAAAAACTTCTAGACAACATTCTGTACGATCTGACCAAATCTTGAACTAAATGATCACCAAAAGTTGAAGGATTTTGCATCACATCACAACCATAAGTGTTCTGCACCAGCATCATAACAATCACATAACTACATAACAAAAGCAAACTTGTTCAACATAACAAAAGCTAACTTGTTCAGCATTACAAAAGCAAACTTGTTCAACCACATAACTGCAAACTGAGACACATAATACCACAAACAACTCAATATCCCCAGTAGTAGGGGTCATCCCAATGATCCTCCGCCTCTTGCCAGTACTCCAAACCTTCTTTGACGATTTCGATTTTCTTCCATGCCTCGTAGGTGACGTACGCATCTTTCGCTGCGTACTCGATGAGGTTGTTTGGCAGTGGGCTGTCCCCCCATAGTTTGTGGTCGAATTCCTTGTTGATCTTCTTCTTCATTTCCTTGTATGATGGGTGGATGAGGCTGGCTGCAAACTCAGCCAAAGCCTGCCACTTCTTTCCATTATTTGGAACTCTCCATTTCGCTGCATGTCGACATACTTGTCGGGGTTGATCTCCAAACCAGACAATTTCAGCTTCTCCTTGTCACCTCCAATGGAGAAGCCAACAAAGGTGTACAACTTCTTCTCCTGCAGGAGCGGCGGAGTTCCTTGGGCCTGCATCAAATTAATCTGCTGCATCAAATTCATCTACTTCAAAAACTTCAGAAATTACTAATTAGACATAAAAATCAGAACTAGTATTGCATCTACTCCAGAACTTCAGAACTAGTATTGCATCTACTTCAGAACTTCAGAACTATTGCATGTACTTCAGAAACTTCAGAAACTTCAGAACTATTGCATCTACTTGAGAAACTTCAGAAACTACTAATTAGACAGAAACTTTAGAACTTCAGAACTAGTATTGCATCTACTTCAGAACTTCAGAACTATTGCATCTACTTCAGAAACTTCAGAAACTACAGAAACTACTAATTAGACAGAAACTTCAGAACTTCAGAACTAGTATTGCATCTACTTCAGAACTACAGAACTATTGCGTCTACTTCAGAAACTTCAGAAACTACTAATTAGACAGAAATGTCAGAACTTCAGAAACTTTAGAACTGGATGTTTTTACCATTTGGTTGCCGCGGTGATGTGGTATACCAAGACGAGATCCTCCACGCATAACTGTAGAACTGCAGCCTTTTGCAGAGGTTCATCTTCCCTCGTATACTCAACATCAACGGCGATCGATCGAGAAAGCATGCCGTCGAGCCTCCTCCTGATCTCGTGGATCCTCTTGTCGGCTTCGTCTGGATTGCTGGTGCATACGACATCCAGCTTCTCCTTCTTCAGGTGGATATCAACCATGAGCGGCAAGGTGTAGTCCTGCTTCTGCACGGGGACCGGAACGTCGTCGTCGACCACCAGCGGCTCCTTGCTAGACGCCTCACCTTGGTGATGCTTGGTAGACGGAGGGGAGTTGCTCCACGATGCCTCCGCCATTCTCTTGGCAGACGGAGGGGAGTTGCTCCACGATTCCTCCGCCATTGCCCTCCTGGCCAGCGATGGTGGAGGCAGAGGGGAGTTGCTTGATGGTGGAGGCAGAGGGAGGAAGATGGAGCGGCAATGGAATGAGGAGGGAGGCAGAGGGAGGCAGATTGAGCGGCAATGGAATAGGAGGGGAGTTCCCTGCGTCGTGGGGAGTTGCCAGTGGAGGGGAGTCGTGGGGAGTTGCCAGTGGAAGGGAGGCGTGGGGAGTTGCCTCGAAAACTCAAACGTCCTGCCCTTTGGCCCTCGAAAAATCTGGAGGGGAGACATGGGCCCTTTGGTTTGTCCTGTTTCTGAAACAAAAAAAATAACAGCCATATTTTGCTCTCACTTCAACCATATTAAGAGATCAAAAATGGCACCAAAAAGTCAGTGCAGCCATCCTAAATGGCACGAAAACAACACCAAAACAACATCAGCCAAAACAGCAAAAAATGCATCCATTGATCATTCTTTATTTCTTCTAACATTCCGTGTTCTATGCAGTGAGATAGACACAACGCTACAAATGCAGACTGACAACGCCTGCGATTTCATGACCATCAGGACAGACGACGACTTCATCCACGCTCCGGTCCCATGAGTCGAGTCGAAAGTAGTGATGCTATGTGTAGTTCTGAAACATTGATTGGCTCATGTTGTAATTAAACTTTAATGAATTGTATGTCTCTTTGGTTTGGACAGTCGTTAAACTTAGATGTAATCGATGCTATTAATTACTAGGACCATGAATTGTGCTATTAATGTCTTGCTTTTCTCTTCCGATCCTTTTGTTGCATACTTATTTATTGCTTATGTATTGTCTGTTGTTTGGCTTGTGCATAGAGATGCCGTCGTATGTCGTGTACAAGGGTAAGGTTCCCGGAGTCTAAGACGACTGGGAGGAGTGTCGGAGACAGGTTCACCGTTTCAGCGGTAACAATTACAAAGGGTACACCACTAAGGCGGAGGCGTAATCTAGATACGCCCGTTATCTAGCAGGAGAGAGGAGGGAGCGTTGGAGGAACCGGATGAAGACCAGTTTCATCGCGATGATGCTCATCGTGATGACCGCAACTCTCTTCTATGTGATGGTAGTTTAGATGATCGATATCGACTTGTAATATGAAGACAAACTCGCTACTCGCGGTCTCGAGACTTGTAATGTTCTATCTTTGTTCGGTCTTTTGAATTCAGAGACTAATATGATGAATTGTATTCGGAGAGCTATCTTCTATTGTATTGGATGAATGTGCTGTTGCTGTGTGGTGCTGTCTATATTCTGTCCAATAATATATTTGGTAACCTGTGAAAATATCAGAAATGTGCATTTTTTCGACCACCTCCAAATCACCTCAGTTTTGGCACACATGATCTCTTCACAAACAAAACTAGGTTTCCAAGTTTTTGTATTTTTTAAATTTTTTATGAATTTATAATGCCCTCTAGACTGACTGCTGAAAGCATCGGTCTATGCCTCAAGGGAGCATTGTAAAATAATTTTTTTCAAAATTTTCTTGCATACACATGTTTTGCACATGTGGGTGACCATGTACAAGAAAATTTGGGTGATTTGAAGGTGGTGGAAAAATTCACGTTTTTCCAAAAAATGGCTTAAGTTTTAGACCAAATGGTCCCTCCGGGAATGCGGGCATTTTTTCGACCACCTCCAAATCACCTCAGTTTTGGCACACATGATCTCTTCCACAAACAAAACTAGGTTTCCAAGTTTTTGTATTT
>NC_041391.1:112749933-112776371 GCF_002162155.2 Triticum dicoccoides | reverse complement strand
AGCATCGGTCTATGCCTCAAGGGGGCATTGTAAAATAATTTTTTTCAAATTTTTCTTGCATACACATGTTTTGCACATGTGGGTGACCATGTACAAGAAAATTTGGGTGATTTGAAGGTGGTGGAAAAATTCACGTTTTTTCAAAAAATGGCTTAAGACCAAATGGTCCCTCCGGGAATGTGGGCATTTTTTCGACCACCTCTAAATCACCTCAGTTTTGGCACACATGATCTCTTCCTCAAACAAAACTAGGTTTCCAAGTTTTTGTATTTTTTTGAATTTATAATGCCCTCTAGACTGACTGCAGAAAACATCGGTCTATGCCTCAAGGGGACCTGCATGCAAGAGTCGGGGACTGAAGGAAATATGCCCTAGAGGCAATAATAAAGTTATTATTTATTTCCTCATATCATGATAAATGTTTATTATTCATGCTAGAATTGTATTAACCGGAAACATGATACATGTGTGAATACATAGACAAACATATAGTCACTAGTATGCCTCTACTTGACTAGCTCATTAATCAAAGATGGTTATGTTTCCTAACCATAGACATGTGTTGTCATTTGATTAATGGGATCACATCATTAGGAGAATGATGTGATTGACATGACCCATCCCGTTAGCTTAGCACTTGATCGTTTAATATTCTGCTATTGCTTTCTTCATGACTTATACATGTTCCTGTAACTATGAGAATTATGCAACTCCTGTTTGCCGGAGGAACACTTTGAGTACTACCAAACATCACAACGTAACTGGGTGATTATAAAGGAGTACTATAGGTGTCTCCGAAGGTACATGTTGAGTTGGCGTATTTCGAGATTAGGTTTTGTCACTCCGATTGTCGACGAGGTATCTGTGGGCCCTCTCGGTAATATTCATCACTTAAGCCTTGCAAGCATTATAACTAATAAGTTAGTTATGAGATGACCTATTACAGAACGAGTAAAGAGACTTGCCGGTAACGAGATTGAACTAAGTATTGGATACCGACGATCAAATCTCGGGCAAGTAACATACCGATGACAAAGGGAACAACGTATGTTGTTATGCGGTTTGACCGATAAAGATCTTCGTAGAATATGTAGGAACCAATATGGGCATCCAGGTCCCGCTATTGGTTATTGACCGAGAATGGTTTTAGGTCATGTCTACATAGTTCTCGAACCCGTAGGGTCCGCACGCTTAACGTTTCGATGACAGTTTTATTATGAGTTTATAAGTTTTGATGTACCGAAGTTGGTTCGGAGTCCCGGATGTGATCACGGACATGACGAGGAGTCTCGGAATGGTCGAGACATAAAGATTGATATATTGGAAGCCTATGTTTGGACATCAGAATGGTTCCGGGTGAAATCGGCATTTTACCGGAGTACCGGGAGGTTACCGGAACCCCCCGGGGGGTTAATGGGCCTACATGGGCCACGAGGGAGAAGAGGAAAGGAGCCAAGAGGGGCCGCGCGCCCCTCCCCCTCCTAGTCCGAATAGGACAAGGGATGGGGGGCGGCGCCCCCCCCTTTCCTTCCCTTCTTCCTCCTCTTTCCCCCCCTTCTCCTACTCCTATTTGGAAAGAGGGAGTCCTACTCTCGGTGGGAGTAGGACTCCCCCCCTTGGCGCGCCCTCTAGGCCGACCGCCTCCTCCCCCCTGGCTCCTTTATATACGGGGGCGGGGGGCACCCCGAAGATACACAAGTTGATCTACGGATCGTTCCTTAGCCGTGTGCGGTGCCCCCTTCCACCATATTCCACCGCGGTCATATCGTCGTGGAGTTTAGGCGAAGCCCTGCGCCGGTAGAACATCATCATCGTCACCACGCCATCGTGCTGACGGAACTCATCTCCAGAGCCTTTGCTAGATCGGAGGGCCGGAGATCGTCATCGAGCTGAACGTGTGCTGAACTCGGAGGTCCCGTACGTTCGATGCTTGGATCGGTCGGATCGTGAAGACGTACGACTACATCAACCGCATTGTGCTAACGCTTCCGCTAATGGTCTACGAGGGTACGTGGACATACACTCTCCCCTCTCGTTGCTATATCATCACCATGATGTTGCATGTGCGTAGGAATTTTTTTGAAATTACTACATTACCCAACAGTGGCATCCGAGCCTAGGTTTTATGCGTTGATGTTATATGCACGAGTAGAACACAAGTGAGTTGTGGGCGATACAAGTCATACTGCTTACCAGCATGTCATACTTTGGTTCAGCGGTATTGTGAGATGAAGCGGCCCGGACCGACATTACCTGTACGCTTACGCGAGACTGGTTTCACCGTTACGAGCACTCGTGCTTAAAGGTGACTGGCGGGTGTCTGTTTCTCTCACTTTAGCTGAATCGAGTGTGGCTACGCCCGGTTCTTGCGAAGGTTAAAACAGCACCAACTTGATGAACTATCGTTGTGGTTTTTGATGCATAGGTAAGAACGGTTCTTGCTAAGCCCGTAGCAGCCACGTAAAATTTGCAACAACAAAGTAGAGGACGTCTAACTTGTTTTTGCAGGGCATGTTGTGATGTGATATGGTCAAGACGTGATACTATATTTTATTGTATGAGATGATCATGTTTTGTAACCGAAGTTATCGGCAACTGGCAGGAGCCATATGGTTGTCGCTTTATTGTATGAAATGCAAACGCCCTGTAATTGCTTTACTTCATCACTAAGCGGTAGCGATAGTCGTAGAAGCAATAGATGGCGTAACGACAACGATGCTACGATGGAGATCAAGGTGTCGCGCCGGTGACGATGGTGATCATGACGGTGCTTCGAATATGGAGATCACAAGCACAAGATGATGATGGCCATATCATATCACTTATATTGATTGCATGTGATGTTTATCCTTTATGCATCTTATCTTGCTTTGTTTGACGGTAGCATTTTAAGATGATCTCTCACTAATTATCAAGAAGTGTTCTCCCTGACTATGCACCGTTGCGAAAGTTCTTCGTGCTGAGACACCACGTGATGATCAGGTGTGATAGGCTCTACTTTCAAATACAACGGGTGCAAAACTATTGCACACGCGGAATACTCAGGTTATACTTGACGAGCCTAGCATATACAGATATGGCCTCGGAACACGGAGACCGAAAGGTCGAGTGTGAATCATATAGTAGATATGATCAACATAGCAATGTTCACCATTGAAACTACTCCATCTCACGTGATGATCGGACATGGTTTGGTTGATTTGGATCACGTAATCACTTAGATGACTAGAGAGATGTCTTTCTAAGTGGGAGTTCTTAAGTAATATGATTAATTGAACTTAAATTTATCATGAACTTAGTACCTGATAGTATCTTGCTTGTCTATGTTTGTTTGTAGATAGATGGCTCGTGCTGTTGTTCCGTTAAATTTTAATGCGTTCCTTGAGAAAGCAAAGTTGAAAGATGATGGTAGCAATTACACGGATTGGGTCCGTAACCTGAGGATTATCCTCATTGCTGCACAGAAAAGTTACGTCCTGGAAGCACCGCTGGGTGCCAGGCCTGCTGCTGATGCAACTGACGACGTTAAGAACGTCTGGCAGAGCAAAGCTGATGACTACTCTATAGTTCAGTGTGTCATGCTTTACGGCTTAGAACCGGGCCTTCAACGACGTTTTGAACGTCATGGAGCATATGAGATGTTCCAGGAGTTGAAGTTAATATTTCAAGCAAATGCCCGAATTGAGAGATATGAAGTCTCCAATAAGTTCTATAGCTGCAAGATGGAGGAGAATAGTTCTGTCAGTGAACACATACTCAAAATGTCTGGGTATAATAATCATTTGATTCAGCTGGGAGTTAATCTTCCTAATGATAGTGTCATTGACAGAATTCTCCAATCACTGCCACCAAGCTACAAGAGCTTCGTAATGAACTATAATATGCAAGGGATGAACAAGACTATTCCCGAGCTCTTCGCGATGCTGAAAGCCGCGGAGGTAGAAATCAAGAAGGAGCATCAAGTGTTGATGGTTAACAAAACCACTAGTTTCAAGAAGAAGGGCAAAGGGAAGAAGAAGGGGAACTTCAAAAGGAACGGCAAGCAAGTTGCTGCTCAAGAGAAGAAACCCAAGTCTGGACCTAAGCCTGAAATTGAGTGCTTCTACTGCAAGCAGACTGGACACTGGAAGCGGAACTGCCCCAAGTATTTGGCGGATAAGAAGGAGGGCAAAGTGAACAAAGGTATATGTGATATACATGTTATTGATGTGTACCTTACTAATGCTCGCAGTAGCACCTGGGTATTTGATACTGGTTCTGTTGCTAATATTTGCAACTCGAAACAGGGACTACGGATTAAGCAAAGATTAGCTAAGGACGAGGTGACGATGCGCGTGGGAAATGGTTCCAAAGTCGATGTGATCGCGGTCGGCACGCTACCTCTACATCTACCATCGGGATTAGTATTAGACCTAAATAATTGTTATTTGGTGCCATCGTTGAGCATGAACATTATATCTGGATCTTGTTTGGTGCGAGACGGTTATTCATTTAAATCGGAGAATAATGGTTGTTCTATTTATATGAGTAATATCTTTTATGGTCATGCACCCTTGAAGAGTGGTCTATTTTTATTGAATCTCGGTAGTAGTGATACACATATTCATAGTGTTGAAATCAAAAGATGTAGAGTTGATAATGATAGTGCAACTTATTTGTGGCACTGCCGTTTAGGTCATATCGGTGTAAAACGCATGAAGAAACTCCATACTGATGGGCTTTTGGAATCACTTGATTATGAATCACTTGGTACTTGCAAACCGTGCCTTATTGGCAAGATGACTAAAACGCTGTTCTCCGGTACTATGGAGAGAGCAACAGATTTGTTGGAGATCATACATACAGATATATGTGGTCCAATGAATGTTGAGGCTTGTGGCGGATATCGTTATTTTCTCACCTTCACAGATGATTTAAGCAGATATGGGTATATCTACTTAATGAAACGCAAGTCTGAAACATTTGAAAAGTTCAAAGAATTTCAGAGTGAAGTGGAAAATCATCGTAACAAGAAAATAAAGTTTCTACGATCTGATCGTGGAGGAGAATATTTGAGTTACGAGTTTGGTCTACACTTGAAACAATGCGGGATAGTCTCGCAACTCACGCCACCTAGAACACCACAACAAAATGGTGTGTCTGAACGTCGTAATCGTACATTACTAGATATGGTGTGATCTATGATGTCTCTTATTGATTTACCGCTATCGTTTTGGGGTTATGCTTTAGAGACGGCCGCATTCACGTTAAATAGGGCACCATCAAAATCCATTGAGACGACACCTTATGAACTATGGTTTGGCAAGAAACCAATGTTGTCGTTTCTTAAAGTTTGGGGCTGCGATGCTTATGTGAAGAAACTTCAACCAGATAAGCTCGAGCCCAAATCGGAGAAATGTGTCTTCATAGGATAACCAAAGGAGACTATTGGGTACACCTTCTATCACAGATCTGAGGGCAAGATTTTCGTTGCTAAATTCGGATCCTTTCTAGAGAAGGAGTTTCTCTCGAAAGAAGTGAGTGGGAGGAAAGTAGAACTTGATGAGATAACTGTATCTACTCCCTTATTGGAAAGTAGTTCATCACAAGAACCGGTTCCTGTGACAACTACACCAATCAGTGAGGAAGCTGATGATATTGATCATGAAACTTCAGATCAAGTTTCTACAGAACCTCGTAGGTCTACCGGAGTAAGATCCGCACTAGAGTGGTACGGTAATCCTATTCTGGAAGTCATGTTACTTGACCATGATGAACCTACGAACTATGAGAAGCGATGATGAGCCCAGATTCCGCAAAATGGCTAGAGGCCATGAAATCTGAGATGGGATCCATGTATGAAAACAAAACATGGACTTTGGTTGACTTGCCCGATGATCGGCAAGCTATTGAGAATAAATGGATTTTTAAGAAGAAGACTGACGCTGATGGTAATGTAACTGTCTATAAAGCTTGACTTGTTGCGAAAGGTTTTCGACAAGTTCAATGGGTTGACTACGATGAGAATTTCTCACCCGTAGCGATGCTTAAGTCTGTCCGAATCATGTTAGCTATTGCTGCATTTCATGATTATGAAATATGGCAAATGGATGTCAAGACTGCATTCTTGAATGGATTTCTAGAAGAAGAGTTGTATATGATGCAGCCGGAAGGTTTTGTTAATCCAAAAGGTGATAACAAAGTGTGCAAGCTCCAGCGTTCCATTTATGGACTGGTGCAAGCGTCTCGGAGTTGGAATAAACGCTTTGATAGTGTGATCAAAGCATATGGTTTTATACAGACTTTTGGAGAAGCCTGTATTTACAAGAAAGTGAGTGGAGCTCTGTAGCATTTCTAATTTTATATCTAGATGACATATTGTTAATTGGAAATGATATAGAATTTCTGGATAGCATAAAGGGATACTTGAATAAATGTTTTTCAATGAAAGACCTCGGTGAAGCTACCTATATATTGGGCATCAAGATCTATAGAGATAGATCAAGATGCTTAATAGGACTTTCACAAAGCACATACCTTGACAAATTTTGAAAAAGTTCAAAATGGATCAGGCAAAGAAAGGATTCTTGCCTGTGCTACAACGTGTGAAGTTGAGTAAAACTCAATGCTCGACCACACCAGAAGATAGAGATAAAATGAAAGATGTTCCCTATGCTTCAGCCATAGGCTCTATCATGTATGCAATGCTGTGTACCAGACCTGACGTATGCTTAGCAATAAGCTTGGCGGGAAGGTACCAAAGTAATCCAGGAGTGGATCACTGGACAGCGGTCAAGAACATCCTGAAATACCTGAAAAGGACTAAGCATATGTTTCTCGTATATGGAGGTGACAAAGAGCTAGTCGTAAAAGGTTACGTCGATGCAAGCTTTGACACTGATCCGGACGATTCTAAATCGCAAGCCGGATACGTGTTTATATTAAATAGTGGAGCTGTAAGTTGGTGCAGTTCTAAACAAAGCGTTGTAGCGGGATCTACATGTGAAGCGGAGTACATAGCTGCTTCTGAAGCAGTGAATGAAGGAGTCTGTATGAAGGAGTTCATTTCCGATCTAGGTGTCATACCTAGTGCATAGAGACCAATGAAGATCTTCTGTGACAATACTGGTGCAATTGCCTTGGCAAAGGAATCCAGATTTCACAAGAGGACCAAGCACATGAAGAGACGCTTCAATTCCATACGGGACCAAGTCCAAGTGGGAGACATAGAGATTTGCAAGATACATACGGATCTGAATGTTGCAGACCTGTTGACTAAGCCTCTCTCACGAGCAAAACATGATCAGCACCCAGACTCCATGGGAGTTAGAATCATTACTATGTTATCTAGATTATTGACTCTAGTGCAAGTGGGAGACTGAAGGATATATGCCCTAGAGGCAATAATAAAGTTATTATTTATTTCCTCATATCATGATAAATGTTTATTATTCATGCTAGAATTGTATTAACCGGAAACATGATACATGTGTGAATACATAGACAAACATATAGTCACTAGTATGCCTCTACTTGACTAGCTCATTAATCAAAGATGGTTATGTTTCCTAACCATAGACATGTGTTGTCATTTGATTAATGGGATCACATCATTAGGAGAATGATGTGATTGACATGACCCATCCCGTTAGCTTAGCACTTGATCGTTTAATATTCTGCTATTGCTTTCTTCATGACTTATACATGTTCCTGTAACTATGAGAATTATGCAACTCCCGTTTACCGAAGGAACACTTTGGGTACTACCAAACGTCACAACGTAACTGGGTGATTATAAAGGAGTACTACAGGTGTCTCCGAAGGTACATGTTGAGTTGGCGTATTTCGAGATTAGGTTTTGTCACTCCGATTGTCGAAGAGGTATCTCTGGGACCTCTCGGTAATACTCATCACTTAAGCCTTGCAAGCATTATAACTAATAAGTTAGTTATGAGATGACGTATTACAGAACGAGTAAAGAGACTTGCCGGTAACGAGATTGAACTAAGTATTGGATACCGACGATCAAATCTCGGGCAAGTAACATACCGATGACAAAGGGAACAACGTATGTTGTTATGCGGTTTGACCGGTAAAGATCTTCGTAGAATATGTAGGAACCAATATGGGCATCCAGGTCCCGCTATTGGTTATTGACCGAGAATGGTTTTAGGTCATGTCTACATAGTTCTCGAACCCGTAGGGTCCGCACGCTTAACGTTTTGATGACAATTTTATTATGAGTTTATAAGTTTTGATGTACCGAAGTTTGTTCGGAGTCCCGGATGTGATCACGGACATGACAAGGAGTCTCGGAATGGTCGAGACATAAAGATTGATATATTGGAAGCCTATGTTTGGACATCGGAATGGTTCCGGGTGAAATCGGCATTTTGCCGGAGTACCGGGAGGTTACCGGAACCCCCCGGGGGGGTTAATGGGCCTACATGGGCCACGAGGGAGAAGAGGGAAGGAGCCAGGAGGGGCCGCGCGCCCCTCCCACTCCTAGTCCTAATAGGAGAAGGGAAGTGGGGCGGCGCCCCCCCTTTCCTTCCCTTCTTCCTCCTCTTTCCCCCCCCTTCTCCTACTCCTATTTGGAAAGAGGGAGTCCTACTCCCGGTGGGAGTAGGACTCCCCCCCTTGGCGCGCCCTCTAGGCCGGCCGCCTCCTCCCCCCTGGATCATTTATATACGGGGGCGGGGGGCACCCCAAAGATACACAAGTTGATCTACGGATCATTCCTTAGCCGTGTGCGGTGCCCGCTTCCACCATATTCCACGGTAGAACATCATCATCGTCACCACGCCGTCGTGCTGACAGAACTCATCTCCGGAGCCTTTGCTGGATCGGAGGGCCGGAGATCGTCATCGAGCTGAACGTGTGCTGAACTTGGAGGCCCCGTACGTTCGGTGCTTGGATCGGTCGGATCGTGAAGACGTACGACTACATCAACCGCGGTGTGCTAACGCTTCCGCTAACGGTCTATGAGGGTACGTGGACATACACTCTCCCCTCTCGTTGCTATATCATCACCATGATCTTGCATGTGCGTAGGAAATTTTTTGAAATTACTACGTTACCCAACAGGGACCTGCATGCAAGAGTCGGGGACCTGCATGTGAATAGTGATTCATCAAGGCCTTGACAGCTACTGGCACAGCGGTTGCCGCCCGATTTGCATGCAGCGAAGATGAATGTGCATGGAGTTTTTTCAAAGATTTCCAAGCACACCCGAGTGGGCCCCGCTTATTTAAAAAATACGTCAGTCATTATTGCTCTGTAAATGAAGAATATGCATGATGATTATGAATATGAATGACAACCATAGTAAGGGTGAAGAATCATAGTGCCCAATTTGTCGAAATACATCATCATTCTTAAAGTTGGACATCACATGATACACACAGAAAATGGAAACGAAAGATGTCGAACTAATACAGTAACATGGTAGTACAACCGCACTTCACTAAATTACTGTCACGGTGAAATAGAATGTAAAGACCACGTCACACAAAGCTGAATGGCACACCACTTTCTCTGGCTCATCGTCGGTTCATGTTGTATGTAGATATCACAGTTCAGCCTCGAGATCCTACACAGAAGAATAGAATAAATCACATGGACATCAATTATGAGTAAAACACATGCAAAAAAATATGAACATATTTCGTACCTCTAGCAATTTAGCGCATTTACGTTGATTGTGACCTGGTTTCTTGCAATAGCCACAGATATTCTGTGATCTTGACTTCTTTGTCTTTGCCTGCAGCCTTTTCTTCAGTGCACCTCGTCCTGGCACATGCACGGGATCCAGAACCTTATCAACTTTCTGCGAGTGCAGCATCAACAGGCCAAACCTAATGTTGTTATGCTAAGCATTAGTTGACTCCTTGCTATCAGCTAGTTCAAAACTTGATTGCTTGCCATGATGTTGTGCTTACAAAAGCATCTTCAGACGGTGATAGTCCTCATCAGAGTGGCATGCCTAGAAACTTGCAGCGTGACTACAATTCCGCAACTCGCGGTACCTCTGCAGGCTTACCGAATAGTCATACATCTGGTTTTTTCTGGTAGGTGCGTATGCACATTTTGCATTCATAGTCCACCTAGTGGGAACGCAACAACCGGGCAGAATTGTTTGTTTTAAAATCCCCAATATGTAAAAAATGTGGGAACATGGTGTGCCTGCGCATTCCAGCTTACGGCAAGAACAACTCACCCTGTGCAAAAGACCTCCTCGCTCTTCAATGCGCACTCCAAACTTTTTATCCATTCTTTCCTACTTGGACACAACATAAGTGGAATCTTCTGATCCATCTAGTGTCTCTCTAATCTGACATTTACTGTCAGCATCTATGCTCCATAAGACCATCTTAAAGACCCTAGGTGTGAAAACTATTGTGGCATGTTTCTCAAGCGGCGAAGCATTATCCTCTGTAAATGGAACGGACTGCAAGGCTTCGACGTCATGGAGAGCTTCGTTAATCCGTCGCGACGCAAGGCAACGCTCATAGTGCTCTAGCATTTCAAACAACGACATCTTACCCTCAAGATGCGTATGTAGCACAAAGTTCAAGCTCTCACTCCTTTGATTGCTGCTCAATCCTAGGAAACAACACCCCTCAAGATATGGAGCACACCACAACTTTCTCATCTGATACATCTGATGCAGCCAAGACTCCTCACTGGTTACCTTATTTCGTTGTAAGAATTGTATCCATTTTATCTCATGCTCTTCAATGGAAGAAGTATCATAAATGAAACATCTGAATTCCTCCTTTACGTCGTCATCATGCAGATGGCGTACAATGTTCTGCTGAATGTGCCATATACATACTCTATGGTTTGAGTCTGGCCACACCACCCTTATTGCTCTCTACATTGCAAGGTCCCCATCTGTGATCACAGATATCGGATGCTTCTGTGCCATGCAATCAGAAAAGGTCCGCAACATCCACTCGTATGGCTGGCTTGTTTCATGAAAAATTATACCACAGCCAAATATAAAAGTGCTGCGGTGGTGATTCAACCCGACAAAAGGCACGAATGGCAGATTGTATTTGTTGGTTCTGTATGTGCTATCAGAAACAATGACGTCTCTGAAAGCCTCGTAGTCAAGTCGCGATTGACTATCAGCCCAGAACAGTCCCTTCAGATGGCCATGCTCGTCTACCAAGTACTTGAAGAAAAAAATCCACATCTCGCTCTCGCCTCACCATCATGTGCATGATCACCGTTTTAGCATCACCGGCACTGATTGTCTCCTGCTTATTAGCATGGCAGAAATTGTAAACGTCCCTCTTTATGCATCCAACCTTATCAAATCCACCGTATTGAAAGCACAAAATATCCATAATACGGTATTTACGGATCCCACATTTTTCCATGTCCGCAATGTCCGCTTTCTGCTCATCGCTAATTCGTCTGTGCGAACGCAGCAGACAAGAAAGATCCCGTGGGGCTAGAGGATGGCTGTGCTCATCGATGAAATCCTTGACAAACCACCGAACGGTTTCCTCCTGTCTCGTAATGACCAATTTAGCAATACACCCAACACGAGTTAAACTTCGTGGCCTCCTGTTTCTATCTTCCATCTTTCTTTTCATGTGCTTATCTTCGCGAAACCTTGACGACTACACACAATTTTCCTTAAAATTATGTATTTGTTGGATCCATCCCACTCAATGTAGCTTTTCCTCACACTAAAACCTTTTTCAAGAGCATATTTGTTGTAGAATTCATAGCCTTCAGCCTCACTATCAAACATCTTGCTGACAACATTTACATACTCGAACATACTCTCATCACTTGCATACGCCATGTCTTCCTGCATATGACATGTGAGGGAAACCAATCATCAACATCTTTCTTTTTATCAATGTTGCAGGTGCAAAATAGCTCATACGCAAAGACAAGTGCATGGAAAAGACTTTGCTGGTTTGACATGTGAGGGAAACCAATCATCAACGTCCAACAAGTAGTATTTCATCTTCCTTTAAACTATATTTCATGCGCTATGCAAACCTAAAGTGATGATGACTTTAATAAACTAAATTAAGTGAACTATGGAACCAGTATCTCATCTTCCTTTAGTATATCTCATCTCAAACGTCAACATCTTACTTAAGCAAACAAGATGCGATTAGCTCAAGAGAAACTGTGCCATGATGAAGCTTTCCATTCGTTGTTCTAGTCAGTACCCGGATCTTGTGGGGTTGAGGTTGTACTGCATGCACGGTGGAGGGGCGCAACGGCCAAGAGAATGAGCAGAACGCCAAACCGAATTCATACCTTAAGGATGGTACGCACGAAGAGATGGGATCGCCCGCCGCGGTCGCCGCCGATTCAGTCGGCGCAGATCCGGCCTTCTTCTTCTTCGGTGACGGCGTGGGGGGCTGGGGTTGGTTGGGTGGAGGACGAGGACGATGAATTTATTCCTCTCGCCGGGCAGGTCGAGGACGGAGAAGGTCAGGAGCGGCGAGCGGCGACGAATAGATCGGAGGAGGATTCTGAACTGGATCGAGTAGACATGGATCTGGTCCTCAGGTGATCGGTTCAAGAAAAGATATTTCCCCCTGGACCATTATGCCCTTATCGCAATTAACATATTAGATTTAATCAATTAAAATTCCCCACAAGATCTGACGGCTAATAAAAATCAGACGTGATCAGACATGTAAGTACTGCTAAGTACTCCGAGTACTAACCCAATCACCGTAAAACAGCTCTTAGTTGAAACATATGCATGACAGAGATCAGAAAAGATAAGCTATGAGTGTATCAATTCCTGTAGTATCTCTCAATATACAAGCAACAGTACAGAGCTCTGCTCATGATCTAATATTTTTCTTGATTATGCAAGATAAAGAATAATGATATTAGGTCATAGCCTCATAGGAATCATCTATACATCTGCCAAATATTAACAACAAATGTGTTTAACCAAGGTTATCACTCTGACCTTCTTTTCTAGCGACTTCTCCCAATTGAAGTTATTGCCCCCTTTGATTTCCCAAAAGAAATTCTTTGAATCCGGCACTCGTAACACAAGTAGTTATGCAAATGCACACACGACAGTTTGAAATGTGAAGGGATTAACCCTAGTTCAAAAAATAATAATAACCGAATAGCTTAAGGCCTCCAATAGTCAGTTATTGTAGTAGACTGAGAAAAGATCTTTATTTCTGTAACACGAGATATTCAGAGGACCCAATCATCAGTTCTTCCAACACAACCTTGATTGCAAAAATATTAGCTTGCATAAGAAAGTAATAAGATCACTTAAATCAATTTTTTGCAGAAAGATGCCCTATAGACCTGTGTCTTATTAGGGACGCATCCACTTATTACACACCTAAAACACAGTAGAAAGATTACAGTGAGTGCACATATTTAGAATACCAGAAGATCTCCAAGATGAGATAGGTTGACATTCAAGTGTCCAGAATCAGGGAATGCTTACCTCCCGTGGCATCCTTCCATCTAATATGAGCTGACCGGGGACCGAATCATCAGTTCTTCCAACACAAGCTTTCCTATAACACAACTTCTCCCAAATTCTGTAACTTGTGTATGACAGTAATAAGATCACTTACATCAACTTTCCGCAGAATCGGGCTTGGCCTTAAACCGGGGCTGGCGAAGGAGTCGATGACCTCATGCAGTGCGGAGCCCAGAGAGGGAGAACCCGTTGAGCGATGTGAGCTCGTGGATCAGGACGAGCGAGGCCAACGTGACAGCGGCACTGGCCTACTCGGAGCTAACAGCGTCCACGAAGGGCGCCACAATGTGGCGACCGGGAGCGAGGGCGAGCATCACTGGCGGGGGAGAAGGCAAGCGGGGGACAGGGGCTCGACGGAGCGGCGTCATCAGCGGCCGCACATGGGCGTCCTAGGCCATGACGCATGACAGGCAAGGTGCTACCTCCGCATAGCTCACTCTGGCCGGAAAGGTGCGGCAGCGCCTCCATGTACCTCTGCCGCTGAGGCAATTTGCTCATGGCGGGGAGCATCAGGTCCACGCTATTGCTCCTGCTTAACATGGCAGGTGCGCTGCTCGCTCCCTCACCCCGCGCTCCTCAGAGCCTGCGACCGGCCTCCGCCGATGACTACACGGACGTCGACTTCTTCTTCCCCTTCCTGGTGCGCTACAAGAGCGGACGCGTCGTGCGCTTCGTGGGCACGGACACCGCGCCGGCCTCCGTCGACCCCTCCATCGGCGTGGCCTCCAAGAACGTGGTCATCGACGCCTACGTGGGACTGGCCGTCCGCCTCAACCTGCCGAGCCTCGGCAACGGCACGAGGAGCAGGCGCGGCGACAGGCTACCGTTGGTCGTGTTATACCATGGCGGCGGGTTCGTCACAGAGTCTGCCTTCTCGCCGACGTACCAGCGGTATCCCAACATGCTCGTGTCGAAGGCTGGGGCGCTCGTCGTGTCGGTGGACTACCACATCTCACCGGAGCACCCCCTCCTGGTGGCCTACGACGATGCGTGGACGGCCCTGGGTGCTCAGGAGCGCGCGGTCTAGGACGGAGCCCTGGCTGTCGGGCCACGCCGACCTGACGCGGCTGCTCCTGGTCGGCGACAGCGCCGGGGGCAACAGCGCGCACAACATGGCGATGCGCGCCGGCAGGGAGGGCCTGGATGGCGGCGGGGATGTGAGGGAGCGGGATTTGGGATCGAGGGGATTGTGGCGGCTGGGAACCCTAGCACCAGGATGGATCGGCCGCAAATGGGGCGTAGGGTTGGATCGGCCGCGGAAGCGGGATGGGTCGGCTGGGGAGGGGGAGTAGGGGTGGATCGGGCGTGAGATCGGGCATGCGAAGGTCTGGTCTGCGGCGGACTTCGATCTCCTCTGGGCAAGAGTTTTTTTTGGCAAAGGTTTTTTTGGCTGTGATGGGATGATGACGAAAAAAACGGTGGTGGGGGTATGATGAAAAAAACTAGCGAAAAAAACCGCGCGGACTATTCACCAACTGCTCCATTAGGAGTGGAGATGAGTTTTCGAGCATGCGTCTAAAGCGAGAAAGGCATCCTTTCACCATAGCGGAAGAACGGGTGTAGATGATGTCGAACTCATCGCCGGTGATGGTTCTAACCTTGTACTCTCCACCAATCCACCACTAGGGAAAAGCCTAGCAGCAGCGAGGGTTTTAGGCCTATCAGTAGCGCGGGGGCAGGAGCGCTACTGATACGGCGCTACAGCTAAAGCTTAGCATTAGCGTGCCTCGACCCATGCTACTGCTAAATTGACTTAGTAGTAGCGATTTCCTAGAGGAGCGCTACTGGTAATTAGTAGTAGCGCTTCTCCCTGCCCGTGCTACTACTATTATTTCATATTTTATTTCTTTTTTATTTGATGTTGTATTCATACACCTTTACACAAGTTTTCATACAACAGGAATTTAGAGATTGTTTTTACATCATAATGAGTTATTACATCACGGGGTGAAAGAACCGTGGACTAGTTTCAAGTGGATGTCCATCCACTTGAAACTAATCTGCGGTTCTTTCACCCAATGATATAATAAATATCATCATCATCATCATATCATTAACAACTTATCATTGTCATATAACACCTCCTCAAGATCATCGTTTTCATCAATGACATCACATAGCAAATTGGTCACTAGTCATAATCACAAGTACTCCTCATCATCAATTCTAACACATTGTACCACATAATAAACATATTATACCTCATAGGACCTACTACATTCTCTTAGGACCTACTACATTCTCTAAGGTAAAATAGCAAAAAACAAGATAGCCCGTGACTCTCCATCATGGAGAAAGGAGATTATCATGTCTCCAATTCTTGCCATTTGCTTAATGTTACTTCCAAGAACCTCCTTGCGAATGTCCAAACATTTTTTCCATTCTTTGATGAGCATGTGATCACCGGTTTTAGAAATCCGATATGCACAGGTGAGCTCCCAAGATTGACCTGGTAGTATGTTCAGAACTCTAAGGCGACCATTCAGATACTTCATATGAGGCACACAATCCATCAGGATTTTCTGTTGAAAAACATAGTAATAACTTCATAGTTAGCAATGATGTACTAGTTTTAGAAGTATGCAAAAGATGCACCGATTTCGTAATAGAAAAAAATCTTACCAGGGTATCTCCATAGAAGTTACTGTGGTTCAACACGTGCACTAGTGGCACGTATTCACCATAATTTGGGGGAGTTCGATAATAGGAATTGTAATCCTCAAGATAAGTACAATAAGCGATCAAATGACATTTCTCCTTATAAGTTAATTCGGAGCCATCAGTGTAGTGGGATTTTGTCTACCATCTTCCGCACATTCTTTGAAGAATCAAAATAAGTTATCAATGGAAATAAGCTGTCAACTATTTTGCAATAAACAATATAAATTAGTTAATAACTATGTTTGAGAAATTCACATTGCGGTAGAATCAGAAGCGTATCAACAAGGATCCAAATGTCCATATTGTCTTGCTCAATGTCAGGATCACCAAGATCCATGGTTCGGGCCCTCTTGATGGAGGTAAAACCCTATGTCCTGCTTGATTAATATTGATGATGTGTGTTACAAGAGTGGATCTACCACGAGATCAAGAAGTCTAAAACCCTAGAAGCTAGCCTATGGTATGATTGTTGTAATGGTTGTTCGTCCTACGGACTAAAACCCTCCGGTTTATATAGACACCGGAGAGGGCTAGGGTTACACAGAGTCGGTCACAATGGTAGGAGATCTACATATCCGTATCGCCAAGCTTGCCTTCCACGCCAAGGAAAGTCCCATCCGGACACGGGACAAAGTCTTCAATCTTGTATCTTCATAGTCTTGGAGTCTGGCTGACGATGATAGTCCGGCTGTCCGGACACCCCCTAGTCTAGGACTCCCTCAGTAGCCCCTGAACCAGGCTTCAATGACGATGAGTCCGGCACGCATATTGTTCGGCATTGCAAGGCGGGTTCCTCCTCTGAATAATCCATAGAAGATTGTGAACACCAGGATAGTGTCCGGCTCTGCAAAATAAATTCCACATTTCACCGTAAAGAGAATAATATGTACACAAGTTCAATCTGCTGACGTATTTTGTGGTATGACGTCACACCACTACCAAGCCTTTACTTGAATTGTTTTTTATTATATCACCTCAGCGCGTTTAGCGAAGCAGTTTCCTTGGCACGTCTTGTCGAAGCAGAGATCGTGTTCCCCTTATTCCGGGATTCCCATCAATACGGATGTGGGTAACCCAACCGCGCCATTGATGGTGGCGCTTGGGGGATAAGCGAGTTTTACCAGGCCGGTGGGGACGCATAGTCTTCGTCCGCCCATATATAAGGGGATAAGGATCCACCTTTTTACCTACACCTTCTTCCTCCCTTGCTTATCCATCTTCGTGCACTCGAGCTCCAGCACCCAAGTTCGCACATCTCGTCTCAACCTTCTCCAGTCATGTCCGGAGCGGGAGGCAAGTGGATGGCCTCCTCCATCACGGAGGGGCACATCGAAAGGTTGCGCGACACCGGATACCTGTCCAGCGACATCGCGCACCATCTCCCCAACAAGGGGCAGCTTATCCCCATCCCCAGGCCCCATGAGAGGGTGGTCTTCCTTCCCCATTTCCTCCATGGACTGGGCTTTCCACTTCACCCCTTTGTCCGGGGGCTCATGTTCTACTACGGCCTAGATTTCCACGATCTGGCGCCAAACTTCATCCTCAACATCTCGGCATTTATCATCGTGTGCGAGGCCTTCCTCTGCATCCAGCCCCACTTCGGCTTGTGGCTCAAGACCTTCAATGTCAAGCCGAGTGCGGAGGCGCCATGGTGGGTAAGATACCAAACGTTGTCTGGCTCGAGGGTGCCTTCATGGAAACCATCAAGGGATGGCAATCGGGGTGGTTCTACATCACCGAGCCACGTGACCCTAAATGGGTAGCGGCCCCCGAATTTAGATCTGGAACCCCCACGCAGCTCACCTCTTGGAAGGAGAGTGGCCTGACTTGGGGCGATTTGGAGGAGCTGACCAGACTCCAAGCCTGTATCCAGAAGCTGGTGAACAAGAAGGTCAAGCTTGTCAACATGGTCCAAGTCATGCTCATCCGCCGGATTCTGCCGTGCCAAGAACGGGCATTTAAATTGTGGGAGTTCAATCCGGCGCAGCACCAAACCTTGAGCAGGCTCTTCGACACTAGGTACGAAGATGCCTGGAAGGTGCTCTTCAAGGGCGCCGAAGCTCCCGCATCCGCCACTAAAGATTGCGGATTTCGCTCGCAACATCCAGCTGACAAGGTAAGTGACCCTTTACGGGACACTTGTTTTTAATAGTTCGACCTTACGCGGGATTTAATCTCCCCTTTCCTTTGACAAGACTGGATGAAGAAGGCCGAGCAGATTATCTGTCCGGCTCCCATGCCAGAAAACCCAGTAGACACCCGTCTAGCGGGGCTGCTGGTTTCGGCAACGCATGTGGTGTCGGAGAAGAAGGCCAAGAAGGAGGCCACAGGTACTCGAAAGAGTTCCCGTTTTCAGGTGTCCGATGACTCTGAGGCGGACTCCTCCCCCGAGGAGTGGCCCTCAAGGCTCTCCCCTAGAGGGGGGAGAGAGGAAGAGGAAGGCTTCCCCAACGGGGGAAGCCGAAGGGTCCAAGAGGGGAAGGACCCTTCCTCCGGACAGTTCCGCCAATGCCAATGACGGCGACGAGGAGTGGCCCTCAAGGGCCAAGCCCCTGGCAAGATCGTAAGTATCCGGATTCCTGAGTGATTTGTAATTTCTTTTTTGTGCCACGTAGTGTCCTTCTAATGCCGCATACTATCTGTAGCCCGGCCGGGGAGGACCTTCCCGCTTCATCCAGCGGGTCCTTGGCTCCGTCGGATGTAGATTCCATTTTGACCGCCTCCACCCCTCGCGATGCTGAGGACGCCGAGGTGGGATCCCAAGAGGGGGAGGCTCCGGAGGTGCCACAAGGCAACCTCCCGGACTTCACGCCGGACTCCGTGCCGTAACCCGCAGTGGTTCCGGAGTCCGGCAGGAGGCCCCTTCGCAAGAAGGGAAAGACCGTGACACCGGCGGCCTCTGTCCAACCGGAGGCGCCGGACAACTTGTTGGAGGCGCTCAACGGCGCTTCCATCAAGGAAGAACACCGCACTATTATGAGTGCGGTGATTCAGAAGGTTCAGCTCACCAAGAGCGGGCTGACCAAAGCTTGCAGCAGCCTTCTAACAGGCTTTGAGGTAAGAAGTTTAAAATATGTAATGTGATACCACATAGACAGTAGCCCCTGATGCTCGGTTCGGTGTTCAGAAAGAAAAACCGGATTGAGGATCTAAAAAAGATATACGCAGGAGTGCTAAAAATTATGTCAATATGGGTTTGCAGGCTGCGCTACTGGCCTCTACCGCACTAACTGTGGAGGTCGGTGCTTTGAAGCAGGACCTCGAGCGGTCCGAGCGAGAGCTCGGCCTTGCCAAGAAGCAGCTCGAGGACAAAGAAGGTGAGTAACACCACTTTGAAATTTGTACCTTATAGAAAAGGATTTTGGTTGCAATAGTAATAACAAGGATAACGTGGGTACTGCAGGGGCCATGAACGAGGTGGCAACCCTGAAGGAGGCCATGTCCACGGCCGAACACAATGCGGCCACAGAACGGGCGGAGCGAGAGAAGCAGGAGGCGCGGGTGGCGGAGGTGCGGCAAGAGCTCCAGGCTCTCATGGAAAAGCATGAGAGTTTGGAGCGCGACTCAAAGACTCGAGAGTCCGAGCTTTCCTCGGCTCTTGAAAGTGCCAAAGCCGCCAAGGCCGAGGCCCATAAGTCCCTCCAGGAGATTGAGGTGATGAAGAAGATAGCAGCGGGTAAGGCATTTTTCATGCAAAGAAAGCATGTGAATGTAAATTACCTGTTACTTACCCGAATTCGGAGCTCTCGAGGGGCGTTTGCAGATCTGCCTTGCAGCGTGTCCGATGCCGCCGCATTCTACCGGACCGAGGAGGGGAGCTCAGCGGAGAAGGTCTTCTGGTCTCAGTATGCTGAGGCCGGACATCCGGTGCCCCCTAGCGACCAGCTGAAGCAGCTGGTCGAGCTCCACAAGGTAGCCGAGCAGGCCATGAAAGGCCTTATAGTCCGGCTGTGGCCTGGAGGGGCCATGCCTGGGAGCTACTTTGGCCTCGTGCGGCGGCTGGTGGATGCGTGCCCTTGGGTGGAGGTCATCAAGCGCTCCGCCTGCATTGAAGGTGCCCGTCGGGCCCTTGCCCACGCAAAGGTGCACTGCGGCAGGCTGGATGCTGAGAGGCTTCTAACGGACGCGCCGCCGGCGGGCAAGGAGTATCGTACGCCTGAAATGTACTATAAGACTGTCCTGAAGGGTGCCCGCAAGATTGCGGATGAGTGCCCCAGAGATGTAATTATTGAGTAGACTCGCAATGTGTTATCCTATGCGCTGAAAACTTTGTTTATATGCGCAAAGCAACGCTTGTTTGATTTAAAATATTACCTTCTGTGCGGCCGTTTATCAAATCTGAGAGATGGCAAGTCGTCAGCTTCAGCCCCCATGCCACGAGTGCTGGGGTGTTCGGGATAAATTTAAGCGCTCTTGTTCCCATCTTTGGGTCCATCTAGGGAGGCGCTCAA
Source organism: Triticum dicoccoides (assembly GCF_002162155.2). Lineage (NCBI taxonomy): Eukaryota > Viridiplantae > Streptophyta > Magnoliopsida > Poales > Poaceae > Triticum > Triticum dicoccoides. The sequence continues at coordinate 112,755,779 of NC_041391.1, read as the reverse complement.
CACAACGAACAAGGCAACCGGACTTATAATGCTTGAACACTCTCACTTAGCCATAGAATTCTATAATTTTAAATTTCGGCGAAGCCCCTAGTGTTCGGAAGACCGAATTCGGGGCGCTATCCACGCCTTGGCCGGACATAGCTGGTTCCTCGCTCTAAGCGGCGTAAGTCATTAAGGACTCGAAAAGAGCTCTCGAACAGCGACCAGCTCTCGCCTTATCATGACGGTCAGTTTTAGCTTTCTCCACTGAGGCATTAACCCAGCTCAACTGGGGCGCAATCGCAGTGGTTCTCCCAGTGCTACCTTAGCCGACGGAACGGAATGTAAGGTACCAAAACATGGGTGTCGGGCAAACCCAACTATTGACCCAAGACATGATTCGGAGCCAATGCATATAGTGCTATAAGTTCGGGGTGCCGCACTTGTGAAAGTGTTCGGACTTCACACCATAATGCGGGGAACATAAGCCCCTGGTGTATTCTGCCGTACTGAATTGTACGGATGCAAGATGTCATAAGTGAGCATACATATATAAATAAAGGGAATGCAATTATAAGCGAAAAATGATGCATTGTTTATTCGAGGAGTTCTGCTGTGAGTGCAGAACGATACAAATAGTGCGGTAAGCAAGGGTTTGGACTATTAGACATGTCCCCCTCCAGGGATAGGCTGCGGAATGGTGTAATAAACAGGTTTAATGCTCATAATGGAGACCACCTGAGTGTTCATCATAGCCCTGGTTCCTCCCTGGCTGTTGCATCGTGGGTTCGGCAGATCTACTGCCGGACAGGGCCTCTTGTAAACGGAGTCCTGTGGATAAAATAAGAATAATAAAAAAAGGAAAGAAAAAGATCGACACACTTAGGAGCCCCTGGTGTGGTTGAGCCGCACTCTGGGCCTGTCGTGGTCGTGTCCCTCCCCCTATGCCCAAGGTATCTCCAGAGCGTAATGATGTACGCGGGGAGCTTGTCTTACAATCATGTAAGGGCTGGGGTTGGGGCCGCATTGCTACGCGTGCTCGGAACTCACCAGGTGGTCTTGGTGTATGTTACTCCGGGTGCGTTTAATCCCGTCCGGTCTTTTAATGGCCGGACTCGAAAGTTGCCTTAAGAGGCTGTTCTGAACTTCTGCCGCGAGAGCCGCTGTGTGTTCCTCCGTTCGGAGGAAGCATTCAGTGTTTCCGTTGACCGTGATGACTCCACGAGGGCCTGGCATCTTGAGCTTGAGGTATGCATAATGCGGCACCACGTTGAACTTTGCAAATGCGGTTCATCCGAGCAGGGCGTGATAGCCGCTGCGGAACGGGACTATGTCGAAGATTAACTCCTCGCTTCGGAAATTATCCAGGGATCCGAAGACCACTTCTAGTGTGACCGAGCCTGTACAATTGGCCTCGACACCTGGTATGACGCCTTTGAAGGTCATCTTTGTAGGTTTAATCCTTGAGGGGTCTATGCCCATCTTGCGCACTGTATCCTGATAAAGCAGGTTCAGGCTGCTACCGCCGTCCATGAGGACTCTAGTGAGGTGAAATCCATCGACGATTGGGTCTAAAACCAATGCGGTGAATCCGCCATGGCGGATACTGGTGGGGTGGTCCCTTCGATCAAAAGTGATCGGGCAAGAGGACCATGGATTGAACTTCGGGGCGACTGGCTCCATCGCATATATGTCCCGAAGTGCACGCTTCTGCTCCCTCTTGGGTATGTGGGTTGCGTATATCATATTTAGCATCCGCACTTGTGGGGGAAACCCTTCTGTCCTCTATTTTTCGGCGGCCGGGTCTCCTCCTCGTCGTCGCTATGCAGCCCCTTGTCATTGTTTTCGGCAATTAACTTGCCTGCCTGCTTGAATACCCAACAATCTCTGTTGGTGTGGTTAGCTGGCTTTTCGGGGGTGCCATGTATCTGGCAAGAGCAGTCGAGTATTCGGTCCAAATTGGATGGACCCGGAGTGGTTCTTTTCAATGGCTTCTTCCGCTAACCGGGTTTAGAGCCTCTGAATCCGGCGTTGACTGCCGTATCTTCATTGTTATCGCCGTTAACGCGGCGTTTATTTTTGTTTCGACGCGACCTGCCATTGTGGTCCTTAGTATTCGGACTGCCAGCATTTTTGCTAAGGTTGTTGCTGCGAGCTAGCCAGCTGTCCTCTCCCGCACAGAAGCGGGTCATGAGTGATGTGAGGGCTGCCATGGATTTCGGCTTTTCTTGTCCTAGGTGCCCGGCCAGCCACTCGTCGCGGATGTTATGTTTGAAGGCTGCAAGGGCCTCTGCATCCGGACAGTCGATGATTTGATTTTTCTTTGTTAAGAACCATGTCCAGAATTTTCTGGCCGATTCATTTGGCTGCTGAATTATGTGGCTTAGGTCATCGGCGTTTGGTGGTCGCACATATGTGCCTTGGAAGTTGTCGAGGAATGCGGCTTCCAGGTCCTCCCAACACCCAGTTGACTCTGCTGGCAAGCTGTTAAGCCAATGCCGAGCTGGTCCTTTAAGCTTGAGTGGGAGGTACTTGATGGCATGGAGATCGTCGCCGCGGGCCATATGGATGTGAAGGAGATAATCTTCGATCCAAATCGCGGGGTCTGTTGTGCCATCATAAGATTCAATGTTCACGGGTTTAAACCCTTCAGGGATTTGATGATCCATTACTTCATCTGTGAAGCATAGTGGGTGTGTGGCGCCTCTATATTGAGCAATATCACGCCGTAGCTCAAGAGAGCGTTGTCTGCTGTGTTCGGCCCGGCCGGAGTTGCTGTATCCGGCGCGACCGTAGTCGTCGTGGGTTGTGGGGCGCCCATGTGATCCGTAGATAGATCTGGATTGTCTTGCCTTGTCCTCCAATATATCCCGCAAGTCCGGCGCATTCCCCCGTGGCTTCGCACTTTTCGAGCGGTGCCAGGGTACGGTTCTGATGGAGGGCCTAGATGCCTCTCCGTCGTGACCACGGGGTGGTGGGTCTGCCGTATTGTGCACTGGTGATGAAGGTTTGTATGCTCCCTCCTCTAGTAGGGGGAGCAAATTGCATTTTGGGTAGCTTTTGGAGGGGCGTTTGAGTTCATACTCTTCGGCCGCGAGGACCTTGGTCCATCTGTCGGCCAGAAGGTCTTGATCAGCTTGAAGCTGTTGCTGCTTTTTCTTTAGGTTGTTCGCCGTGGCCATTAGCCTGCGTTTAAAACTCTCTTGTTCGACGGGATCCTCGGGCACGACGAATTCGTCATCATTGAGGCTTGCCTCGTCTTCGGAGGGAGGCATGTAATTTTCGTCCTCCTCGTCTGCCGCTCTCTCCTGAGGGCTGGCTACTCCGTCCTCCTGTGCTGAATCTTGCTGGAGGGGTTGTCTTCGGCACTCTCTGGGGTGTTATTATCTCCGGTGCCGGACTCTTCATTCTTACTGTGGCGGGATTTAGAGCGGCGCCGCTGACGTCGGCGCTTGGGCTGTTTCTTAGAAGAATCCGCCTCCGCTACTTCTTCGCCGTCCCCATCCTTTGGGGTGTCCACCATGTATATGTCGTATGACGAGGTGGTCTTCCAGTGCCCTGTAGGAGCTGGTTCTTGATCTTCTCCGGCATCGTCGTCAATACCGTCGATGTCTTCGGAGTCATAGTCTAGCATGTCGGTTAGATCATCAACAGTGGCTACAAAGTGGGTGGTGGGTGGGATTTGTATTTCTACGTCGTCCGCATGCAAGCCATCCTGACCACAGTCCGGCCAGGGTTCTCCTGATAACGAGAGATGTTTTAGCGAATTTAGGATGTCGCCAAAGGGTGAGTGCTGAAAGATGTCCGCGGCGGCGAACTCCATGATTGGCGCCCAATCGGATTCGATTGGCAGGGGCGCAGGAGGTTCGGAGTCCGGCAAGGAGTCCGACGCCTCGGAGTCACGAGCTTCATAAGGAACAAGGTCAGTATTCGGCTCCATCGTCGTGGAAGTTGCAGCTCCCGAGGCGGTGTCTAGCCACCTGTCCTCGATCTGTGTGGACGGCTCCAAACTATGGGTCAGAGCGGACTTGTGTGCGGCCTCCAGGGTACTGTCCAACACCAGAGCTAGATCATGCCCATCGTGACAGTGCGGCACGCTCGGCTGTGGCTCGACTCCATCGAAGATCAAGTCCCGCTGGATGTCAGCCGTGAATTTTAGGCTTCCAAACCTGACCTGATGGCCAGGGGCGTAGCTTTCGATCTGCTCCAGATGGCCAAGTGAATTGGCCCGCAGTGCGAAGCCGCCGAACACGAAGATCTGTCCGGGGAGAAAAGTCTCACCCTGGACGGCGTGGTTGTTGATTGAAGAAGCCATCAAGCCTATCAGTGACGACACAGAGGAACTCTCAATGAAAGCACCAATGTCGGTGTCAAAACCGGCGGATCTCGGGTGGGGGGTCCCGAACTGTGCGTCTAGGCGGATGGTAACAAGAGACGAGGGACACGATGTTTTACCCAGGTTCGGGCCCTCTTAATGGAGGTAAAACCCTACGTCATGCTTGATTAATATTGATGATGTGTGTTACAAGAGTGGATCTACCACGAGATCAAGGAGGTTAAAACCCTAGAAGCTAGCCTATGATATGATATTTGTAATGGTTGTTCGTCCTATGGACTAAAACCCTCCGGTTTATATAGACACCCGAGAGGGCTAGGGTTACACAGAGTCGGTTACAATGGTAGGAGATCTACATATCCGTATCGCCAAGCTTGCCTTCCACGCCAAGGAAAGTCCCATCCGGACACGGGACAAAGTCTTCAATCTTGTATCTTCATAGTCTTGGAGTCTGGCCGACGATGATAGTCCGGCTGTCCGGACACCCCCTAGTCCAGGACTCCCTCAGTCTTCAAAACCCATTCTCTCCAAGACATAGAGTCTTGCATGGCATGGGATAAGCTAGTCGAATTGTAAAAGATAAAAATTAGATGTTGAAATAGTTGAAGTCATGCTTAATTACAAAAAAAACACTTGTCGTCGTTGCGTACCGTTTCAATATCGAATGTCTCCTCGAGCTTAATGCTGAAGCGCCGATCTTCGTCCAGCTCAACAAACATGTCGCACATACCTCGATCTTCGTGGCACTAGCTGCACTCCCCTGGGAGACTATCATCGTCCGAGTACGACATTTTCTACGTTCATAATTCAAAGATTAAACTTATACATATTCTAGCACAAGTCATGCCAGAATTCACGGAAAAATCCGGCATGAACTTTGCTAAAAAAGGACATATCGAGTGCTTGAAATTTGCCGAAACGGAAATTAATCAACACTCCGGCAAAACATAGGCCACTCGAAGGTGTAACCTGAACATGACCGTCCACTTGGGCAACCACATATCCTATATGAGCAACACAAGATATACATGGAGATTTGGCAGGTCTCACCTCGAGGTCGGAGGGGTTAGGTGAAGGGGATGACGGCGGGGATGATGGAGGGGCTCCTTGATTTCTGCAAAAGCAAAAAGCTATAAGTTATCACTAATACATCCCGAATAATTGCTTAAACAAAAAAAATAACAACAAATATGACATGTTCAACTAATTCTATTAATTCAACTAGTTCTTACTAAATATAAACTTACTATAAATAGAAAAAACAAGTTATTTCTAAAAATAAAGTAGTTCAACTAGTTATATTAATTTACTTACTAAACTAGTTCAACTAAAACTAAACTAGTTCAACAAGTTTATTAATTTACTTACTAAAAATACATTAGTTCTATTAATTCAACTAGTTCAACTAGTTTATTAATTTACTTACTAAACTAGTTCAACTAAAACTAAACTAGTTCAACTAAAACTAAACTAGTTCATCTACTAAAAATCATTATCTATGAACCCTAAATTAACATCTACTACTACTAAA
>NC_041391.1:112739702-112749747 GCF_002162155.2 Triticum dicoccoides | reverse complement strand
GCAGAGAGAAAGGGGGTGGGGAGGGGTGGGGGGCTTACATAGAGGGGAGAGATGGTGGCGGGGAGGTGCTCAGTGATAGAGAGGTAGGGCGGCGAGGGCGGGCTCGGGATCGGGAGGCAGCAGTGCTGGGTGGGCTCGGGCGGCGGCGGTGAGGTCGAGGGCAGCGATGGTGAGGTCGAGAGCGGCGGCGGGCGGCGGTGCTGAGGTTGAGGGCGGGCGGCGGCGGTAAGGGCAGGCTCGGGCGGCGGCGACAAAGGAGTAGGGGAAGGGCGGGATGGAGGACTTAGCCAAATTTTGAGCCGGCGGGTGGTTAATTCAGAAGTAGCAGTAGCGTGTTCCAGAAAGCGTGCTGCTGCTACTTTAGCTACAACGCGTTCTGGTATACACGCTACTTCTAGTCCTTTCTCTTTTTTTCCCTTTTTCATTTATTTTTCTTCACATTTTATTTTTTTCCTTTCACCTTATTCTATTTCTTTCATTTTCAATTACTTTTCTATTTGCTTTAAAGTTAGTTTTATATCCTTTAGTAGTAGCGAGTTTAGAAGAAAACGCGCTGCTACAAAGGAAGTAGCGGTAGCACGGTTCTATATGGATCGCTTCTACTATGTGTAGCCTATCGGCTAAGCCGTGGGAATTATAGTGGTAGCGCTTGTTTCCGAACATGCGCTACTGCTAACGTTTGAGCTATAGCGCGCTTTGCATGAACACGCTACAACAAATTAGCAGTAGTGCCCTGGTAGTGATCATGGAGATTTGGGACGCCATGGATTTTGGAGTAGGGTTAGGATTAGTGGAACTGCCGTAATGTGGAAGGACGGGACAACTAGGAGCGAACCGCCATTATATTAAAGGACGTGCAGGGACGAGTAGGACCGAACTGCCAGCCTGCGAACGGCAGGGTAGTGGCTTTCCATTCTCCCATGATACGAGCTTCCGAGAGCCCTTGGATTTGAGATCGAACGGTTGCATGGCGTGATTCTAGACCTATGGGTGAATATCTTATCCTGGAGGGTTATTCTCCAAATTTTCAGCAACTTAGCATGCGACCGTTTGATCTCAGATCCAAGGGCTGCCAGCAGCCCGTATCATGGACGCGCCTACCACGACCGTCGCGTCGCTCGCGCGGTCGCGCCCTTGAAGATTTAACATGGTGCGTTACGCTATCTGATGTTGGCATGTCATCACTTAGTCACTCATATTACAACAAGGTTAACTATAAGGTTGGCTATAAGTGTATTTAGTTTACTTCTCTCTATCTCTTTCTTCGTACTCCCTCCGTCCCATAATATAAGAACGTCTTTGACACTAGTGTAGTGCCAAAAACGTTCTTATATTATGGGACAGAGGGAGTAGTATTTATTGCATTTGCCAAGGAGTGACCTCTTCCAATGAAATGGTGTGCTTATTAGTTTTTTGTGGCTAAGTTTGCTTCATTTAATTAGCTATAGACTCAAAATTGTCTTTTCACCTAGGTACACGTGCTTAGCACCATTTCTTCCTTGGGTCACCAAACTAGTCTCTCTCTTCTTGATTAACTTGCCACATCAGACTTTATGCCTATGTGGCAAGCTTAGCACCTGTAGGAGCAAGTAAGTACAATAGTGCGCTTTACATGGCATTTTTGCATGTGTGGAGGAAAGAGAGGCAAGGAAAAAGTGGAGAAGTGGGCTCTTATGCAAGAGCCAACCTCTACTACATGGTGGAGCATTGGGAGAGGCACCTATATGGAGGTGGTCAGGAATCGGGAGAGTCACGCCGGTCGTAGCGCCGCAGTTAAAATGATAATGGAAAGTCAAATCATGGGGCCCCACCCATCCAACAGTAACTCGCTGTCAAATCACACAGCCCTACGTTTGTAGTAGCCTACTCCCTCATCTTCTCGCGTCTTTGTGAAACCAACTAGGCGGAACTGCCCCGCCTACCGCACAGGAAAAGCCCTGCCCTCGACTTTTAAAGCCCCGCCTACTGCATAGTATACTAATTTTGTATCCATGGATTGTGCCATGGAGCAAAGCCTCTAGAAAACCACGGTACAAATGTACGGAGTATACAGCACGCTCGTCCCGTTCGCGTCGCACCCCAGACGGTCGGTCGGTCTGGCACGCTGCTCTCCGAATGGAACGCGCGTCACATTGCGTTTGCACACACATGTGGGACCGCAATTGAGAACCGACCATAGGCACACTCCCCGGCCCCGCAAGTCGGGTGACTTAATAGAAGAGGGAGACGAGTGATAGTACGAGAGAAGTGTTGTACTACGTGGGTGCCTGGACGATCCCTGCAAGACATGGAAGATTAGTTCGTCCATGCATGTGACCAGACTCCAGCAGACACGACTGGATTGGCTATCGTCCACATATCGTGCAGGTTGTGTTGCACATGGATAGAGTTGTGGTGAGAAATCTAAAAAAAGGTTTCTTGTCATCTCACAAAATTAGGTGTCATGTGCTTTGGATCACTGCGAGGGTTAAACATCGACAACTGAGTTGGGCTAGTCATTGGGGGCACATGCACGAAGACTACTCAGCTGCAATCTAGGTCAAGCTGGCTATGTTAACTAGGACATCTATCGACGGGCCCCTTTTCTACGAGTTTATCTTTAATTTGAGGTTTTTTCCTCATCTAGTTTGTCCGTCAGGATTCATGTTGTCTCCTTTGGGCAGTGAGGTTATGATTTCTTGTCATGTGGCATTTTTTCGTGTTATATGTTATAATCCGGCACTTCAGATCAAAATGACGACAACTGCGCCTCCGGGCCATGTGCATGAAGACTTCTCGACAGTCATTGACGACGTCAAGCCGGCTCCGGTAGACAAAAGAAAACTAGTAATCCACTATATAGGTAGGAGCCTCCGCGCTTGCTTGCTAGTGTTTCTCTCTTCACACTGTCTCGTCCTTTCCAGATCTAAACACGACGGTGGTGGCCACTCTCTCTCTCTCTCTCTCTCTCTCTCTCTATCTCTCTCTCTCTCTCTCTCTCTCTCTCTCTCTCTCTGCTCACCGCTAGTCACAGATCTAGCCGGATCCTCTCCGCTGGGGAAGGTGAGAAGGTGCAACGTCCACGCGGTCGTCCTCGGCGACGGCTCTTACCCACTGCTAGTGCATCCCGATCAGCCTGCCTTGTCGTCCTCTCCCAAGCACCGCTGTCAAGGGAGGGCCTTCGACCCCTTCTTCCTCGTTGTCGTAGTGTGGGCAGATCCGGCCTCCCGCTGCCCACCTAGCAACATCCCGGAGACCATCAGGTATAACTTCCTTCGAAACCGGCCTTGCTCTACTTCCCGAGCTCCTGACGTCGTTGCATTTGTATCTTTTACTATTTCTCAGGCCCCCTCGTAGATAGGATCGATCGGCTGTTCAAAAACCACCTAATTTTTTACGTTGAAGAGGTAAAACTAGTTCATGCACTGGAATCTAGTACTACTTGGTTCAAACAAGGAAGAAAGGGGGTGGGGTGGGGGAGGATTTGTTACCTAAATCTAGGACTTGGTCGAAAGAGGAAATAATGGGGGCGAAAAGTAGCAGAGACTGGCTATCCAACTGGTCTCTAGGTCTAATAGGGAAATAAAGGGAAATGCAGTACAAACTCAATATAGACCCGATCTATTGGTTAAAAAGGAAAGAAAGTGGGGACTGGGGGAAAAGTCAACAGAGTAAGTCCAGCACTAGATTTGCTAGCCTCACACAGTATAAGGTGGCTATACCGAACAAAAATGGGACCAACCCATCTATCCTGTTCTGATGTTTGTTGCCCCGAGCCACTCTTATGTAATGCCACTGGTAAAATGTAGCAGTCACACTGTTAAAAGTAAGAACACGTTAAACCAATGTTGTTTTCAATGTAATGCCTCCAGTAATATGAATCAATGGCAATTTTTTCATGTCCTGCTAAATTTCCCATTAAGATAAGTTGGTCCTTTTTGTTAGAAATGCAACTGTCGTGGTCCACCTACTCTCCCCTGCCCAAAGTAATGTTGTATTAAATGGTTGTTATAGTTAATCCTAATGCCCACACTAATATCTAGCAATGCCACTGCTTAATTTTAGTTGATCTGTACAAAAATAGAGATTTGAATGTCTCAAGGCGCCTCCTTGTACTACCACTGTACACTGATGTTCATCACTGGCAGAAGGTGTATCTGGGAGACTTGGGACGATTTCCAGTATGAGGCGTACCGTATGAGGTGTCGCAGGGCCCATCTCGCCCTCGCAGCATGGCATACTATGATACTATCGCAATATTTCTTCTATTTATTTTGTGTGTTTCATCAACTAGTGCCACTATAATGTAATCATGCTTTTTCATTATCTGTGCAAACAGGGTTATTCAGCTGCATTTTGGTGGAACTGAACAAATGTACGTATGGAACAGGCATAAATGCAGAGTGCGAGGTGTGCCAAGTAAAAATTACCGACACCAACCATGCTGCATGCACGCATTGGCATGCACCAGCACCAGTGGGATGTGTAGCGCTCTCTATGGACGGATCTTTCTCGGCAGCAAATCCTCTAACCAAATACTAGTAGCTTATATTGGTTGTTTTCTAGGGAGTACTCTTTTCTGAAAGAAGCACCAATCTATTTTTCTTTATTTGTACACTATGTCACAACTTTGACCCAAAGGTCCAGAGCTATTTTAGGGTGATTGGCTTAGTACTCGGAGACTGATTGTAAGCATGATTTTCATAAGCTGTCACATTGATTGTAAGCATGAGCATGTGGAAGATTAGGTTAGTGTGAAGCTTACCATAAACCCTACCGCCGCCGTTGAAACGAGGAGAGCGTCGAGGGAACCGTGGAGAATGGCGCGGAAGCGACGTCGCGCCATCCGTCCTTCTCTTGTGGTGGGAGAACGAATACTCCTATGGCTCCGGCTGGCTCTGCACCCTCACGAACGGCACACCATACTCGATCAATTCGTTATCCTATGGGTGCTCGACCTTCGACCTGTACGCCCACCACCTCCACCTGACTATCGCCTCGGGCGAATCTGTCTGCTCCTTCGCCCAAAGGAGATACTCAATGAACTCGGAGGACTGCAGCGTAATTGCCGCCGAGGAGTACATGTACATCACCGCCCTCATCGCCGCCGTCTCGCTCTTTCGCGTACATTGCCACATGGCCTGCACCGTCCTCGAAATCTCCCACTCATTGTCAAACCATGTAAGGATCTCCTTCAACCTAGCTAGCTTTGCCTGGTCCCCGCCGGCGATCTGCCTGATTCGCTGCTGCATCCTCTCCATAGATGTCCTTCTAAGTGGTCTGGTGCTAGCTTTGGAAGATCGGAGGAGAGACGGTCACTAGTAGAAAACAGGGCTATTGTTCGGGCCTGGCCATCCCATTAGTCCTGGTTCTTCACGAACCGGGACCCATGTTGGGATTAGACCCGGTTCATGAGCCCAGGGGGCCGGCCGGGGCCTCATGGGCATTGGACCCAGTTCGTCTGGACCCATTGGTCCCGGTTCTAGGCACGAAACGGGACCAATGGTCCTCGCTCCTGGCCCACAGCCATTGGTATCGATTCATGCCTTGAATCGGTGTAGAAGGTGGGGCTTTAGTCCCGGCTCGTGCCACGAATTGGGATAAATAAATTGCCTATATATACACATCACCGCCGCAGAGCACTCCGCAGTGCTCTATTTTTTCAAGACGGCGAGGGGAGGGCATTTGGGTGCTCTAGTTCACCTCCCATGCACATGAGGTGTTCGATGAAATGGCCGAGCCACACTAGTTAAGCTTCTCCTCTCGAAGGTCAACCTTGGAGCTCCATTTTTTTCGATATTTTTCTAGATTTAGCGGTCCATCACGCCCCGTCCCCGTTTTTACCGCCGTTGATCGCCCACGCCGATCTCGTCGACGGCACCACCATGGTGAGCCTCTTGTTCTTATCTTCTTTCTGATACTTGTCTGATTTTCTTACTTTAGATAGATATTTGTCTGATTTTCTTACTTTTGATACACATAATTATATATAATGCACACAGATGAACCGGCAATGGATGTACGGTGACAGACACACCTCCGAGTACATTAAGGGCGTGCATAATTTTCTCTAAGTGGCTAAGGCAAACAAGCAGAATGGTTTTATGTGTTGTCCATGCCCTAAATGTGGGAATAGGAAGTTTTACTGTGACCGGAAAATCCTTCACACCCACCTGCTTTACAAGGGTTTCATGCCACACTAAATTTTTGGACGAGGCACGGAGAAATAGGGGTTATGATGGAAGACGGCAAAGAAGAAGAGGACGATGACAATTATGTGCCCCCTGAATATGGTGATGCTGCTTAAGATCAAGAGGAACCAGATGATATGCCCGGTGATGCTGCAACGGGGGAAGCTGCTGAAGCTCAAGAGGAACTAGATGATGTGCCCGATGATGATGATCTCCATCGGGTCATTGTCGATGCAAGGACACAATGCGAAAGTCAAAAGGAGAAGCTGAAGTTCGATCACATGTTAGAGGATCAAAAAAAGGGTTGTACCCCAATTGTGAAGATGGCAATACAAAATTGGGTACCGTACTGGAATTGCTGCAGTGGAAGGCAGAGAATGTTGTGCCTGACAAAGGATTTGAGAAGCTACTGAAAATATTGAAGAAGAAGCTTCCAAAGGATAACGAATTGCCCGACAGTACGTACGTAGCAAAGAAGGTCGTATGCCCTCTAGGATTGGAGGTGCAGAAGATACATGCATGCCCTAATGACTGGATCCTCTACCGCAGTGCTTACGAGGATTTGAACGCATGCCCGGTATGCGGTGCATTGCAGCATAAGATCAGACGAGATGACCTTGGTGATGTTGACGGCGAGCCCTGCAGGAAGAGTGTTCATGCGAATGTGATGTGGTATGCTCCTATAATACCACGGTTGAAACGATTGTTCAGAAACAAAGAGCATGCCAAGTTGATGCGATGGCACAGCAAGGACCGTAAGAAAGACGGGAACTTGAGAGCACCCGCTGACGGGTCACAGTGGAGAAAGATCGAGAAAGAGAGTACTGGGCTGAGTTTGCATGTGACCTAAAGGAACGTATGGTTTGGTTTAAGCGCGGATGGCATTAATCCTTTCGGGGAGAAGAGCAGCAATCACAACACCTGGCCCATGACTCTATGTATGTATAACCTTCCTCCTTGGATGTGCATGAAGTGGAAGTCCATAATGATGCCAGTTCTCATCCAAGGCCCTAAGCAACCCGGCAACGACATTGATGTGTACCTAATGCCATTAGTTGAAGAAATTTTACAACTGTGGAATGGAAACGGTGTACGTGCGTGGGATGAGCACAGACAGGAGGAATTTAACCTGCACGCATTGTTGTTTGTAACCATCAACGATTGGCACACTCTCGGTAACCTTTGTGGACAGACAAACAAGGGATACCACGCATGCATGCACTATTTAGCTGACACCGAAAGTATATACCTGGGAAGCTGCAGGAAGAATGTGTACCTGGGCCATCGTCGATTTCTTCCGACCAACCATCAATATCGAAAGAAAGGCAAGCATTTTAAAGGCGAGGCAGATCACCAGAAGAATCTTGCCATGCGTACCGGTGATCACATAATTGCTATGGTCAATGATTTACACGTAATATTTGGAAAGGGTCCCGGCGGACTAGCTGTGCCAAGTGATGTTGAGGGACACGCACCCATGTGGAAGAAGAAATCTATATTTTGGGACCTACCCTATTGGAAAGACACTAGTACTGAACCGGCCTTTAGTGCCGGTTTGTGACGGCCTTTAGTGCCGGTTCGCCAAGCGTCACTAAAGAGTGGGGACTAAAGGTCCCCTCCCTTTAGTACCGGTACGTCACGAACCGGCGCTAAAGTGCCACCACGTGGCACGAGCCAGGCCCATTTGCGTGGAGGGCATTAGTACCGGTTGGTAACACCAACCGGTATTAAATGTTTGGGTGTTTTTTTAATTTTTCTTTAATGTTTGTGTTTTCAATTTAATTTAGTGATTGTTTTACATTATAATGAGTTGTTAAATCATTAGGTGAAAGTACCGCGGATTAGTTTCGATTGGATGCATTATTGGATATCTCTACTAGCTAGCTAGAGTATATATATGCCATATCCATATTATACTTGATCAACTATAATATATACGGATATGGCATATACTTGATCACTTAGGTAGGATCCATCCAGCTGAAACTAATTTGTTGTTTCTTTCATTAAATGATATAATAATTAACTGGCTATCTAATCACCACCAGCACTACTAGCTTAAAGAAGAAACAATCACTTGTACCAGAAGCAAAAATATTATCGATCAAGTTCAACATGATTGTCATGATATTATTATAAGCGTTCATATATAACACCACAAAAGCAAATCACTTAATTTCAGAACGAAGAACACGGACATGAAAGGACAAGTACTAATTAAGAGCAGCATGAAGAACTAGAGCTAAATCACTCCTGCTAGCTACTCTCTCTCTCTCTCTGGTAAAATAGCATAGAACATGTATAGCTCTCCTGATTGATCATACTGGAGCATGCCGATGAACCTGTCTCCTAATCGTGGGCTGCGCTTCTCATTGCTGCCCCCTAGTACTTCTCTACGATCATTAACAATTTTCCTCCAATCTTTCACTATTAAGCATTCATCGCTTCTAGAAATCCTGAATGCATTCATGTGCAATGCAGGATATCTTGGCCGTAAGCTAACAATTGACATCTGACCTTTAGTCTCGATCCCCTGAGGCACAACTGTCACCGGGAGTCCCTGTTGAAGAACATTGTATAGTACTTAATTAATATACTTAGCAATGAAAGTTTAGCAAAAAAAATTATGTATGCAAAATATGCACTAAGGAAAAATAGTAAAAATCTTACCATCATTCCTAAATAGATGTGACCGTAGTTCAATACCATCACTATTGGTCGCATGTTTTGAGTACTAACATTTGTAAGTGCAGGAAGAAAATTTGTCTTGACAGTATGAAGATCCTCAAGCCATGAAACATAATGACTTATCTCCTCGCAGTTTAGTTCAGCTCCGGGACAGTAGTAGGTCCTGTCTACCAAGCGCCGGACATGTTTGGTTGAATGGAGATAAGCTGTCAATAGAAATTAGTTGTCAGTTATTTTTGAATAAGCAATATCAAAGACAAAAATATAGTTGAGAAGAACTCACATAATGGTAGAACTAGAGGCGTCTGCACATCGACCCATATGTCTCTATTACCTTCAATATCATCTTCCGGACGAATATCAAAGGTGATAACCATACCAGGCTCAAATGCATAAGCCTTGCATAGTGCTTGCCAAGTTTTGCATTCAAAATAGGTGTACGTGTGTGCATTGTATACTTTGACGTTGAAAGTATAACCATCATGCTCAGTTTTCAGGTAAGCTCTCTTTAACTCCATAGTTTCCATATCTTTGAAACCTATCTTATCCAAGACAAAAATTCTTGCATGGCAGGGGATGCGCTAGTAGGATAGTGAAAATTAAAAATTATAAGTCAGGCAAATGAAGCATATATAAGTCATGCTTAATTACGAAAATAGACTTGTCGTTGTGACTTACTGTATCGAATTCGAAAGTCTCATCCAGCTTGATGCTGAATCGCCTACCATCAACAAGGAAATTTATGTCGCACTGGCCGCGTTGGTCTTCACAGTATTCACACATAATGAAATTTTTTCCGTCGTCAGACGACATTTCCTATGTTCATATTAGGCGAAACATTAAACACTTACTAATTCAATTAATTCAACTAGTTCTATTAATTCAAGTAAGACACAAATCAACCAAAAGCCCAATGTGATATTAATTCAATTAGTTCAATTAGTTCAAAGCATTTACTAAAAATAAACTAGTTCTATATATATATATATATTAATTCAACTAGTTCAACTAAACATTTACTAAAAATAAACTAGTTATATTAATTCAACTAGTTCAAACTAAGGATATACTAAAAATAAACTAGTTCTATATATTAATTCAACTAGTTCAACTAAACATTTACTAAAAATAAACTAGTTCTATATATATATTAATTCAACTAGTTCAACTAAACATTTACTAAAAAT
>NC_041391.1:112738207-112739161 GCF_002162155.2 Triticum dicoccoides | reverse complement strand
GACGACGGGCGGAGGGGGCGCGCGGCGACGACGACGGGCGGAGGGGGCGCGCAGCGACGACGACGGGCGGCAGGGGCGGCGAGGGTGATGGCACGCCGTCGCGACGGTGTCGTCGAGATCGAGACTTGCGCGCGCGAGAAGTGGAATGAATTAGTGGCGACGATAACTGAATTTTGGTAAGTGCCATATATATAGGAGGGGCCTTTAGTATCGGTTGGTGGGTCCAACCGGTACTAAAGGCCAATTTTGGCCAGCCCAAGCAGCGGGAAACGAGGCCCTTTAGTACTGGTTGTTGTCTCCAACCAGTACTAAAGGGCAACACATTAGTACCGGTTGGAGCCACCAACCAGTACTAATGCCCGTGCGCTGCCACCCGCAGTGCGATACGTTTAGGACCACCTTGCCGAGCAAAGGGCAGCGCACTGGTTTATAAACCCAGCCGCGGCTGCCTTTTCGAACTCCTCTATATAGCAGGCTTCTGGGCCTAACTAGGGCGCGCTGCCCTGTGAGCCTGCTGGCCCTACTGGGCATGTATTTGCACATCCAAGGTCTGGCAGGCCCACCGGGCAGCGCCCCAACATATTTTTATAAATTTTTCCCTTTTCTGCATTATTTATTTCCTTCTATTTATTTTTGAGTAATTTTTTTATATAGTTATTTCTTTTCTACAAGCATTTTTTTCGTCTATTTATTTTTGAGTAGTTTTTTTTACTGTATTTAGTTTCTTTGTGAATATTAGGGCTTTATATAATTTTTTTTCTTTTCTGCATTATTTATTTTCTTCTATTTATTTTTGAATAGTATTTATTTTCTTCTATTTATTTTTGAGTAATTTGTTTATATAGTTATTTCTTTTCTGCTTTATTTTTTTTCTTCTATTTATTTATGAATAGTATTTATTTTCTTCTATTTATTTTGGAGTAATTTGTTTATATAGTTATTTCTTTTCTCCTT
>NC_041391.1:112703475-112736749 GCF_002162155.2 Triticum dicoccoides | reverse complement strand
ATTCTTCCTCGTTCTTCTTCTTCCTCCTCCTCCTCCTCCTCCTCCTCTTCTTCTTCTTCTTCTTCTTCTTCTTCTTCTTATCCTGTTCGTGCCACGAACCGGTACTAAAGGTGCTGGCCGGGCACCAGCATCTTTAGTACCGGTTCGTGCCACGAACCGGTACTAAAGATTCCCAAAGAACTGGTACTAGAGGTCACCTCCCGCCAAGTCATTTGAACCGGCACTAATGGGATCATTAGTGCCAGCTCATATGCCAACCGGTACTAATGTTTCACATATTAGGTCCTTTTTCTACTAGTGAAACCTAGAGGTCCGCTCTTCGATCGACATGATGCACGTGACGAAGAACCTTTGCGTGAACCTGCTAGGCTTCTTGGGTGTGTATGGGAAGACAAAAGATACAACTGAGGCATGGGAGGACCTGCAGCGTGTGCACGAAAAAGATGGCATGCCTCCAAAGCAGTATGAAGGTCCTGCCAGCTATGCTCTTACCAAAGAAGAGAAGGAAATCTTCTTTGAATGCCTGCTTAGTATGAAGGTCCCGACTGGCTTCTTGTCGAATATAAAGGGAATAATAAATATGCCAAAGAAAAAGTTCTAGAACCTAAAGTATCATGACTGCCACGTGATTATGACGCAACTGCTTCTGGTTGCATTGAAGGGGCTTCTACCAGAAAAGGTCCGATTAGCCATTGTGAAGTTATGTGCATTCCTCAATGCAATCTCTAAGAAGGTGATCGATCCAGAAATCATACCAAGGCTAAGGAGTGATGTGGTGCAATGTCTTGTCAGTTTCGAGCTGGTGTTCCCAGCATCCTTCTTTAATATCATGATGCACGTGCTAGTTCATCTAGTTGACGAGATTGTCATTGTGGGCCCCATATTTCTACACAATATGTACCCCTTTGAGAGGTTCATGGGAGTCCTAAAGAAATATGTCTGTAACCGCGCTAGGCCAGAAGGAAGCATCTCCATGGGCCATCAAACAGAGGGTGTCATTGGATTTTGTGTTGACTTCATTCCTGGCCTGAAGAAGATAGGTCTCCCTAACTCGCGGTATGAGGGGAGACTGACTAGAAAAGGCATGCTTGGAGGGGACTCAATAATATGCAGGGATGTATATTCTTGGTCTTAAGCACACTACACAGTTCTACAGAACTCTACCTTGGTGACCCCGTATGTCGATGAACACAAGAACAGTCTGCGCTCCAAACACCCGGAGCAGTGCGATGACTGGATTACATGTGAACACATCACGACTTTCAGCAGTTGGTTGGAAACACGTCTCAGAGGTGAAAACACTGTTTGCGATGAGCTGTACTCGTTGTCCAGGGGACCATCTTCGACTGTAATGACTTGGAAAGGATACGAGATAAATGGGAATACATTTTACACGATCGCCCAAGATCAAAAGAGCACCAACCAAAACAGTGGTGTCCGCTTTGATGCAGCAACCGAGAGGGGAAATGACACATATTATGGTTACATAGTGGACATATGGGAACTTGACTACGGAGTAGATTTTAAGGTCCCTTTGTTTAAATGCAAATGGGTCAATCTGTCAGTAGGCGGGGTACAAGTAGACCCACAGTACGGAATGACAATAGTGGATCTGAACAATCTTGGGTACACTAATGAACCGTTCGTCCTAGCCAATGATGTGGCACAGGTTATCTATGTGAAGGACATGTCTACCAAACCAAGAAAAAGAAAAAAATAAGGAAGCGAATAAATCATACGATGAGCCAAAGCGCCACATAGTTCTTTCAGGAAAAAGGGACATCATGGGAGTGGAGGGCAAGACAGACATGTCCAAAGATTATGAAAAGTTTCATGAAATTCCTCTTTTCAAAGTCAAGGCTAACCCAAGCACCCTTTTCGTAGTTCATTTGAAATTCCTATTGTAACAGACAAGTTTCCGTATGAAATCCTGATACTTTGAAAGAGATTGTCCGTTTTGTACATGAAGTGCATCCAGTTTTTGCCGTAACATTCTCAACATTCTTGCACATGCTATGTGGATGAAATGATGATACCATGCCAACTTCCAACCTTTTCAGAGTTCATTTGAAATGCTTTTAAATTTCAGGGTCATATAGCTCAAAATAATCAGTAAATGCATGAAAAATAACAAATGAAGTTAGAAAGGGTTGAAAATTGATGATGTGGCTTTGAATGGTGCATTTTGAACACACAAAAAGTCAGGAGTTCAAATAAGTTTCAAAAAATGAAATCACTGTGTAACAGATGAGTTTCCGTATGAAACCCTGATACTTCGAAAAAGAGATTGTCCATTTTGTGCAAGAAGTGTATCCAGTTTTTCCCATAACCCTCTTAACTTTTTAGCACATGCTATGTGGGTGAAATGATGATACCATGCCAACTTTCAACCTTTTCAGAGTTCATTTGAAATGCTTTTCAATTTCAAGGTCTTATAGCTCAAAAAAATCAGTAAATGCTTTTATAAAACTCTAATAGCAAAAGGAATCAACAAAAAAGCTTTAGAGAGGGTAGGAAAGTAATGCGTGCATATTAGAGAGGAGCTTAGCACCTGAGCTGCAACGCAGCTTATAAACATGTGTTGAGCTCTCTCAGCTAGCAAGGTGGGACTAAACTTCCCACCGCACCGCGCCAGCACAAGGCCTTTGGTCCCGGTTGGTGGCACCAATCGGAACCAATGCTCCCCTTTGGTCCCGGTTGGTGGCACCAACCGGAACCAATGCCCCCCCTTTAGTCCCGGTTGGTGCCACCAACCGGGACCAAAGCCCTCTGCTTCCTGGCCTTTGGGCTGCTGAAAAGAGGCCTTTGGTCCCAGTTGGTGGCACCAACCGGGACTAAAGGTGGCATTCATCCCGGTTTCTTTCACGAACTAGCACTTCTGAAATTTTTCATTCAGTTTGTCTTCCCCGCCCCGACGACGCCGCCAGACTACCCCTCTGCGCCTCACCGTTGCTGTCGTCGCCCTGCCTCTGACTTACCCCGATGTCGTCCCGTGTTACGTCTCCAACTTATCTATAATTTTTTATTGTTCCATGCTATTATATTACCCCTTATGGATGTTTATAGGCTTTATTTTACACATTTATACCATTTTTGGGACTAACCTATTAACTGGAGGCCGAGGATTGTTGTTTTTTTGCCTATTTCAGTATTTCGAAGAAAAGGAATATCAAACAGAGTCCAAACGGAATGAAACCTTCGGGAGCGTGATTTTTGGAATGAACATGATCCGGAGAGCTTGGAGTGCAAGTCAAGAAGCTTCCGAGGGTCCCACGAGATAGCCCCCCCCCATAGGGCACACCCCCGGTCTTGTGGGCCCCTCAGGTGGCCACCAATGTACTTCTTCCTCCTATATATACCTACGTACCCCGAAAACACCTAGGAGCACCACGAAACACAATTTCCACCACCGTAACCTTCTGTATCCGCGAGATCCCATCTTGGAGCCTTCGTCGGCACTCTGCCGGAGGGGGAATCAACCACGGAGGGCCTCTACATCAACATCCTTTCCCCTTCGATAAGTTGTGAGTATTTTACCACAGACCTACGGGTCCATAGTTATTAGCTAGATGGCTTCTTCTCTCTATTTGGATCTCAATACAATGTTCTCCCCCTCTCTTGTGGAGATCTATTCGATGTAAACTCTTTTTGCGGTGTGTTTGTCGAGATCCGATGAATTGTGGGTTTATGATTAAGTTTATCTATGAATAATATTTGAATCTTCTCTGAATTCTTTTATGTATAATTGAGTTATCTTTGCAAGTCTCTTCAAATTATCAGTTTGGTTTGGCCTACTAGATTGGTCTTTCTTGCCATGGAAGAAGTGCTTAGATTTGGGTTCAATCTTGCGGTGGCCTTACCCAGTGATAGAAAGGGTTGCAAGGCACGTATTGTATTGTTTCCATCGAGGATAACAAGATGGGGTTTATATCATATTGCATGTGTTTATCCTTCTACATCATGTCATCTTGCTTAATGCATTACTATGTTCTGATGAACTCAAAACTCTAGATGCAGGCAGGAGTCGGTCGATGTGTGGAGTAATAGTAGTAGATGCAGGCAGGAGTCGTTCTATTTTTTATGGACGTGATGCCTATATACATGCTCATGCCTAGATAATCTCATAACTATGCGCTTTTCTATCAATTGCTCGACAGTAATTTGTTCAGCCACCGTAATACTTATGCTATTTTGAGAGAAGCCCCTAGTGAAACCTATGGCCCCCGGGTCTATCTCTTATCATATTTGCTTTCAATCTACCTTTATTTGCATCTTTACTTTTTTGCATCTATATTATAAAATACCAAAAATATATTTATCTTATCATACTATCTTTATTAGATCTCACTTTCGCAAGTGGCCGTGAAGGGATTGACAACCCCTTTATTACGTTGGTTGCGAGTTCTCAGTTTGTTTGTGTAGGTGCGTGGGACTTTAGAGGAGCCTCCTACTGGATTGATACCTTGGTTCTCAAAACTGAGGGAAATACTTATGCTACACTTTGCTGCATCACCCTCTCCTCTTCGAGGAAAACGAACACAAGCTCAAGACGTAGCAAGAAGGATTTCGGGCGCCGTTGCCGGGGAGGTCTTCGCTCAAGTCAAGACATACCCAGTACCGATGACAAACCCATCTCCCTCGCATTTACATTATTTGCCATTTGCCTCTCGTTTTCCTCTCCCCCACTTCACCCTTGCCATTTTATTCGCCCTCTCTTTCCCAATCTCCTCCTCTCTTTTTTGCTTGCCTTTTTCTGCTTGCTTGTGTGTTGGATTACTTGTTACCATGGCGCAAGATAATACCAAATTGTGTGACTTCTCGAATACCAATAATAATGATTTCCTTAGTACTCCAATTGCTCCTCTTAATGATGTTGAGTCTTGTGAAATCAATACCGCCTTGCTGAATCTTGTTATGAAAGATCAATTTGCCGGCCTTCCTAGTGAAGATGCCACTACTCATCTAAACAATTTTGTTGATTTGTGTGATATGCAAAAGAATAAATATACGGATAACAATATTGTCAAATTGAATTTATTTCTGTTTTCACTTAGAGATCGTGCTAAAGTTTGGTTTTTCGTCTTTGCCTAAAAATAGTATTGATTCTTGCAATAAGTGCAAAGATGCTTTTATCTCTAAGTATTTTCCTCCCAATAAGATCATCACTCTTAGGAACGATATTATGAATTTTAAGCAACTTGATCATTAGCATGTTTCCCAATCTTGGGAAAGAATGAAATTGATGCTTCGCAATTACCCTACTCATGGTTTGAATTTATGGATGATCATACATAATTTTTATGCCGGTTTGAACTTTGCTTCCAGAAATCTCTTCTATTCAGCCACGGGAGGCACGTTTATGGAAATCACGTTAGGAGATGCTACAAAATTGCTTGATAATATTATGGCTAATTATTCTCAATGGCACACTGAAAGATCTTCTAGTTAAAAAGTGCATGCTATAGAAGAAATCAATGTTTTGAGTGGAAAGATGGATGAACTTATGAAGATGTTTGCTATTAAAAATACTCCTCTTGATCCCAATGATATGCCTTTGTCTTCCTTGATTTAGAATAATAATGAATCTATGGATGTGAATTTTGTTGGTAGGAATAGTTTTGGAAATAATGCTTATAGAGGAAATTTTAATGCTAGACCGTTCCCTAGTACTTCCTCTAATAATTATGTAAATTCCTAAAATAATTCTTATGGTAATTTTAATAAGATGCCCTCTAATTTTGCAATATGAATTTTGATGATTATGGGAGTGATGATGAATCAACTTTGCCTCGAAGGCGTCCCAAAAATTCGGAGTCTTTAGATCTTAATGTTAAACTTGGTAAAAGTAAGATTGGAGAATCTTCAACTTTTAATAATGTTGAACCCACTATCTCGGATTTCAAGGAATTTGATTATGATAATTGCTCGTTAAAATTTTGTATTTCCTTGTTGCAATCCGTTGTTAATTCTCCTCATGCTTATAGTCAAAACAAAGCTTTTACCAAACATATTGTTGATGCTTCGATGCAATCTTATGATGAAAAACTTAATTTGGAAGTCTCTACACCTAGAAAACTTAATGATGAGTGGGAACCTACTATTAAGATTAGCATTAAAGATTATGAGTGTTTTGCTTTGTGTGATATGGGTGCTAGTGTTTCCACGATTCCGAAAACTTTATGTGATATTCTAGGTTTCCATGATCTTGATGATTGCTCTTTAATTTTGCACCTTGCGGATTCCACCATTAAAAAGCCTATGGGAAGGATCAATGATGTTCTTATTGTTGCAAATAGAAATTTTGTGCCCGTAGATTTTATCGTTCTTGATATAGATTGCAATCTCTCTTGCCCTATTATTCTTTGTAGACCTTTCTTTAGAACGATAGGTGCGATTATTGATATGAAGGAAGGGAACATTAGATTCCAATTTCCCTTAAAGAAAGGCATGGAGCACTTTACAAGAAAGAAAGTCAAATTACCTTATGAGTCTATGATGTGTGCTACTTATGAATTTAGTGCCAAAGATGGCACTACTTAGATATATCCTTGCTTTTATGCCTAGCTAGGGGCGTTAAACGATAGCGCTAGTTGGGAGGCAACCCAATTTTATTTATGTTTTTTTGTTTTTGCTCCTGTTTAGTAATAAATCTTGCACCTACCTTCTGGTTAGATGTGTTTTTATCTTTTAGTTAGTGTTTGTGCTAAGTAGAACCTATAGGATAATCTACGATGATAGTTGATTTGATTCTGCTGAAAAACAGAAACTTTGCACGCATGAATATAATTTTGTCAAATCACAGGAACGTGCTTTTGCATTGATTATTTTTGCTGCTGTTCAATAAATAAATTTTACAGGAATTCCTATTTTGGTAGGATTTTTAGAGTTCCAGAAGATTGCGTTAGTTACAGATTGCTACAGACTATTCTGTTTTGGACAGATTTTGTTTTTCGTGTGTTGTTTGCTTATTTCAATGCATCTATGGCTAGTAAATCAGTCTATGAACCATAAGGAACTTGGAATACAGTAGGTTTAACACCAAAATAAATAAAGAATTAGTTCATTGCAGTACCTTATGTGGTGGTTTTGTTTTCTTTCACTAACGGAGCTTATAAGATTTCCTCTTGAGTTTTGTGTTGTGAAGTTTTCAAGTTTTGGGTAAAGCTTTTATGTACTATGGAATAAAGGGTGGCAAGAGCCTAAGATTGGGGGTTCTTGAGGCACCCCAAGATATTCAAGAATAGCCAAAAGCCTATGCTTGGGGATGCCCCGGGAAGGCATACCCTCTTTCGTCTTTGTTCATTGGTAACTTTACTTGGAGCTATATTTTTATTCGCTACATGATATGTGTTTTGCTTGGAGCGTTGTGTATTACATTAGTCTTTGCTTTTTAGTTTACCACGATTCACCCTTGCTGTACACACCTTTTGGGAGAATCCTATTTGATTAGAATTTGCTAGAATAGTCTATGTGCTTCACTTATATCTTTTGTGCTTGATAGTTTTTGCTCTAGTGCTTCACTTAAATCTTTTATAGCATGGTGGTGTCTTAATTTTGAAGAAATTGCTAGTCTCTCATGCTTCACTTATATTATTTTGAGAGCCTTTTAGAACAGCATGGTATTTGCTATTATCATAAAGTTGGTCCTAGAATGATGAGCATCCAAATTGGGTAAAATAAAAACTATCATAGAAAGAGAATTGGATGCTATGATCAATTTGATACTTGATAATTGTTTTGAGATATGGAGGTAGTGATATTAAAGTCATGCTAGTTGGGTGATTATGAATTTAAAGAAAGCTTGAGTTGAAGCTTGTGATTCCCGTAGCATGCACGTATGGTGAACCGCTTTGTGATGAAGTTGGAGCACAATTTTATTTATTGATTGTCTTCCTTATGAGTGGCTGTCGGGGACGAGCGATGGTCTTTTCCTACCAATCTATCCCCCTAGGAGCATGCGCGTAGTACTTTGGTTTTTGATGACTTCTAAATTTTTTGCAACAAGTATATGAGTTCTTTTGATTAATGTTGAGTCCATGGATTATACGCACCCTTTCACCCTTCCACCATTGCTAGCCTCTCTTGTACCGCGCGACTTTCGCCGGTACCATACACCCACCATACTTCTTCCTCAAAACAGCCACCATACCTACCTATTATGGCATTTTCATAGCCATTCCGAGATATATAGCCACGCAACTTTCCACCGTTCTGTTCATATGACACGCATTACTTTTGTCATATTGCTTTTTGCATGATCATGTAGTTGACATTGTATTTGTGGTAAGGCCACTTTCATATTTTTCATACATGTCGCTCTTGATCCATTGCATATCCCGGTACACCACCGGAGGCATTCATATAGGGTCATATCTTGTTCTAGCTTTGAGTTGTAAATCCATAAAAGTGTGATGATCTTCATTATTAGAGCATTGTCCTAGAGAGGAAAGGATGATGAAGACTATGATTCCCCACAAGTCGGGATGAGACTTCGGACTTTAAAAAAAGAAAAAAAATGAGAAAAAAAATAAAAGAAAAAAAGGGAGAAAGGCCAAAAAGAAAAAAAGATAAGGCCAGAGAAAAAAAAGGAAAAAGAAAAAAATAGAAAAAAATGAGAGAAAAAGAGAGAAGGGACAATGCTAGTATGTCTTTTTCCATACTTGTGCTTCAAAATAGCACCATGATCTTCATGTTAGAGAGTCTCATATGTTGTCACTTTCATATACTAGTGGGAATTTTTCATTATAGAACTTGGCTTGTATATTCCAATAATGGGCTTCCTCAAAAATGCCCTAGGTCATCGTGAGCAAGCAAGTTGGATGCACCCCACTTAGTTTCTTTTGTTGAGCTTTCATATATTTATACCTCTAGTGCATCCGTTGCATGGGAAACCCTACTCACCCACATTGATATCTATTAATCGGCATCTCCATAGCCCGTTGATATGCCTAGTTGATGTGAGACTATCTTCTCCTTTTTTGTCTTCTCCACAACCACCATTCTATTCCACATATAGTGCTTTGTCCATGGCTCACGCTCATGTATTGCGTGAAAGTTGAAAAAGTTTGAGATTATTAAAGTATGAAACAATTTCTTTGCTTGTCATCGGGGTTGTGCATGATTAAATACTTTGTGTGATGAAGATAGAGCAAGAGCCAGACTATATGATTTTGTAGGGATAACTTTCTTTAGCCATGTTATTTTGAGAAGACATGATTACTTTGATTAGTATGCTTGAAGTATTACTATTTCTTATGTCGATATGAACTTTTATTTTGTATTCATTTGGATCTGAACATTCATGCCACAATAAAGAAAATTACATTATGAATTATGCTAGGTAGCATTCCACATCAAAAAATTCTTTTTTATCATTTACCTTCTCGAGGACGAGTAGGAATTAAGCTTGGGGATGCTTAATACGTCTCCAACGTATTTATAATTTTTGATGGTTCCATGCTATTATATTACCCCTTTTGGATGTTTATGGGATTTATTTTACACATTTATATCATTTTTGGGACTAACCTACTAACCGGAGGCCCAGCCCATATTGCTGTTTTTTTTGCCTATTTCAGTATTTCGAAGAAAAGGAATATCAAATGGAGTCCAAATGGAATGAAGCCTTCGGGAGCGTGATTTTTGGAACGAACATGATCCGGAGAACTTGGAGTGCAAGTCAAGAAGCTTCCGATGTCCCCATGAGATAGGGGACCGCGCCCCCCTTGTAGGGTGCGCCCCCCTGTCTTGTGGGCCCCTCGGGCGGCCAACGACGTACTTCTTCCTCCTATATATACCTACGTACCCCGAAAACACCTAGGAGCACCACGAAACACAATTTCCACCGCCGTAACCTTCTGTATCCGCGAGATCCCATCTCGGAGCCATCACTGGCACTCTATCGGAGGGGCAATCAACCACGGAGGGCCTCTACATCAACATCCTTGCCCCTCCGATGAGTTGTGAGTAGTTTACCATAGACCTACGGGTCCATAGTTATTAGCTAGATGGCTTCTTCTCTCTTTTTGGATCTTAATACAATGTTCGCCCCCTCTCTTGTGGAGATCTATTCGATGTAAACTCTTTTTGCCGTGTGTTTGTTGAGATCCGATGAATTGTGGGTTTATGATCAAGTTCATCTATGAATAATATTTGAATCTTCTCTGAATTCTTTTATGTATGGTTGAGTTATCTTTTCAAGTCTCTTCGAATTATTAGTTTGGTTTGGCCTACTAGATTGGTCTTTCTTGCCATGGAAGAAGTGCTTAGCTTTGGGTTCAATCTTGCGGTGTCCTTACCCAGTGACAGAAAGGATTGCAAGGCACGTATTGTATTGTTTCCATCGAGGATAACAAGATGGGGTTTATATCATATTGCATGTGTTTATCCCTCTACATCATGTCATCTTGCTTAATGTGTTACTCTGTTCTTATGAACTTAATACTCTAGATGCAGGCAGGATTTAGTCGATGTGTGGAGTAATAGTAGTAGATGCAGGCAGGAGTCGGTCTACTTGTTATGGACGTGATGCCTATATACATGATCATGCCTAAATAATCTTGTAACTATGCGCTTTTCTATCAATTGCTCGACAGTAATTTGTTCACCCATCGTAATAGTTATGCTATCTTGAGAGAAGCCTCTAGTGAAACCTATGGCCCCCGGGTCTATCTCTTATCATATTTGCTTTCAATCTACCTTTATTTGCATCTTTACTTTTTTTCATCTATATTATAAAATACCAAAAATATATTTATCTTATCATACTATCTTTATTAGATCTCACTTTCGCAAGTGGCCGTGAAGGGATTGACAACCCCTTTATTGCGTTGGTTGCGAGTTCTCAGTTTGTTTGTGTAGGTGCGTGGGACTTTTGAGGAGCCTCCTTCTTGATTGATACATTGGTTCTCAAAACTGAGGGAAATACTTACGCTACACTTTGCTGCATCACCCTCTCCTCTTCGAGGAAAACCGACGCAAGCTCAAGACGTAGCATCCCGCGCCACCCGGACTTCGTCGCCGCCCCGCGCCCCATGCCCCGACGCCGCCGAACCTGCCTCCTCGTCGCCCGTCGCCGCGCCGCCCCTCACCGTCGTCGTCGCCGTGCCCTGCTTCATCATCTCCCGTCGCCGCGCTCCTCACCGTCACCGTTGCCGCGCCCCTCACTGTCGCCATCCCCGTGAGCTCATATATATGAATTTTGCTAATTTAATTATATGTTTAGTTAATCTAGATGTGTAGTTAATTGAGTTGTTCTAATTTATTCATATTGTGTTAGATTTTTTTTCTGTTCATAGATTTTTTTGGTGATATTATTGTTGAATATGCATGTTTGTATGTTATATATGTGCAAAGAATATGTCAATTTTTTATTTTTTTTTCTGTTCATAGAATTTTTATGATTTTTTCTGTTGTAATTTTGTTGATAGAATTTTAATGATTTTTTTGTTCATAGAAGAGAAAGGAAAATAAGAAGAGAAAGTGTTTAATATAATTAGTTAGAAAAATAATAGAACTAGTTAAACTAGTTTATTTTTAGTAAGTACTAGATTTTTTTCTGTTCATAGAATTTTTATGATTTTTTTCTGTTGTAATTTTGTTCACAGAATTTTAATGACTTTTTTGTTCATAGAAGAGAAAGGAAAAATAAGAAGAGAAAGTATTTAATATAATTAGTTAGAAAAATAATAGAACTAGTTAAACTAGTTTATTTTTAGTAAGTACTACTTTATTTTATTTATAGTAAGTGCTTAGTATATAGTTGAACTAGTTGATTTAATAAAACTACTTTATTTTACTATAGAAGTAGTTTATTTTTAGTAAGTACTGCTTTATTTATTTATACTAAGTGCTAAGTAGTTGAACTAGTTGATTCAATAAAACTACTTTATTTTACTATATATATAAGTAGTTTATTTTTAGCAAGAAAAATAATAGAACTAGTTTATTTTTTTAGTTCAAGCAATTAATCCCGCATCGACGTCGGCGATGCCTATCCCGCATCCTCGTCATCGACTCGGCGGAGGAGGCCTGCTTGATCAAAGGGGCCGCCAGGCTGGTATTGGTAGGTGCTACCTTCCGGGGGTCGTAGGTTGGTGAGGAGCCAGCCCGTTTTTTACCCGATCCTTATTTGGTGGCGGTCGCGTGGGCCAGTGACGGTGCCGAGGCTTCGAGACACCGCGGAGGTGGTACGTCACTTTGTCAGCGAGGAGGACGAGCACGTCCGTCGCTACATGGTTACGTTGGAGGGCAGGTTCGACAATACCTGGCAGGTTCTTCATGGATCTCACTAGAGCTATGATCCTGTGATGGTTCCTTCTCTTTGGGTGTCCACCGCCCGCGATGATACCCGTCGAGCGCTATGGTTCTAGCTGTATTAGCGATGCTATATGTATGATAGTGTTCGAGGAGTATTAGTGATAATATTCGATGATGTATGGACACAAGAGATGATGTACTTTTTCTTATAATTGAATGCATGCTAATTTGAATACTACTTTATTTTACGATTTGGTTTTGCTTATTGAATGCTCAAATTGGAAAAGTACTCCTACTTTGAATGCTAAAATTGGAGAGCACTATGCAGAAATCTAGGAGCCCCCTCCATCATCCACGTCGTCGTCCCCATCACCGACCCCCCTCCGACCTCGAGGTGAGACTAGCAAAATATCCATGTCAATATGAGTCCATAATATGAGTCCTCGGGTTGACTTTAAGTATGTCGAGTCTCCACCTATATGAGAGGACAAAGAATCCCGACTGTTGTCGTGGGGGTAGCTTCTCCTTCGTTCCCATGTGCTAGACACAATTTGGTGTAATGCACTCGGGAACAAAAGGAGGAGCTACCATCACCGACGGTCGCAAATGTCAGAGAGGAATCAGTGAGGGAGATTCTCCAACCATATATATATATATATATATATGAGTTGACGAAGAATCCCGACTGTTGTCGTGGGGGTAGCTTCTCCTTCATTCCGGTGTGCTAGACAATTTGGTGTAATAATGCACTCGGGAATGAAAGGAGGAGCTACCATCACCGACGGTGAAATATGTACACCACATGAGCTGAGAGTTTTCAAGAAAAGGCTCGACAGACCGATAGTCAACCCAGGATAAATAATATTTAGGTTTTTTAGTACATATATTTAATTGTACAAGTTTAATATTTGAATTATGAACATAGGAAATGTCGTACTCGAACGACGAAAACCGCATAGTGCCACGACGACCGAGGTTTGTTCGACAGGTTCCTTGAGCTGGATGAAGATCGGCGCTTCAACATTAAGCTCGAGGAGACCTTCGATGTTGAAACGGTACGCAATGACGACAATAGTTTTTTCGTAATTAAGCACGACTTCAACTATTTTAACGTGTGTTTTTCATCTTTTCCAATTCGACTAGCTTATCCCATGCTATGCAAGACGCTATGTCTTGGAGAGGACGGGTTTTGAAGACCATGAAAGTATGGAAACAAAAAAAATCACCTAAGGACCCATCATGGTGTGGATTTTGAAGTAAAGCTGTACAATTCTGAGAGTGTAACCCATTTTGGTTGCAAAAAATGGGAATCACTTTGCAAGATGTATGGTTTTGATGATGGTATGCTTGTCACCATGGATCTTGGTGATCCTAAAATTGAGCAAGACAATATGGACATTTGGGTCCTTGTTGATACACTTCCAATTCTTCCCCTATGTCAGCTTCTCAAACATAGTTATTAAGTAATTTATATTGTTTATTTCAAAATAGTTGACAGCTTATTTCCATTGACAGCTCATTTTCCTTCTACACCGATGGCTCTGAATTAACTTATAAGGAGAAAAATCATCTGATCGCATTTTGTACTGATCTTGAGAATTACAATATCTACAATTGAACTCCTCAACATTATGGTCAATACGTGCCACTAGTGCATGTGTTGAACTACAGTAACTACCATGGAGAAACCCTGGTAAGATTTTTTTTACTATTACGACATCCGTGCATCTTTTGCATACTTCTAAAACTAGTACATCATTGCTAACTACGAAGTTATTACTATCTTTTTCAACAGATAATCCCGAATGATTGTGTGCCTCATCTGATGTATACACATGGTCTCCTTGATGTTTTGAACATACAACCAGGTCATCCTACGAATCTCAACTGTCCATACCGGATTTCTAAAAGAGGAGGAGACATGACAATCAAAGAATGGAAAAAATGTATGGATAGTCGTAAGGAGGTTCTTGGAAGCAGAAGGAAGCCAAGCGCAAGAATTGGAGACATGATGATCTCCATTCTCCATAATGGAGAGTCAGGTTCTATATTGTTTTATGCTATTTTACCTTAAGGGTATTTAATTAGGTCCTACCTCATACTGATGATCATGTGCTAAAAACAATTAAGTAGGATTGGTTCGATGACTATGAGGATGATGATCGTATGACTTGTTATTAATAACAAGTAGAAGTTGTATGATGATGCATGATTAGTAGGACTTTTTATTATATATGATGATGCATGATGCGAGCATGAAGAGTTATTATATATCAGCGGGTGAAATGAACATAGCAGTAGCGTTGGTAAACCAAGAACTAAGATATAAGAGAGGACACCTACTGACCCCCAAAACCCAAATTAACCTAAATTAACAACCTAAATTAACCCCCAAAACCCCTAACCAACCCCTTTCAAAAAAACAACTCAGCTCCAGCCACCTACTGACGTGTGGATGCCTTTTGGTCCCGGTTTATGTCACCAACCGGGACCAAAAGCCACCCTGCTTGGGCTGGCCGCAGCGGCCACATGGAGGCCCATCTATCCTGGTTCGTGTAAGAACCGGGAATAAAGGCCAAGGGCATTAGTACCAACCTTTTAGTCCCAGTTCTTAAACCGGGACAAAATGCCCTTACGAACCAGGACAAATGGCCCTTTTTCTACTAGTGGGTGGTCTTGCAATAGAGAAGAGGGAGAGGCGAGACGGTGGTTTTGGAATGGAGATGATGGAGAGGAGAGGAGGTGGTTTTGGAATGGAGAAGATCAAAAGAGGTTGAGGCGAGACGGTAGTTTTTGAATGGAGATGATGGAGAGGAGAGGATGTGGTTTTGCAATGAAGCAGAGGGAGAGGAGCGTGCGACACCGATTTAAGATTGGACGAGAGGGCCGGCGCGCTGTGACCGGATCAAAATCAAAATCAATTTACCCTTCAATTAAGAAAGTGACCCCACATTAACTAGTCTCCCTTCTATTCTGGGTCATAATTGACCATGATTTTCGCACATAAAATATATGTCATACGTTGCAAAAATAATATAATTTGAAAGTACATTCAGATACGAACCAAACGATACAATTTTTGGTGACATGCATTCACATTTTGCTTGTCAAATACAGTACGTGGTCAAACTTTGACCCAAAATACGCAAAACAACAAAAAAATACTTCCAAGACCAATGCCGCTCTTCCGCTCTTCTCCTCTTAAACCACCGTCGCTCCACTCCTGTTCCAATCTAAATCCAGCGCCTCTCCTTTCCTCTTCCATTTCAAAACCACCGCCCCTCCTCTCCTGCTCCAGTCCAAAACCAGCGTCGCTCCTCTCCCATTCTAATCCAAAACCAGCGCTGCTCCTCTCCTCTTCCATTCAAAAACCACCACCGGCGAGTGAAGGTGCTGTGGAGAAGTAGATCGATGGAGGAGTACAACCGATACGTGAGGATCGCAGATGGCGACCTTGTGAAGCTAGCTAGGATGTTGGAGATACAGTCTTGGTTTGACAACAAGGACCAACTAGTAGCGACAGCGACATCCATGGCCAAATATCTGCAACAGAGAGAAAAGGCGGCGATAATCCCATAGGGAGTCGCGCGGGAGTACATAGAGCTGCTCCTCTAGGCAATGGAGCAAACAGATTCACTAAATCCGATCGTGAGGGAGCGGTGGTAGGAGTATCGATCCCGGATGGAGCATCCACCAGAGATTGAAGGATCGAGCATCTACAGGGTTCCGTTTGTGAGGGTGTCCTGCCAGAGCGAGCCGATGGAGTCTTCGTCGACCGAACCCAACTGCAAGAGGAGAAAAGTAGTTGGCCCGACGATGCTTCCCCGCCATCCTCTCCCTCGGCGTTCACATCGTCTCATGGGGCGGTTGTCTGCCGTCGAGGAATGGGAGGGGGCTGCCCCCCCAGCCCAATAGTCGGGCAGGTTGTGAATTGTCAGGAGGAGGTTAGGGTTGTCAGTATTTGCAGGCTGTGAATTGTGTTTTGTGTTGTGTATTTTGAGAGTACTTTCAGATATGAATGTATTTTGAATTTCAGATTTGCAGCATTGAGCATATGAAGTATTTTATGAATCCTAGAGTCTGTTTTTAGCACTTAAAAAATGTAGTTTCATAGGAGTATAAAAGTGCAGACAATGTGATTCTCAGAGAAGAAACTGCAAGTTTCAGTTTCAGATAAGAAACTGCAACTTTCAGAGGCAGAGCATTTATATTAACACGGCCTTTTCAAACAGGGTTAACATCATGTTGGAAGTTTTATTCATGGTCGAAAATGGAACTACCAGCCAGTTAACATCATGCTGATCAACATTCACGCATAGCACATCTTCATATGATGCACAGTCAAAATGGCCACACAATGTCGAGTGTGCGAAACACAGAGAAAACGAGGGATGAAGTTTTGGCAAGTGTTGGACGTGGTGTGCGTAGATGACAATGGGGACCCACATGTCAATAAAGGCAGAGGCAAAAACTTCGGAGATATTTTCCCTGCACAGGTGGAATCGAACCCAGGCAGAACAGTTGTCGGGTAGTGTCACTTGGCCACTAGGCTAGTTCAGTAGTTTCGCTAATAATAAGGCACTTCCTCAGGTGGTCGGATCCCCTCCTGCGCCTGTGTGCGCTCGCCGCGACGCTGCTACTTGCCGTTGTGAACATCTTGAACAAACGAGAGGAATCTGGAGAGGACTGTACGTGGAGAGGTGGAGAGTCGGGACCCACCAGGTCTATGGCCGTACGCAAGCAAGTGCCTCATCGAAAAAATACTTCCTCCTAATGCTATACTGACATTGGGGCCCATGGATTTGTCAACATAGTTACATTTTTTAGGTGCTTCAACGTAGTTACTATAGGAGATAAATTCACAATGAAGCCGGGGAGCTGGCAGGTATCATTTATTATCACTGGGGCAGCAAGTATCAGCTGGGTTTTGGGCTGCCCCGTCCAGGCTTTCATTTTTAACATGTGCAGCCCACGACTCGGATGGGAGGTCCATAGGCCTGTTTGTATTTTCTTGAGGGCCGTCATGTATCGACCGGCCTATGTACCTTGCCATCAGAGGTTTTATTTTTCCTGAAACATCGGCATCCCAATTTATGTATTTTTTTGAAGAAAACGCAAAGGTCTGTTCTATTTTTCTATATAAGAATACGAACGTCAAGTCTAACTTTTGTTTCCCTTCTAACTATATTATATATATTTAAATTATTTTATATGTTATTATATATTACTTTTATTGTCATCATATATTTAACATATACTTACATATGTAAGAAAACAATATCCCACATCTTATTAACTTATAAAAATAATTTCTTAACAATAAAATCCTGGATTGTTTTGGATCGAAAATCCTAGTGATTGTGTACAAAAGCTTGGGAAGATTTAAGGACGAATGTAATAATATCACTTATTATTTAAATATATTCATAACAAAATGCTCAGCCCCTTTTTATTTTTTGATAACATTGCTGGCCCAACCCAACATTATAATTAGAATCAGCCCAGCAAAATCGTGTATTTCGAGAAAGTGCAAATGGCCTGTAATTTTTTAGTAAATAATATAAATGGGCCGCATGGACGCTACATTATTTGTTCACCTAGCCCAGCAAAAAAAAGATCAAATTGACTGTAAATTCTACCGCGCAAAAAAAAGACTGTAAATTCTGAAAAAAATGGGTTGAATACGTGCCACATTTTTGGAGGCTGAAATGTGGGCCAATAGGTCGAAGCCAACGCAAGTCATTGTTAATTTAGTCAACAAATGATTATGACATGTTAGCCGTTGGATTTACATCCAACGACCGGCATCCATCTTCAATCTCTCGTCTTCTTCCTCCAGCGCCGTCGGGACCACCTTCCGCCTCCTACTGCTAGCAGCTCTGCTTAGCACGCTTCGGTATGAAGCGCTACTCCACTGTTGGCCAGCCCATCCCTCCACCCCTCCACACTGTTGGGGAACGTAGCAGAAATTCAAAATTTTCCTACGTGTCACCAAGATCTATCTATAGAGAAACCAGCAACGAGGGGAAGGAGAGTGCATCTACATACCCTTGTAGATCGCTAAGCGGAAGCATTCAAGTGAACGGGGTTGATGGAGTCATACTCGTCGTGATCCAAATCACCGATGACCAAGTGCCGAACGGACGGCACCTCCGCGTTCAACACACGTACAGCCCGGTGACTTCTCCCATGCCTTGATCCAGCAAGGAGAGAGGGAGAGGTTGAGGAAGACTCCATCCAGCAGCAGCACAATGGCGTGGTGGTGGTGGAGGAGCGTGGCTATCCCGCAGGGCTTCGCCAAGCACCACAGAAGAGGAGGAAGAAGAGACGCAGGGCTGCACCAATGAGAGATCGAATCACGTGTAATGGGCAGCCCTATGCCTCACTATATATAGGGGAGAGGGAGGAGGGTGCGCCCCCTCTAGGGTTCCCACCCCTAGGGGGGGCGGCAGCCCTAGATGTCAAAGGGGGTGGCGGCCAAGAGGGGAGAGGGGAGGGAGGCGCAGCTAGATGGGCCCTAAGGCCCATCCCCTTTAGGGTTTGCCCCCTTTCCCACCTGTTAGGCGCCATGGGCCCTTGTGGGAGGCGCACCAGCCCACTAAGGGGCTGGTCCCTCACCACTCTTGGCCCATGCAAGCCTCCGGGGTTGGTGGCCCCACTTGGTGGACCCCCGGGACCCTCCCGGTGGTCCCGGTATGTTACCGATAAATCCTGAAACTCTTCCGGTGACCAAAACAGGACTTCCCATATATAAATCTTTACCTCCGGACCATTCCGGAACTCCTCGTGACGTCCGGGATCTCATCCGGGACTCCGAACAACATTCGGTAACCACATATAAACTTCCTTTATAACCCTAGCGTCATTGAACCTTAAGTGTGTAGACCCTATGGGTTCGGGAGACATGTAGACATGACGGAGACGTTCTCCGGTCAATAACCAACAGCGGGATCTGGATACCCATGTTGGCTCCCACATGTTCCACGATGATCTCATCGGATGAACCACGATGTCAAGGACTTGATCAATCCCGTATACAATTCCCTTTGTCTAATGGTATTGTACTTGCCCGAGATTCGATCGTCGGTATACCGATACCTTGTTCAATCTCGTTACCGGCAAGTCTCTTTACTCGTTCTGTAACACATCATCCCGTGATCAACCCCTTGGTCACATTGTGCACATTTATGATGATGTCCTACCGAGTGGGCCCAGAGATACCTCTCCGTTTACACAGAGTGACAAATCCCAGTCTCGATTCGTGCCAACCCAACAGACACTTTCGGAGATACCTGTAGTGCACCTTTATAGCCACCCAGTTACGTTGTGACGTTTGGTACACCCAAAGCATTCCTACGGTATCCGGGAGTTGCACAATCCCATGGTCTAAGGAAAAGATACTTGACATTAGAAAAGCTTTAGCATACGAACTACACGATCTCTGTGCTAGGCTTAGGATTGGGTCTTGTCCATCACATTATTCTCCTAATGATGTGATCTCGTTATCAACGACATCTAATGTCCATGGTTAGGAAACCATAACCATCTGTTGATCAATGATCTAGTCAACTAGAGGCTTACTCGGGACATGGTGTTGTCTATGTATCCACACATGTATCTGAGTTTCCTTTCAATACAATTATAGCATGGATAATAAACGATTATCATGAACAAGGAAATATAATAATAACCAATTTATTATTGCCTCTAGGGCATATTTCCAACAGTCTCCCACTTGCACTAGAGTCAATAATCTAGTTCACATCACCATTTGATTAACACTCACAGGTCATATCGCCATGTGACCAACATCCAAAGAGTTTACTAGTGTCATCAAACTAGTTCACATCATCATGTGATTAAGACTCAATGAGTTCTGGGGTTTGATCATGTTTTGCTTGTGAGAGAGGTTTTAGTCAACGGGTCTGCAACATTCAGATCTGTATGTACTTCGCAAATCTCTAGGTCATTCTGTAAATGCTGCTTCCACGCTCCACTTGGAGCTATTCCAAATGGTTGCTCCACTATACGTATCCGGTTTGCTACTCAGAGTCACTCGGATAGGTGTTAAAGCTTGCATCGACGTAACCCTTTACGCCGAACTCTTTATCACCTCCATAATCGAGAAACATGTCCTTATTTACTCCAAGGACAATTTTGACCGCTGTCCAATGATCCATTCCTGGATCATTCTTGTACCCCTTGACTGACTCATGGCAAGGCACACTTCCGGTGCGGTACACAGCATAGCATACTATAGAGCCTATGTCTGAAGTATAGGGGACGACCTTCGTCCTTTCTCTCTATTCTGCCGTGGTCGAGCTTTTAAGTCTTAACTTCATACCTTACATCTCAGGCAAGAACTCCTTCTTTGACTGATCCATCTTGAACACTTTCAAGATCATGTCAAGGTACGTGCTCATTTGAAAGTACTATTAAGCATTTTGATCTATCTTATAGATCTTGATGCTTATTATTCAAGTATCCTAATCCAGGTTTTCCATTGAAAAACACTTTTCAAATAACCCTATATGCTTTCCAGAAATTCTACATTATTTCTGATCAACAATATGTCAATAACATATACTCATCAGAAATTCTATAGTGCTCCCACTCACTTCTTTGGAAATACAAGTTTCTCATAAACTTTTGTATAACCCAAAATCTTTGATCATCTCATCAAAACATACATTCCAACTCCAAGATGCTTACTCCATTCCTTAGAAGGATCGCTGGAGCCAGCATACCTTTTAGCATCCTTAGGATCGACAAAAACTTTCGGATTGTATCACATACAACCTTTACTTAGGAAGACTGGTAAGGAAACTCGTTTTGACATCCATCTGCCGGATTTCATAAATGCAGCTAATGCTAACATGATTCCGACGGACTTAAGCATCGCTACGAATGAGAAAATCTCATTGTAGTCAACTCCTTGAACTTGTGAAAAAATTCTTTTCCACAAGTCGAGCTTCATAGACGGTGACATTACCATCCACGTCTGTCTTCTTCTTAAAGATCCATTTATCTCAATGGCTTGCCGATCATCGGGCAAGTCCACCAAAGTCCATGCTTTGTTCTAATACATGGATCCTATCTCGGATTTCATGGCTTCTAACCATTTGTCGGAATTTGGGCCCACCATCGCTTCTCAATAGCTCGTAGGTTCATTGTTGTCTAGCAACATGAACTTCAAGACAGGATTATTGTACCACTCTGAAGTAGTACGCATCCTTGTCACCCTACGAGGTATGGTAGTGACTTGATCCAAAACTTCATGATCACTATCATAAGCTTCTACTTCAATTGGTGTAGGCGCCACAGGAACAACTTCCTGTGCCCTGCTACACACTTGCTGAAGTGACGGTTCAGTAACCTCATCAAGTCTCTACCATCCTCCCACTCAACTTTTCGAGACAAACTTTTCCTCGAGAAAGGATCTGATTCAAGAAACAATCCATGTTGCTTTCGGATCTGAATTAGGAGGTATACCCAACTATTTTTGGGTGTCCTAAGAAGATGCATTTTATCCGCTTTGGGTTCGACCTTATCAACCTGAAACTTTTTCACATAAGCGTCGCAGCCCCAAACCTTTAAGAAATGACAGCTTAGGTTTCTCTAAACCATAGTTCATACGGTGTCATCTCGACGGAATTACGTGGTGCCCTATTTAAAGTGAATGTGGTTGTCTCTAATGCCTAACCCATAAACGATAGTGGTAATTCGATAAGAGACATCATGGTACGCACCATATCCAATAGGGTGCAACTATGATGTTCGGACACACCCTCACACTATGGTGTTCCAGGTGGTATTTATTGTGAAACAATTTCCACAATGTGTTAATTGCGTGCCAAAGCTTGTAACTCAGATACTCATCTCTATGATCATATCATAGACATTTTATACTCTTGTCACAATGATCTTCAACTTCACTCTGAAATTACTTGAACCATTCAATAATTCAGACTTGTGTTTCATCAAGTAAATATACTCAACATCTACTCGAATCATCTGTGAAGTAAGAACATAACGATATTTACTGCATGCCTCAGCACTCATTGGACTGCACACATCAAAATGTGTTACTTCCAACAAGTTGCTATCTTGTTCCATTTTACTGAAAAACGAGGCTTTTTAGTCATCCTGCCCATGTGGTATGATTCGCATGTCTCAAGTGATTCAAAATCAAGTGAGTCCAAATGATCCATCTGCATGGAGTTTCTTCATGCGTATACACCAATAGACATGGTTCGCATGTCTCAAACTTTTCAAAAAATGAGTGAGTCCAAAGATCCATCAACATGGAGCCTCTTCATGCGTTTTATACCATTATGACTTACATGGCAGTGCCACAAGTAAGTGGTACTATCATTACTATCTTATATCTTTTGGCATGAAAAGTGTATCACTACGATCGAGATTCAATAAACCATTCATTTAGGTGCAAGACCATTGATGGTATTATTCAAATAAATAGAGTAACCATTATTCTCCTTAAATGAATAACCGTATTGCGAAAGACATAATCCAATCATGTCCATGCTCAACGCAAACACCAAATCTCGATGGTAGAGGGAGTGTGCGATGCTTGATCACATCAACCTTGGAAACACTTCCAACGGATATCGTCAGCTCACCTTTAGCTAGTCTCTGTATATTCCGTAGCTTTTATTTCGAGTTACTAACACTTAGCAACCGAACCGGTATCTAATACCCTGGTGCTACTAGGAGTACTAGTAAAGTACACATTAACATAATGTATATCCAATATACTTCTATCGACCTTGCCAACCTTCTCATCTACCAAGTATCTTGGGTAATTCCGCTCCAGTGGTTGTTCCCCTTATTACAGAAGCACTTAGTCTCGGTTTGGGTTCAACCTTGGGTTTCTTCATTAGAGCAGTAGCTGATTTGCCATTTCATGAAGTATCCCTTCTTGCCCTTGCCCTTCTTGAAACTAGTGGTATCACCAACCATCAACAATTGATGCTCCTTCTTGATTTCTACTTTCGTGGTGTCAAACATCGCAAATACCTCAAGGATCATCATATCTATCCCTGATATGTTATAGTTCATCACGAAGCTCTAGCAGCTTGGTGGCAATGACTTTGCAGAAACATCACTATCTCATCTGGAAGATCAACTCCCACTCGATTCTAGTGATTGTTGCACTCAGACAATCTAAGCACAAGCTCAACGGTTGAGCTTTTCTCCCTTAGTTTGCAGGCTAAGAAAATTGTTGGAGGTCTTATACATCTTGACGTGGGCACGAGCCTGAAATCCCAATTTCAGCCCTCGAAAACATCTCATATGTTCCACGACGTTTCAAAAATGTCTTTGGTGCCTCAACTCTAAACCTTTTAACTGAACTATCACGTAGTTATCAAAACGTGTATGTCCGATGTTCGCAACATCCACAAACGACGTTTGGGGTTCAGCACACTGAGCGGTGCATTAAGGACATAAGCTTTCTACTGTCCGCATAATCGCTACTGTCAACTTTCAACTATATTTTCTCTAGGAACATATCTAAACAGTGGAACTAAAGCGCGAGCTTACGACATAATTTGCAAAGATCTTTTGACTATGTTCAGGATAATTAAGTTCCTCTTATGAACTCCCACTCAGATAGACATCCCTCTGGTCATCTAAGTGATTACATGATCCGAGTCAACTAGGTCGTGTCCGATCATCACGTGAGACGGACTAGTCATCATCGGTGAACATCTTCATGTTGATCGTATCTACTATACGACTCATGCTCGACCTTTCGGTCTCTGTGTTCCGAGGCCATGTTTGTACATGCTAGGCTCGTCAAGTTAACCCTAAGTGTTTCGCGTGTGTAAATCTGTCTTACACCCGTTGTATGTGAACGTAAGAATCCATCACACCCGGTCATCACGTGGTGCTTAGAAGCGACGAACTTTAGCAACGGTGCACAGTTAGGGGAGAACACTTCTTGAAATTTTTGTAAGGGATCATCTTATTTACTACCGTCGTTCTAAGTAAACAAGATGCATAAACATGATAAACATCACATGCAATCAAATAGTGGCATGATATGGCCAATATCATTTTGCTCCTTTTTATCTCCATCTTCGGGGCTCCATGATCATCATCGTCACCGGCATGACATGATGATCTCCATCATCATGATCTCCATCATCGTGTCTTCATGAAGTTGTCTCGCCAACTATTACTTCTACTACTATGGCTACCGGTTAGCAATAAAGTAAAGTAATTACATGGCGTTGTTCAATGACACGCAGGTCATGCAATAAATTAAGACAACTCCTATGGCTCCTGTCGGTTGTCGTACTCATCGACATGCAAGTCGTGATTCCTATTACAAGAACATGATCAATCTCATACATCACATATCATTCATCACATTCTTCTTGGCCATATCACATCACATAGCATACCCTGCAAAAACAAGTTAGACGTCCTCTAATTGTTGTTTGCATGTTTTACGTGGCTGCTATGGGTTTCTAGCAAGAACGTTTCTTACCTACGCAAAACCACAACGTGATATGCCAATTGCTATTTACCCTTCATAAGGACCCTTTTCATCGAATCCGTTCCGACTAAAGTGGGAGACACTGGCACCCGCTAGCCACCTTATGCACCAAGTGCATGTCAATCGGTGGAACCTGTCTCACGTAAGAGTACGTGTAAGGTCGGTCCGGGCCGCTTCATCCCACAATACCGTCGAAACAAGATTGGACTAGTAACGGTAAGCATATTGAACAAAATCAACGCCGACAACTACTTTGTGTTCTACTCGTGCAAAGAATCTACGCAATAGACCTAGCTCTGATGCCACTGTTGGGGAACGTAGCAGAAATTCAAAATTTTCCTACGTGTCACCAAGATCTATCTATGGAGAAACCAGCAACAAGGGGAAGGAGAGTGCATCTACATACCCTTGTAGATCGCTAAGCGGAAGCGTTCAAGTGAACGGGGTTGATGGAGTCGTACTCGTCATGATCCAAATCACCGATGACCAAGTGCCGAACGGACGGCACCTCCGCGTTCAACACACGTACAGCCCGGTGACGTCTCCCATGCCTTGATCCAGCAAGGAGAGAGGGAGAGGTTGAGGAAGACTCCATCCAGCAGCAGCACAATGGTGTGGTGGTGGTGGAGGAGCGTGGCTATCCTGCAGGGCTTCGCCAAGCACCACAGAAGAGGAGGAAGAAGAGACGCAGGGTTGCACCAACGAGAGATCGAATCACGTGTAATGGGTAGCACTATGCCTCACTATATATAGGGGAGAGGGAGGAGGGTGCGCCCCCTCTAGGGTTCCCACCCCTAGGGGGGGCGGCAGCCCTAGATGGCAAAGGGGGTGGCGGCCAAGAGGGGAGAGGGGAGGGAGGCGCAGCTAGATGGGCCCTAAGGCCCATCCCCTTTAGGGTTTGCCCCCTTTCCCACCTCTTAGGAGCCATGGGCCCTTGTGGGAGGCGCACCAGCCCACTAAGGGGCTGGTCCCTCACGACTCTTGGCCCATGCAAGCCTCCGGGGTTGGTGGCCCCACTTGGTGGACCCCCGGGACCCTCCCGGTGGTCCCGGTACGTTACCGATAAATCCTGAAACTCTTCCGGTGACCAAAACAGGACTTCCCATATATAAATATTTACCTCCGGACCATTCCGGAACTCCTCGTGATGTCCGGGATCTCATCCGGGACTCCGAACAACATTCGGTAACCACATACAAACTTCCTTTATAACCCTAGCGTCATCGAACCTTAAGTGTGTAGACCCTACGGGTTCGGGAGACATGTAGACATGACGGAGACGTTCTCCGGTCAATAACCAACAGCGGGATCTGGATACCCATGTTGGCTCCCACATGTTCCACGATGATCTCATCGGATGAACCACGATGTCAAGGACTTGATCAATCCCGTATAAAATTCCCTTTGTCTAACGGTATTGTACTTGCCCGAGATTCGATCGTCGGTATACCGATACCTTGTTCAATCTCGTTACCGGCAAGTCTCTTTACTCGTTCCGTAACACATCATCCTGTGATCAACCCCTTGGTCACATTGTGCACATTTATGATGATGTCCTACCGAGTGGGCCCAGAGATACCTCTCCGTTTACATGGAGTGACAAATCCCAGTCTCGATTTGTGCCAACCCAACAGACACTTTCGGAGATACCTATAGTGCACCTTTATATCCACCCAGTTACGTTGTGACGTTTGGTACACCCAAAGCATTCCTACGGTATTCGGGAGTTGCACAATCTCATGGTCTAAGGAAAAGATACTTGACATTAGAAAAGCTTTAGCATACGAACTACACGATCTCTATGCTAGGCTTAGGATTGGGTCTTGTCCATCACATTATTCTCCTAATGATGTGATCCTGTTATCAACGACATCTAATGTCCATGGTCAGGAAACCGTAACCATCTATTGATCAATGATCTAGTCAACTAGAGGCTTACTAGGGACATGGTGTTGTCTATGTATCCACAGATGTATATGAGTTTCCTTTCAATACAATTATAGCATGGATAATAAACGATTATCATGAACAAGGAAATATAATAATAACCAATTTATTATTGCCTCTAGGGCATATTTCCAACACACACCTCCTGTTCTTCTCCACCGACTGTCGAACCACACCGCACTAGAACTAGTTAACCCTCATACACCTCTCCGTCTGCGACTCTACTCCCACGTCTTCCCATCTTCCGCTTGTTGCTGTCCGAGGCCTCGTCATCGTCCACCACCTTGGATGCGGCTGCCGCGGCGTGGTCAACGAACGACACCATCGGAAGTAGACTATGCGTGGAGAGGCTGGCAGCTAGGTCCACGGCCGCACACAAGGAAATGCCTCCTTATTACGCGCAAAATAATGATTCCTCCACATGACATCTGGGACCCACCGGAAGGGCCTCTGTATTTCGCAAAAAAATGTGCCCCCCACTGACAAGTCGGACCCACCAGTTATCTTCGCATGCAAGGAAGTGCCTCCTTATTACGCACAAAAAAAGAATACTCCCCCTGCCAGCTGGAACCTAGCATAGTGGGAGGCTGACCTGTGGGCCTACCAGGTTGACTGGGACGAAGGGCTTTGTCAACCTAGTCAATATGAACGATTCTAGCTCCTGTTACCGTCCGATGTTCATCCAACGGCCGTAGTGCTTCTTCAACCTCTGGTCTTCTTGCTCCAGCCGCCCAAACAAGCGTCGGTCGTGTCGCGTGCTCCTGCCTCCTGTGGCCGGTTGTGATGCCGCGGAGGCCTCACCGCCCCCTACTACTCCCACCGATGGCCAGGCCATCCCTCTACTCACCCACACCCCCTGTTATTCTGCGGCGACGGCAGCCTCACACTGCAGCCGAACTAGTGAACCCTCGTACCCCTCTTCGTGCGGGCTTCCACTACCGCGTCTTCGCCGGCTCCGCGTCGTCCCCTTCCTAGGCCTCGCCGTCGTCCACCGCCGTGGTGCTCTCGGCGCTGCATCTTATCTTCATTATCCTCTTTGTCCCTTCCAGTATTATCATATCTATAATTACTCCCTACAAAATGTACAGTACAGGCAATGCTTATGAAGAAGATTCTGTGCTGAAATTCTTGAGTTATGCTTCCCTTGAC
Organism: Triticum dicoccoides; assembly: GCF_002162155.2. NCBI lineage: Eukaryota > Viridiplantae > Streptophyta > Magnoliopsida > Poales > Poaceae > Triticum > Triticum dicoccoides. The sequence goes on along the minus strand of NC_041391.1, from coordinate 112,708,872 downwards.
ATCGAGAAGGGCATTATAAAGCCGGTGTTTACTGTTAATGTAAGTCAGTCCTTCTAAAGCCTTTATCCTCAATTGTTGTTTAATTTGCTCATACTCCCTATCGTTTACTGCTGTTTAGTTTGCTGTTTCTATCAAAATGCATGTTTGCAAGAACTGTAAGTTCTAAGTTTTACTTGTAAAACCAAATTCCTTATTCATACCAGGCACATTACTCAATACTCCCTATATGTATGCTTGTTTTGTGGATCTACAATCCAGTGTGTGGTGAAGCAGCCCACGTTTGCACCTTGTCATCTCCCATTTTATCTTATTGATGTGGCTGATGATATTAACAACATGCCATGCACATTAACCAAAATAGATACAATGATTTTCTTTGCCCTTCATATATGCTTGTGATGTGGACATGGTAATCCAGTGGTGTGGCGAAGCTCTCCGAATTATGAATAGTGCCAAATTATGCTATTGATATTTTGAACTTACTCTTTATTTTCTAATTAGAAATTGGATGGAATTGGCAGCACATTTATCATCTTTGTTTATACACGTGCAAAACATGTCAGCTCTCTGCTTTGTTTCAGGGTGATATGCCTGATGGCATGCACAAGTCTATTGAAGGTTGTGAGACGAACCCAACATATATTGCAGCAAAGAAGGCAAAACATCTTGAAGATAGCAAGGCAACCCAAAAGTCTTGCCTTGATGCAGTGTTCAAGTTACTCGAGACTAGTAGTCAGACAAGCTCACAGAATTCATTGTCTGAATCAGTTTGACTTCTTCAGTCCCAAGTTCTAGCAGAAAGGCATTCTGCAACTCAACTTTGACTTGAAGTCCTATCTCTAAGAAATATTGCGGAGAACACCAATGAGAACCTCATCGCTAAATAGCTACACCTGGAGGCTATGGCCGACATGCTAGGCCGGTGTCACAGCCTTGCTCGGCAACTTGTGCAGCAGTTCCCGTGCAAGGCTAACCTTTCTTGAACTGTCTTAGAAGTGGTCTCGGTTCACTATTATTTTGTTACGCTGCAATGGTGCCCAGTTTTTGTAATCTGCTTCTTCGTTGCGCTTTATGATCACTGGTGGCGCACTTCGATGCCCAGTGGATGTAATATACCATAAATCCTTTATTGTATAGTGTAGGTTTATTCTTAGTTACTATGCCGTAATTTCTTTATTGTATAGAGTAAGTTTGTTCTTTATTGCTACTAGTTACTGCCATCATTCGCTATCTGAAAAAAATCTGATGTAGTCGGCCGGGCCGAAACATTTGCCTCTAACGGGCCTGGCTTTTAGCGGGCCACAATTGCGCCGGCCTGCATCTTTCTGGGGCCCAAATGATTGGGGCCTTCACACTTTGCGCCAGCCCCACAACTTACACCGGCCTATATTTTAGTTGGGCCTTTTGCGGACCCAGCACTTAGTTTGGCCCAGGTAGCGTTGGGCCATTAACAGGCTGAATATTGTACTGGCTTGTTATGGCCCAGATGAAACCATGGGCCTTTAGCAGACCAAAATGCATGTTGGGCCTCAATTTTCACTAGTCATCGACGGCCTTCAGCAGGCTGGAATGTAGACCGGGCCTTTTTGGGCCTAGTTATATCACGGGCCGTTACCAGGCCGAAACATATCTCGGGTCTTAGTTGGCCCACTGATATCATGTGCCTTTAAGAGGCCGAAAGCTTAGTACAGGCATCAACGGGCCAAATTATATGACATGCCATTAACAGGCCCAAAGTCACATTGGGCTTAACTGTTGCCACCTTTATATGGCCCATGGGCAGCACGGGCCATTCTCAGGACGAAAGTCACAACGGGCTGAAATGGGCCCATGTCTACATCGGGCCTCTAACAGGCCGAAAGTCACTGGGCTGTAATTGGGCCCAAATATTCAGCGAACAATTAACGGGCTAGATCTAGCTTCGGGCCTTAAATGGGCCTTTATTAAACAGGATGTTATTGGGCTGGCCACTAGTACCTGAGGAAGTACTACGGGCCTTTGACTCGGCCGGCCTTTTTAACCTATATGGGCCTCTCTTGCGCCCCACCACGTGTCGACGTATCATAGGCATGTCTCCTCCAATGGACCGGTGGCATCTGCCCACTAAGGATCTGATAGGTGTTCCTTCCGGACAATCAGAATTTTACACGTGGAAATTTCCCATTGGTCCCGGCTGTTAATGGGTTATCGGATCCAAAACCGAGCCTGATAGCTTAACGACATTTTGTTACGGTGGATGCCACGTGTCGGTCACCCTTGACGAAAGCACTTCTATGACGCGCTATTTATCATCAAGGAAGCGGACATTTCCGTGATGTTAATTTTGGTAATGTCATGGAACACTTCCACGACAGCAGAGGTATGACTATCTTTATTCTGTCATAAAATCGTCATGGATATTGATACGTCTCCAACGTATCTATAATTTTTGATTGTTCCATCCTATTATATTATCTGTTTTGGATGTTTAATGGGCTTTATTATACACTTTTATATTATTTTTGGACTAACCTATTAATCGGAGGCCCAGTCCAAATTGCTGTTTTTTGTCTATTTCAGTGTTTCGCAAAAAAGGAATATCAAACGGAGTCCAAATGGAATGAAACCTTTGGGAGAGTAATTTTTGGAACAAACGTGATCCAGAGGACTTGGAGTGGATGTGAAGAAAGAAGCGAGGAGGCCACGAGGCAGGGAGGCATGCCTGCCCCCCTGGGGGTGCCCCCACCCTCGTGGCCCCCTTGCATCTCCACCGACCTACTTGTTCCTCCTATATATACCCATATACTCTGAAAACATCCAGGAGCACGATAGATTAGGAGTACTGCAAGCCTCTGTAGCCACCAAAAACAAATCGGGACCATGTTCCGGCACCCTGCCAGAGGGGGGATCCCTCACCGGTGGCCGTTTTCATCATCCCGACGCTCTCCATGATGAGGAGGGAGTAGTTCACCCTCGGGGCTGAGGGTATGTACCAGTAGCTATGTGTTTGATCTCTCTCTCTCTCTCGTGATCTTGATTTGGCACGATCTTGATGTATCGCAAGCTTTGCTATTATAGTTGGATCTTATGATGTTTCTCCCCCTCTACTCTCTTATAATGGATTAAGTTTTCCCTTTGAAGTTATCTTATCGGATTGTGTATTTAAGGATTTGAGAACACTTGATGTATGTCTTGCATGTGCTTATCTGTGGTGACAATGGGATATTCACGTGATCTACTTGATGTACGTTTTGGTGATCAACTTGTGGGTTCAGTGACCTTGTGAACTTATGCATAGGGGTTGGCACACGTTTTCGTCTTGACTCTCCGCTAGGAACTTTGGGGCACTCTTTGAAGTTCTTTGTGTTGGTTGAATAGATGAATCTGAGATTGTGTGATGCATATCGTATAATCATACCCACGGATACTTGAGGTGACATTGGAGTATCTAGGTGACATTACGGTTTTGGTTGATTTGTGTCTTAAGGTGTTATTCTAGTACGAACTCTATGATAGATTGAACGGAAAGAATAGCTTCGTGTTATTTTACTACAAACTCTTGAATAGATTGATCAGAAATGGTAACTTTGAGGTGGTTTCGTACCCTACAATAATCTCTTCATTTGTTCTCTGCTATTAGTGACATTGGAGTGACTCTTTGTTGCCTGTTGAGGGATAGTTATATGATCCAATTGTTATTATTGTTGAGAGAACTTGCACTAGTGGAAGTATGAACCCTAGGCCTTGTTTCAAAGCATTGCAATACCATTTACGCTCACTTTTATCATTACTTACCTTGCTGTTTTTATATTTTCAGATTACAAAAGCCTATACCTACCATCCATATTGCACTTGTATCACCATCTCTTCGCCGAACTAGTGCACCTATACAGTTTACCGTTGTATTGGGTTTGTTGGGGACACAAGAGACTCTTTGTTATTTGGTTGCAGGGTTGTTTGAGAGAGACCATCTTCATCCTACGCCTCCCACGGATTGATAAACCTTAGCTCATCCACTTGAGGGAAATTTGCTACTGTCCTACAAACCTCTGCACTTGGAGGCTCAACAACGTCTACAAGAAGAAGGTTGTGTAGTAGACATCAGATATACAAGCATGACAAAAAACGCGACATACTGTGACAAACACGTATCATCACGGAAGTGTATTTTTTTTGTAGTGACCGGAAGTGTTCCGGGAAGTTTCGAGTAAAACCGTGTGCGGTGCCCCCTCCTCTTGGGGCGCGCCATAGGGCCGGCCGGCCCCCCCCTCCCTCCCTTATTTATGGGGGCAGGGGGCACCCTAGAGCACAGAAGTTTCTCGTAACCGTGTGCGGTGCCCCCCTCCACAGTTACACACCTCGATCATACCATCGTAGAGTTTAGGTGAAGCCCTGCGTTGGTAACATCATCATCACCATCACCACGCCGTCGTGCTGACGTAACTCACCCTCGTCCTCAACTGGATCAAAAGCATGAGGGATGTCATCGAGCTGAACGTCTGCTGAACACGGAGGTGTCGTACGTTCGGTACTTGGATCGGTTGGATCACGAAGAAGGTCGACTACATCAACCGCGTTATTGAAACACTTCCGCTTTCGGTCTATGAGGGCACGTGGACACACTCTCCCCTCTTGTTGCTATGCATCATCTAGAGAGATCTTCCGTGATCGTAGGAATTTTTTTGAAATTACTGCGTTCCCCAACAAAACTTTCAACTCACTTTTAATAATACAGATATATTATAATGGTGTAGTACGGAGGATTAACAATTTGGTATTAAGAAATATCTGATTTTGTTTTGGCGAGTTATTAGTAAGAATCTTATGCATATATCGTTACTTTCTCTCCTTATAATTAACAAATTTTTGGCAAGGCTTTTGCTCGACCCTCAAAAAAAGAAAAAAGAAACCGCGATAGTCCACATTTGCTGCAAATCATGTTCCACTCTGCCTTACTAGAAGGAGATGACATATCTCAAGTCATCTTTTCCTTTTTCTCGGAGTGACTAGCTATTTTTAACTAGGTACCACTCAGTTCTTTGCTCATGTGAGAGAAAGACGCATCACGCAAAGCCGTCCGCTGTCGATGCAACTCAGTAGCCAGTCTCTGGCCATCCGGCGGCAGCACCGCTGCAAGTGTGCAATTCGATTCAAGGTAACTAAAACCCCTAATTTTTTATTTAGGGTTTGGTTTTTTGCACTATGCTATCATGAATTGATGAGCACATACATAATTTTCCATGGGATATTTTTTTTAAACTTCTCAAGGTATGTATTATGGTCCATATAGTATGTACTATGTATGCTTCATTATGCAAAACTTAGACTTAATTGAGAATTTTAGTGTGTTTGTAACACCATATTGGTCTATTTCCATGTGCTATTGGTAACTAGTTAGAATTTCCACATGTCATATTT
>NC_041391.1:112693237-112703172 GCF_002162155.2 Triticum dicoccoides | reverse complement strand
GGGGGGGTCGGACACCTTGATGTTAAATGCTAGCTCCGCCACTGGACGCGTGTATGTACGTGAATCACTATTTCCACCGACGGTCGAAACTCCGCTCGGAAAGAGTTAACGTGTGTCAGTTCAGTCTTCACGGGTATCACTAGTAGAAAACAAGGCTTTGGTTCAGGCCGGGCCAGCGCATTAGTCCCGGTTCAGCCTAGAACCGGGTCCCATGGGGCATTAGTCCCAGTTCGTGAGGCTAGGGGGCCTGCTGAGGGAGTCCTGGATTAGGGGGTATCCGGACAGCCGGACAGTATACATCGTCCGGACTATTGAAGCGTGAAGATACAAGACTCAAGACTTTGGCCCGTGTCCGGATGGGACTCTCCTTTGCACGGAAGACAAGCTTGGTGATCTGGATATTGTATTTCCTTTCTTGTAACCAACTACATGTAAACCCTAGCCCTCTCCGGTGTCTATATAAACCGGAGAGGTTGGTCCTTAGAAGGCCGATAACAATTACAATCATACCATCATAGGCTAGCTCTTAGGGCTTAGCCTCTACGATCTCGTGGTAGATCTACTCTTGTACTACTCATATCTTCAATATTAATCAAGCAGGAAGTAGGGTTTTACCTCCATCGAGAGGGCCCGAACCTGGGTAAACATTGCGTCCCTTGCTTCCTGTTACCATCAGCCTAGACGCACAGATCGGGACCCCCTACCCGAGATCCGTTGGTTTTGACACCGACATTGGTGCTTTCATTGAGAGTTGATACGTCCATTTTGCATCATGCTTTTGTATCAATATTTATTGCATTATGGGCTGTTATTACACATTATATCTCAATACTTATGGCTATTCTCTCTTATTTTACAAGGTTTACCATGAAGAGGGGGAATGTCGGCAGCTGGAATTCTGGCTGGAAAAGGAGCAAATGTTGGAAACCTATTTTGCACAACTCCAAAAGACCTGAGACTCCACGAAACAACTTTTCAAATTTAATAAAGAATTATTGGGCAAAAGAAATAGGCCAGAGGGCCCACACCCTGTCCAGGAGACAGGGGGCGCCCCCCCTGTAGGGCGCGCCCCCTATCTCCTGGGCCCCCTGGTGGGCTTCCGGCTGCCATCTTCTGCTATATGAAGGGTTTTCACCTGGAAAAAATCATGGTCAAGCTTACATGACAAAATTCCGCCGCCACGAGGCGGAACCTTGGCGGAATCAATCTAGGGCTCTGGCGGAGCTGTTCTGCCGGGGACACTTCCCTCCGGTAGGGGGAAATCATCACCAACGTCATCACCAACGATCCTCTCATCGGGAGGGGGTCAATCTCCATTAATATCTTCACAAGCACCATCTCATCTCAAAACCCTAGTTCATCTCTTGTATCCAATCTTGTATCAAAACCACAAATTGGTACCTGTGGGTTGCTAGTAGTGTTCATTACTCCTTGTAGTTGATGCTATTTGGTTTACTTGGTGGAAGATCATATGTTCAGATCCTTTATGCACATTATTACCCCTCTGATTATGAACATGAATGTGCTTTTGTGAGTAGTTACGTTTGTTCCTGAGGACATGGGTGAAGTCTTGCTATTAGTAGTCATGTGAATTTGGTATTCGTTCGATATTTTGATGAGATGTATGTTGTCTCTCCTCTAGTGGTTTTATGTGAACGTCGACTACATGACACTTACACATTATTTGGGCCTAGAGTAAGGCATAGGGGAGTAATAAGTAGATGATGGGTTGCTAGAGTGACGAAAGCTTAAACCCTAGTTTATGCGTTGCTTCGTTAGGGGTTGATATGGACCCATATGTCTAATGTTGTGGTTAGGTTTACCTTAATACTCCTTTTTGTAGTTGCGGATGCTTGCAATAGGGGTTAATCATAAGTGGGATTCTTGTCCATGTTAGGGCAGTACCCAAGTGCCGGTCCACCCACCTATCAAATTATCAAAGTACCGAACGCGAATCTTATGAACGTGATGAAAACTAGCTTGACGATAATTCCCAATGTGTCCTCGGGAGCTCCTTCTTCATTATTAGAATTTGTCCATGCTTATCCTTTGCTACATAAAGGATTGGGCAACCTTGCTTCACCTACTATTTCAGTGCTTCCAGAGAAAACCTTACTGAAAACCGCTTATCATTTCCTTCTGCTCCTCGTTGGGTTCGACACTCTTACTTCGAAAGGATTACGATAGATCCCCTATACTTGTGGGTCATCAAGACTCTTTTCTGGCGCCGTTGCCGGGGAGCGTAGCGCTCTTGGTGAGTGGAACTTGGTAAGGAAACATTTATATAATGTGCTGAAATTTTCTGTTACTTGTCACTATGGAAACTAATCCTTTGAGGGGCTTGTTTGGGGTATCTTCACCCCAACCACAAGAGCAAAGACATGCCCTGCAACCTACTGAACCTTATGAAAATATTCACTTTGAGATTCCTTCGGGTATGATAGAGAAACTGCTAGCTAATCCTTTTGCAGGAGATGGAACATTGTATCCCGACTTACACCTCATCTTTGTGAATGAAGTTTGTGGATTATTTAAGCTTGCAGGTATTCCCGATGATGTTGTCAAAAGGAAGGACTTCCCTTTATCTTTGAAGGGAGATGCAATAACATGGTATAGGCTATGTGATGATACGAGATATTGGAATTATAAGCGATTGAAGTTGGAATTTCACCAGAAGTTCTATCCTATGCATCTTGTTCATCGTGATCGTAATTACATATATAATTTCTGTCACATCCCTAGTTCTGGCCTGTCCTATGCTTGCTTCCATCTGTGCATCATGTTTAAATTTTTGAAACTTGAACTGAGGAATTCAGAAGCCTCAAAACCCTAAATAAAAGAAGGGCAAAAACCCTAAAATCTCATTCATTGTTCCAAAATGCTCTTCTTAGATGTTTAATATTTTTGGCAAGGGTTTTGATCCAAACCAAAAATAATGAACATTTTAAAAGGATTTATTTTTGGGACTTTGAATTTAAATCATTAGCTATTTGAATTTGAATTATATTCATATAACTAGAATATAATTTCAAATACGCCTGAAATATTTTATGAGCTTTTGGAAAAGTCCATCTAGCCAAATAAAAATATTCACACGAGTTTTGGCATTGTTTGAGTTATTTTAAATTCAAAACAGTGGCAAAAGAATTAAATAAAGAAAACAGAACAGAAATATAAAAAAAGGAGAGAAGCCCAGCAACTTACCTGGCGCTTACCTGTCCAGCCCAGCCGGCCCAGCTCCCCCAGCAGCCCAGCCCACCGCCGCTTTCCCCCCTGTCGTCTTCCTCCCCTCGCACCGAAGCAGCTCGGTGGCGAGCGCCGACGCCGCCCCGGCCACCTCCTGCTTCCCTGGCCCTCCTAGCAACGCCACGACGATGCCACGTGTCCCCTCGCTCTTCTCCCTCACCCGCTGCATCCCCTCTCCCTCCTCTGTCTCTCTCCCTCGCTCATCCCCGGACGCACCCGAGACCGTCGACGAGCACCACCAGAGCCACTGTGGCTCGAAGCCGAGCACACCACCATGCTCCACACCTCACCAGGAGCATGTAGCACGCACCAACGCCTCCCCTAGCGCCCTGCATCGCCTAACCCGCCGTTGGCCGAACTCCGGCCGCCGCTCACGAGCTCGCCGTCGTCGGTACCGGCCACCACAGGCACGGCCACCACCACCATTCGATGCGCACCAGCAAGGGCTCTCCAACGAGCCCAAGCACAGCCTCGCCCGTGCCCTGTAGCGCGTTTCCGGCTCGCGCCGCCGTCTTGGGCCTCGCCGGCGTCATGTCGCCGGTGGGTTTGACCCCACTGACCCGGGATTTGACCCTGTTTGACTTCCCCAGGCTCACTGACAGGTGGGCCCGGCCCCTGCTAACTTTTGGTTAATTAATAACTAATTCTAGTTAAGCCACTGACTCACTGACATGCGGGCCCCGCACGGCTAACCAAGTTAGTTAGGGTTAATCTTAATTAGGTTAGTTAGTCCAGACACTGACACGCAGGGCCCACAGGTCAGGTTTGACCTGGGGCGCCCAGTTGACCAGCTGACATCAGCATGACCTAGTGCTGACGCAATGAATCATTTTCTGGATTATTTTTATTCAGAAAATTCCAGAAAATTGTATAAACTTCTAAAAATTCATAGAAATTCAACCGTAGCTCCAAATTAAATAAATTACATATGAAAAATTATCAGAAAAATTCAAGGAATCCATCTGTACCATTTTCATGCATGTTTGAACAATGTTTGTCCTCTGTTTTGGACAAAACAAATTAAGGGCATTTAAATAATCATATATGGAGTTTGAATTTGAATCTTGTATTCAAACCAACTTCATTTAAATCATAGCTAGTTGCATTAGCTCAAATCACATCATATTGCCATGTCACATTCATGCATCATATTGTCGCATTGCATTGATTGTGTTCTTCCTTGTTTGCCGGTAATTGTCCCCTCTTGATAGACGTGTACCGGCGATGTGATCGATGACACCGATGAAGAGCTATATTATCTTCAGAAGTGCCAGGCAAGCAAAACCCCCTTGTTCATTCCGATAAAATCCCACTCTCTCGCTCCTCGGAGCCTATTGAATATAAATACTTGAGTTGTAGAGTCATGTTGTGATGCCATGTTGTGTTTGCACATATCGAGCATATTGTGTGTATGTTATTGAAATGCTTGGTATGTGTGGGATCTGACTATCTAGTTGTTTATCCTTAGTAGCCTCTCTTACCGGGAAATGTCTCCTAGTGCTTCCACTAAGCCATGGTAGCTTGCCACTGCTCCGGAACACTTAGGCTGGCCAGCATGTGTCCTTCTTCGTTCATGTGTCTGTCCCTTCGGGGAAATATCACGCGATGAATACCGGAGTCCTGTTAGCCCGCTACAGCCCGGTTCACCGGAGTCCTGCTAGCCCAGGGCTACAGCCTGGATTCACTCGCTGATGACCGACACGTTCGATGTTGGGTCATAGATGCCTGTCCCTGTAAGTTTGTGCCACTTTGGGTTTATGACTAGCCATGTCAGCCCGGGCTCCTTATCATATGGATGCTAGCGACACCATCATATACGTGTGCCAAATGACGCAAACGGTCCCGGGCAAAGGTAAGGCGACACCCGTGGGAATACCGTGCGTGAGGCCGCAAAGTGATATGAGGTGTTACATGCTAGATCGATGTGGCATTGAGTCGGGGTCCTGACAGCGTTGGTATCAGAGCTTGACTGCCTGTAGGTTTACCAAGCCAAACTGGTCGAAGTTGAGTCTAGAAATTCTTTAGTTATATAAGGGAATTGATTGTGGGATCGAACGTAAGGCTCTTTTACTCCTTATACCTTATGCCCTTCTGATCTGAGTCATCTTATCTTTCCTACGGGGATTAAGAACTAGGCTATCTCTTCTTTCTATCAGGATCACGTGTTACTAATCAGTAGACTTATAAGATTGTTGGATTTAAGTCTCAGTTTAGTTCCTACTACTTCCGTATGTTAATTGTTGATCTCGGAACCTTGATATTGTGCTTCTGAGTGGTTATGCCACCATTTTGTAGTATGTCTCAAATCTTTTCTAAGCATTTACAGCCGTTATGATGTCCGAGTCATCCCAGGTTTCTAAATAGTCTGATGCATTTGCAAAATCCTTTCCCTCTGGTTTCAATGTTCCTTTATGCCAGCTCAATCACACTAATTGTTGAGCTGAGGTATTCTATTGCCTTGACATTTATGTTGGAATTATTATTATGACCCTAGGTGTCTCAGGGGATCATCTAGTGGTCTAGCCATGATTTGTGTCCTAGCGTGATGATTCTGGCCTTTATTCTCGAAAGCATTCCGTGATGCTACTTAGTAGTAGGTATTCTACTCCTGGGTTTTGAACCCGAGATTCACTCTACTTACTTCATGTTGATAGTGTTTGCTAGTTCCTTTAGGATATTAGTAACCTTTGCGATAGTTCTCGAGGTTCGTGGTACATCCTTCTTCCAATTACCATGAACCATTCTTGGCAGGAGTTCTTCTGAACCAAAAGATGTCAACAAGAGTGCTCTCGATGAGTTCTCCATGCTATATTGTGACTCTGCCAGCTCAACCTTTCTGCATGGGTTATCCGGAAGAATTATGTTGAACTTGGTTCGACATACTAATCTATGCATCCACAACTCAGAAAGTTATATGTTCCTTTGAGTTGTCCCTCTTTAGTTGTCTACTGACCTTTGTCTATCAATTGATAGTCAAGAGTATGTGTGCGTTCGTTTATCGATGCCTATTACTCTTGAGGTCCGTCAAGCCATTCTATCGCGGAATGACTAGGAGAAACAAACTCCAGTACCTCTTCCATATTCAGGATTGGGTCAAAGAAGTTGTGCTCCGCAGAACAAATTGCTAATCCAGCTTTTGCTCTGTTCTACCTTGGAGTATTACCATCTTTTATATCGGGATTGTTATAGGAATTGCACACCATCCTATGAACTCTTGGTACAGTGATACTTCTCGCCATCATTACTCATTCCTCGGTTCCGTGTGGTTATAACCGGAATGTCGGCAAGTGAATCGTGATGTGTGAAATCAATACTCCTAGCAACCTTGTTGCTTGGTAGTTAAATGGACAATAACCTCATTCTTAACGTGTTTGTTCTTGAATCATCATTCTAAGATTTATCGTGCTACCTTGTCCATCTTCCTGGTGCACATTTCGATTGATGAGTTAGGATTTTGTCAAGTCCTCGCTCATTTGATCATATCGTCTTGCCCTGAAAGGCAAGATTGTTCTCGAGCTTAGTAACATACCGGTGGTTCGTGACTTTCCAAATATCTTCTTGGAAGCATTACCGGGTTATTTCCTGACTGTTATGTTGGGCTCGTGATCAAGTTGGTTTCTTGTGAACCACCCTTTCTCCAAGAATCTGTGTTGGATATCCCGGAGCTAGTTGGTTAAGCTAGACAACAACTTGGAGAGTTGGAAGATAAAAGCTTGCCTGACTTAGTTCGTTCCAAAGGGATATTCTGGTGTAGTGTGTGTTGAAGAATGATGATATCTTCATCGATTGGTCCCTATGATCAGTTGCTGCACCTATTGTCTTATCAATCCTTTGATTTGAGTGTGGGCTATCGTCAAATCAAATCAGTACCAACGATGCTCGTAATGTTGTCTTACTCGTGGTTGATCCCTCGAGCATACACCCTTACATCTTTGGTCTGACCAATGACTATGGAATTCCTTTTAAAAGGAAACCCAGATGAATTGTTGTTGAGCCCATTGACAACATCCTTATCTCCTCCATGGTCTTGTTGGACAACAAGTTAGTGTTGGAAACTTTTGAAGCATTTTCTTCATGCTAGCTCATGAAGTATTTGTTTGATGAAAGGAGTGACTTCCTCTTATACACGTGCATTTGGTGAAAGTTGCTGCCGTGAATTTGAGAAAGTTAGTTTTGCTTCCTCTGGAATCGTCCCAAGTCAGTCATGCATATGTGCGAAGTATTCTATGGTTTGGAGACTTGCAACCTTCATTCCATATGTGTTCCAAGCACACCAAGCCACTGATTGATTTGTTCAAGGAGAAGAAGTTCCTTCTTAAGAGCATGCCTTCTGCAAGGATTTTGATATCCTCGTTGATGGTTCCCCACCTGAACTCGGTAGTGTTTTATTATAAGACTACCACGTGGTCATGTTTGTCTGGGACAGCGTGTTCGCATGTTTGTAGCAGAACCAGCTCATGTTTTGGAGCTTACTATCGTAGTTCATTCCCCGAGAATCTCGCAACATCATCTCGTTGATTTATGTTGCAAACTTTCATTTTTCTTCCTAGACTCGATGAGTCTGGAATATTCTGACACCAACCAGGTCTGAATCTCAGGTAGATATGATGGTTGGAACATTTCCCAAGAACTATAATATTGGTCCCTCGATAACCGTTTAAGTGGATATCATGGCCAACACACCCAGCCGGAAGACCTATTATTGTAGTATCTTGATTGAAGAAATTGGCCACATCCCCATAAGGATTTCGTAGGATTTACCTCCGTAACTATTCCTTATGGATTCTATTGCTCCCGAAGTCCGACCTTTTACTTGATGTTCTAGTTATCAAACCATATCTATGAATGGGATACACTAGCACATCAAGGAGAACATTAGAAGCGGAGTGCTAAATGTCTCTCGGTCGATTATCCAGATTTTATTTCCTTGGCCCCGCCAAGGGTGAAATCTGAGAAAGTGTTATCTTCCTTTGCATCTGCATCATCCATCATCATTCATCATGGTAGCAAGTTGTGTTGCCAGGATCCTTGACACGGATGTTGGTAAAACCTTGATGATTGTGGAAATGCTCAAGTTCTTGAGAGCACGCACAAGCGTTAGGTGTTACCATCGGCATTAACTAGGGTTGCTCTCAACTTCCTCGGTTATGCTATAACTTCTCAAACAGTGAATTCACTCTCTATTGTTGGGTTCTTCCCCCAGTTACCAGAATCATTCCCAGCATTTGCATTTCGTTCCCAGCTTGCACCGCCAATGTGCCATTCTACCATGGGTCTCTTCCATTTCCGGTGGTAAGCAAATTCATCCATTACGTTGTCTTCAACAAGGTAATCCACATCATCCAAGTCCGAGTATGCCATTCTACCGAACCCCTCCAAACGATCGCTCGAGATTTTCCTTAGGCTGGTATAAAGAGTTTCAATGATCTCTGAATCAAAGGTAATTCTTTTTGCCACTTAAGGGGATATTTCCACAAGTCACCTTCCCTAAGGTGCCCCGTTATGGTATTGTGGCAACTCAACTCCTCGCTACGTTAACAATCGTTTACCACCTTCTTAAGTGTGGAATTATTGTCTACCTAGTGAACCTTCGTCATCTGCTTCACTCCATTCCCATGGATGTATGTTTAGTGTCTCAGCTCGAGAGAGGTTGCTATGTCTCATTCCGTGAGTAAATCCTGAGTTGTTCGATATTCGAGAAGATCGACCCTTCTAGAGTCTCCTTCTTCTCTCCATGTCATGTTGGCAGGATTTCTCAGAGCAAGACTTCGAGACAATGATGGTGATCGAATCAACGTTCATTCGAAGTGCAACCTAGATCGTGAAGATTATACTAGTTTGCGTTTCCCATTCATCTTACCCTACGCTTGAATCTCGAGACGAGATTCTTGTTTAGTGGGGGTGAGTTGTCACATCCCTATTTCTGGCCTGTCCTATGCTTGCTTCCATCTGTGCATCATGTTTAAATTTTTGAAACTTGAACTGAGGAATTCAGAAGCCTCAAAACCCTAAATAAAAGAAGGGCAAAAACCCTAAAATCTCATTCATTGTTCCAAAATGCTCTTCTTAGATGTTTAATATTTTTGGCAAGGGTTTTGATCCAAACCAAAAATAATGAACATTTTAAAAGGATTTATTTTTGGGACTTTGAATTTAAATCATTACCTATTTGAATTTGAATTATATTCATATAACTAGAATATAATTTCAAATACCCCTGAAATATTTTATGAGCTTTTGGAAAAGTCCATCTAGCCAAATAAAAATATTCATAGGAGTTTTGGCATTGTTTGAGTTATTTTAAATTCAAAACAGTGGCAAAAGAATTAAATAAAGAAAACATAACAGAAATATAAAAAAGGAGAGAAGCCCAGCAACTTACCTGGCGCTTACCTGTCCAGCCCAGCCGGCCCAGCTCCCCCAGCGGCCCAGCCCACCGCCGCTTTCCCCCCTGTCGTCTTCCTCCCCTCGCACCGAAGCAGCTCGGTGGCGAGCGCCGACGCCGCCCCGGCCACCTCCTGCTTCCCTGGCCCTCCTAGCAACGCCACGACGACGCCCCGTGTCCCCTCGCTCTTCTCCCTCACCCGCTGCATCCCCTCTCCCTCCTCTGTCTCTCTCCCTCGCTCATCCCCGGACGCACCCGAGACCGCCGACGAGCACCACCGGAGCCACCAGCATCCCCACGCCCA
>NC_041391.1:112684319-112693227 GCF_002162155.2 Triticum dicoccoides | reverse complement strand
CACCTCCTGCTTCCCTGGCCCTCCTAGCAACGCCACGACGACGCCCCGTGTCCCCTCGCTCTTCTCCCTCACCCGCTGCATCCCCTCTCCCTCCTCTGTCTCTCTCCCTCGCTCATCCCCGGACGCACCCGAGACCGCCGACGAGCACCACCAGAGCCACTGTGGCTCGAAGCCGAGCACACCACCGTGCTCCACACCTCACCAGGAGCACGTAGCACGCACCAACGCCTCCCCTAGCGCCCTGCATCGCCTAACCCGCCGTTGGCCAAACTCCGGCCGCCGCTCGCGAGCTCGCCGTCGTCGGTACCGGCCACCACAAGTACGGCCACCACCACCATTTGATGCGCACCAGCAAGGGCTCTCCAACGAGCCCAAGCACAGCCTCACCCGTGCCCTGTAGCGCGTTTCCGGCTCGCGCCGCCGTCTCGGGCCTCGCCGGCGTCATGTCGCCGGTGGGTTTGACCCCACTGACCCGGGATTTGACCCTGTTTGACTTCCCCAGGCTCACTGACAGGTGGGCCCGGCCCCTGCTAACTTTTGGTTAATTAATAACTAATTCTAGTTAAGCCATTGACTCACTGACATGCGGGCCCCGCACGGCTAACCAAGTTAGTTAGGGTTAGTCTTAATTAGGTTAGTTAGTCCAGACACTGACACGCAGGGCCCACAGGTCAGGTTTGACCTGGGGCGCCCAGTTGACCTGCTGACATCAGCATGACCTAGTGCTGACGCAATGAATAATTTTCTGGATTATTTTTATTCAGAAAATTCCAGAAAATTGTATAAACTTCTAAAAATTCATAGAAATTCAACCGTAGCTCCAAATTAAATAAATTATATATGAAAAATTATCAGAAAAATTCAAGGAATCCATCTGTACCATTTTCATGCATGTTTGAACAATGTTTGTCCTCTGTTTTGGACAAAACAAATTAAGGGCATTTAAATAATCATATATGGAGTTTGAATTTGAATCTTGTATTCAAACCAACTTCATTTAAATCATAGCTAGTTGCATTAGCTCAAATCACATCATATTGCCATGTCACATTCATGCATCATATTGTCGCATTGCATTGATTGTGTTCTTCCTTGTTTGCCGGTAATTGTCCCCTCTCGATAGACGTGTACCGGCGATGTGATCGATGACACCGATGAAGAGCTATATTATCTTCAGAAGTGCCAGGCAAGCAAAACCCCCTTGTTCATTCCGATAAAATCCCACTCTCTCGCTCCTCGGAGCCTATTGAATATAAATACTTGAGTTGTAGAGTCATGTTGTGATGCCATGTTGTGTTTGCACATATCGAGCATATTGTGTGTATGTTATTGAAATGCTTGGTATGTGTGGGATCTGACTATCTAGTTGTTTATCCTTAGTAGCCTCTCTTACCGGGAAATGTCTCCTAGTGTTTCCACTGAGCCATGGTAACTTGCCACTGCTCCGGAACACTTAGGCTGGCCGGCATGTGTCCTTCTTCGTTCCTGTGTCTATCCCTTCGGGGAAATGTCACGCGATGAATACCGGAGTCCTGTTAGCCCGCTACACCCCGGTTCACCGGAGTCCTGCTAGCCCAGTGCTACAGCCTGGATTCACTCGCTGATGACCGACACGTTCGATGTTGGGTCATGGATGCCTGTCCCTGTAAGTTTGTGCCACTTTGGGTTTACGACTAGCCATGTCAGCCCGGGCTCCTTATCATATGGATGCTAGCGACACCATCATATACGTGTGCCAAAAGACGCAAACGGTCCCGAGCAAAGGTAAGGCAACACCCGTGGGAATACCGTGCGTGAGGCCGCAAAGTGATATGAGGTGTTACATGCTAGATCGATGTGGCATTGAGTCGGGGTCCTGACAATTTTTGGCCTCGCGAAGGAGAAAGCATCGCTCAAGCTTGGGGAAGGCTTAAGTCAATGTTGTATTCATGCCCCAATCAGGAGCTCTCTCGTGAAATGATTATTCAGAATTTTTATGCTCGGCTTTCTCTTGATAAACGCAACATGCTTAATACTTCCTGTGTTGGTTCCTATATACTGAAGAATATTGATTTCAAATGGGACTTATTGGAAAGAATTAAACGCAACTCTGAAGATTAGGGTTCCGACGATGGTAAGGAGTCAGGTATGACACCTAAGTTTGATTGTGTTAAATCTTTTATGGATACCGATGCTTTCCGTGGATTTAGCTCTAAGTATGGACTTGACTCTGAGATAGTAGCTACTTTTTGTGAAACTTTTGCTACTCACGTTGATCTCCCTAAAGAGAAGTGGTTTAAATATAATCCTCATGTTGAAGTTAAAGTAGTTGCACCTATTACAGTCGAAGAGAAGACTATTACATATAGTGATCCCATTATTCCTGTTGCTTATGTTGAAAAACCTCCTTTTCCTGTTAGGATAAAAAATCATGTCAAAGCTTCGACTGTTGTTCGTAAGAGTAATACTAGGACCTATACACCTCCTGAGCATATTAATGTTGAACCTGGTATTGCTATGATCAAAGATCTTTTGGATGAGGATTTAGATGGGCATGTTATTTCTTTTTGTGGTGAAACTGCTAATATTGCTAGGCCTGATACTAAGACACGTAGACCTATTGTAGGCACGCCTGTTATTTCTATTAAAATAGGAGATCATTGTTATCATGGTTTATGTGATATGGGTGCTAGTGCTAGTGCGATACCTTATGATCTTTATAAAGAAATTATGCACGATATTGCACCTGTTGAATAAGAAGACATTGATGTTACTATTAAGCTTGCTAATAGGGACACCATTAAACCTATTGGGATTGTTAGAGATGTTGATGTCTTGTGTGGGGAGACTAAATACCTTGCTGATTTTCTTGTTCTTGGTTCCCCACAAGATGATTTTTGTCCCATTATTTTTGGTAGACCCTTCTTGAATACTGCTAGTGCTAAGATTGATTGTAGAAAGAAGGTTGTCACTGTTGGCATAGATGGTATGTCTCATGAGTTTAATTTTGCCAAATTTAGTAGACAACCTCGTGAAAGGGAACCACCTAGTAAGGATGAAATAATTGGTCTTGCTTCCATTGCTGTTCCTCCGACTGATCCGTTATAACAATATTTGTTAGATAATAAAAATGATATGTTTATGAAGGAAAGGAATAAACAGATGAAGTGTTCCTTAAACAAGAACCTATGCTAAAACATAATCTTCCAGTTGAAATTCTTGGGGATCCCCCTCCACCCAAGGGTGATCCCGTGTTTGAACTCAAACCATTACCTGATGATCTCAAGTATGCTTATATTGATGAAAAAGAAATATGTCCTGTTATTATTAGTGCTAACCTTTCAGAGAAAGAAGAAGAAAGATTGTTGAAAACTCTGAAGAAGCACCGAGCTGCTATTGGATATACTCTGGATGATCTTAAGGGCATTAGTCCCACGTTATGTCAACACAAAATCTCAGTGGAGAAAGATGCCAAACTAGTTAGAGATCCTCAAAGATGATTAAATCCCAAAATGAAGGAAGTGGTAAGAAAGGAGATACTAAAACTCCTTGAGGCAGGTATTATTTATCCCGTTGCTGATAGTGAATGGGTAAGCCTTGTCCATTGTGACCCCAAAAAGGGAGGTATTACCGTTGTTCCTAATGATAAAGATGAATTGATCCCGCAAAGAATTATTACAGGTTATAGGATGGTAATCGATTTCCGTAAGTTGAATAAACCCACTAAGAAAGATCATTACCCTTTACCTTTTATTGATCAAATTCTAGAAAGGCTATCCAAACACACACATTTTTGCTTTCTGGATGGTTATTCTGGCTTCTCTCAGATACCTGTATCAGCGGGGGTTCAATCTAAAACTACTTTTACTTGCCCTTTTGGTACTTTTGCTTATAGACATATGCATTTTGGTTTATGTAATGCACCTGTTACCTTTAAAAGATGCATGATCGCTATATTTTCGGATTTTTATGAAAAGATTTGTGAGGTATTCATGGATGACTTCTTCGTCTATGGATCCTCTTTTGAAGATTGTTTGAGCAACCTTGATCGAATTTTGCAGAGTTGCCAAGACACTAGACTCATCCTAAATTGGGAAAAGTGTCACTTTATGGTTAATGAAGGCATTGTCTTGGGGCACAAGATCTCCGGGAGAGGTATTGAAGTTGATAAAGCCAAAGTTGATGCTATTGAAAAGATGCCATGTCCCAAGGACATAAAAGGTATAAGAAGTTTCCTTGGTCATGCCGGTTTTTATAGGAGGTTCATTAAGGACTTTCCTAAAATCTCTAGGCCTCTGACTAATTTATTGCAAAAAGATATTCCTTTTGTCTTTGATGATGATTGTGTAGAAGCATTGGAAACACTTAAGAAGGCTTTGATCACTGCACCTATTGTTCAGCCACCTGATTGGAATTTACCTTTTGAAATTATGTGCGATGCTAGTGATTATGCCGTAGGTGCTGTTTTAGGGCAAAGAGTCGATAAGAAATTGAATGTTATCCAGTATGCTAGTAAGACTCTTGATACTGCCCAGAGAAATTATGCTACCACTGAAAAAGAATTCTTAGCAGTTGCGTTTGCATGTGATAAGTTTAGACCTTATATTGTTGATTCCAATGTTACTATTCACACTAATCATGTTGCTATCAAATATCTTATGCAAAAGAAAGATGCTAAGCCTAGACTCATTAGATGGGTTCTCTTGCTCCAAGAATTTGACTTGCATATTGTTGATAGAAAGGGAGCTGAGAACCCCGTTGCAGACAACTTGTCTAGGCTAGAGAATGTTCTTGATGACCCACTGCCTATTAATGATAGTTTTCCTGATGAACAATTAGCGGTTGTCAATGCTTCTCGTACTGCTCCTTGGTATGCTGATTATGCTAATCACATTGTTGCTAAATATATACCTCCTAGTTTCACATACCAGCAAAAGAAAAAGTTCTTTTATGATTTAAGACATTACTTCTGGGATGATCCACATCTTTATAAAGAAGGAGTAGATGGTATTATTAGACGTTTTGTGCCTGAGCATGAACAGGAACAAATCCTACGCAAGTGTCACTCCGAATCTTATGGAGGACACCACGCTGGAGACAGAATTGCACACAAGGTACTACAATCTGGTTTTTATTGGCCTAATCTTTTCAAAGATGCTCGTAAGTCTGTCTTATCTTGTGATGAATGTCAAAGAATAGGTAACATCAGTAGACGTCAAGAAATGCTTATGAATTATTCTCTTGTTATTGAACCATTTGATGTTTGGGGCTTTGATTATATGGGACCTTTCCCTGCCTCCAATGATTATACACATATTTTAGTTGCTGTTGATTACATTACTAAGTGGGTAGAAGTTATTCCAACTAGTAGTGCTGATCATAACACTTCTATTAAAATGCTTAGAGAAGTTATTTTTCCGACGTTTGGAGTCCCTAGATATCTTATGACTGATGGTGGTTGACACTTTATTCATGGTGCTTTCCGTAAGATGCCTGCTAAGTATGATGTCAATCATAGAATCACATCTCCTTATCACCCGCAGTCTAGTGGTCAAGTAGAGTTGATCAATAGAGAGCTCAAATTAATTTTGCAAAAGACTGTGAATAGGTCTAGAAAGAATTGGTCCAAAAAACTTGATGATGCATTATGGGCTTATAGAACTGCATACAAAAATCCTATGGGTATGTCTCCAAATAAGATGGTTTATGGAAAAGCATGTCATTTACCTCTTGAACTTGAACATAAAGCATATTGGGCTATTAAAGAACTCAATTATGACTTCAAACTTGCTGGTGACAATAGGTTATTTGATATTAGCTCACTTGATGAATGGAGAACCCAAGCATATGAGAAAGATAAGCTTTTCAAAGAAAAAGTCAAATGTTGGCATGATAAGAGGATACAAAAGCGTGACTTTAACGTAGGAGATTATGTGTTATTATTCAACTCTCGTTTAAGATTTTTTGCTGGAAAACTTCTCTCAAAATGGGAAGGTCCCTATGTTATCAATGAGGTGTATCGTTCTGGTGCTATAAAAATCAACAACTTCGAAGGCACAAGTCCGAGGGTGGTAAACGGTCAAAGAATTAAACATTATATTTCAGGTAATCCTATCAATGTTGAAACCAATATTATTGAAACCATAACCCCTGAGGAATACATATGAGACACTTTCCAAAACGTTCCAGACTCCGAAAACGCATAGGTACATGGTACGGTATGCAAACCGACTCCAAAACAACTCTAATGGCAATTGTTATCAGTTTGGATTATTTAAAGATTTCAGGAAGAAAGAAGTAGTCCGAAAGGTGCACGAGGCTCCCACGAGAGAGGAGGGCGCCCCCCCCCTTGTAGGGAGTGCCCCCTATCTCGTGGGCACCTCGTGTGCCTCCCGGACTCCGTTTTCTTGTATGTAATGTATTTTGGTCAGTAAAAATTCATTATATATACTCCCGAAGGATTTGACCACCGTATCACGCAAATATCCTCTGTTTTCGTTTTGAGTTGTTTCTATTTCAGATCTAGAACATCATGTCGTCTCCAAGTGCTCCCAAGGACAAGTTTTTCGAAAGGGTTATCAACCCCTATCTTGTGGAGGTGCTGCATCACCCTCAAACCATTGAGATGCGTGAGGGGGTGTCACACCCTAGCTAGTCATGCATTAGAGTGTTGCATCATGTTTACTCATTCATCAGAAACTTGAAATGGGGATGACAGAACCCCCAGCCCCCTCTGAAACCAACTAGGGTTTACTAAAATAATTTTCAATGAACCTGAAATGCCCTTCTAAAATGCCCATCATTTTTGCCTTGGTTCAGAACCTCTGCCAAAAGTGGTGCACATTTTCCTAGGCCATCCTAGGGTTTTTGAATTAAATCATAACTATTTGAATTTGGGCATTTAAAATAATATAAAATATTTAAATGCTCAAATATCTCCAAACTAAAATGTTTCATGTTGGAAATAATCCAACTATGAGCCAGGAGTAGTTTGGTGATTTTTGGAGTTGCCTAGGTATTTTATTTAATTCAACAAAGTTGCAGAAGTATTAAATAAAACAGAAAACAGAAAAGAAAGGGGAAGACTTACCTGTGCGGCCCAGCCAGCTGGCCGGCCCAGCCAGCAACCGACCCAGCCCAGCACTGTAGCTCCCCGTCGTCTTCCTCCCCTCGCCCCGAAGCTGCTGCGTGCTCGCGCGCGCGCGGCCGCGCGGCCACCTCCTGCTTGCCGACGCCCTCCTGGCCGCGTGGACGACGCCCGCAGCCCGTCCCGATCCCCCCTGCTCTCTCTCACTCTCCCCGGCTCTCTCCTTCCTCTCCCTCGCTCTCTCTCTCACACGGCCGAACACCACCGTCGCCACCGTTCGCCGTAGCAGTCGTCTCCGACCACCCCTCGCTCCCCCGACTAGCTCAGGAGCTCCGCCTCGACTCCCTCTTCCTCCCCACCGCTCCACAGCTCCCCGGAAGCCCTGCATCGCCGCCACGTCGCCGTTCCCCTCTTCAGACTCCGATCATCGTCGCCGTCGAATTCGTCGTCTCCGGCACGTCCCCGAGCCCGCTTCGACGCCCACTGCAACCGCGGTGAGCCCCCGGAGCGTTTCCCCCTTCTTCTCTGGTCTCTCCCGACCTCTAGGCCCTAGCTCCACCTCGACCGAGAGCTCCACGCCGCCGGCGATGTCGCCGTCGTGGCCACGGTCGCCGTAGCGCCCAACCGAGCACACCATCGTGCTCCACACATCACCAGGAGCACGTAGAACGCACCAACGCCTCCCCAAACCCCCTGCAACACTGATCCCGATCGCACCCGAAATCCGGCCGCCGCAGCCGAGCTCGCCGCCGTCAACTCCGGCCACCCCGAGCCCAACCACCACCACCAATAGTCGCGGCTCAACCTCAGCAACACGTAGATGCCTTCCGCCGTCCATTTGGTTGCCGGAATAGCAAAAAGCACTCTCGCCGCCGTCTCGGATCTCGCCGGCGTCATGTCGCCGGTGGGGTTTGACTGGTCCGACCTGGGATTTGACCCCCCAGGGTCACTGATGCGTGGGCCCTGTCGGCCAGGTGGTTAGGTTAGCGCTAACTACTGTTAGTCAACCCCCCCTGACACTGACAGTGGGCCCCAGCGCCACTAATTAGTAATTAGGATTAATTTAAATCTGTTTAACCCCCCCCTGTCACTGACGTGTGGGCCCCACACGTCAGGTTTGACTTCAGCCAGCCGCAGTTGACCTGCTGACGTCACACTGACGTCAGGCTGACGCG
The DNA here is from genome assembly GCF_002162155.2 of Triticum dicoccoides. NCBI lineage: Eukaryota > Viridiplantae > Streptophyta > Magnoliopsida > Poales > Poaceae > Triticum > Triticum dicoccoides. The sequence goes on along the minus strand of NC_041391.1, from coordinate 112,684,986 downwards.
GTAATTGAATTTCTGGTTTTAAATTAAATCAGGAAATTCCAGAATATTAATTAAACTTCAAAAATTCATAACTTTTATTCTGTAACTCCAAATTGGACAAATTATATATGAAAAATGATCAGAAAAATCCAATCTATCCATCTGTACCATTTTCATGCATGATCAAACAAGTTAAGTTGATGTTTTAATCAGAACAAGGAAAAGCACTTTAAAGGGCCATATTTGAATTTGAAATTTGAATCTTTGATTCAAATTTGTTCAAACCCTTCTGGTTCTAGTTGCATTAGCCCAATACATTCATATTGCCATGTTTCATGCATGCATCATATTGTTGCACATTGTTTGGTGATGCTTGTGTATCGATGTCCTTTGCGACAGGATCTGTCCCCGAGGAGTACCGTGATTACCCTAACGAAGAACCGTATCCGTGCAACGAACCATCAGGCAAGCAACCAACCATTTGATCATATCGATACAATCCCATGTTCTCGCTCCTGCTCTCTTTTACTGCATTAAGACAACGCGATTCAAACTGCTGTGTGCTACGGTAGTTGAACCCATTTCCTCTGCATGACCTGTCATTGCCACAGTAACTAGATGAAACCCACTAGCATGTGTAGGAGTTGATTGAGCCATATGTATGTGTTGTTCCTACCTTGCTATGCCT
>NC_041391.1:112663517-112684309 GCF_002162155.2 Triticum dicoccoides | reverse complement strand
CTATGCTTAGAGTCGTGTCAGGTCTGGTTCATCTGGGTGATGGGCTAGAGTGAAATGATTATGTCGGTAATGAGAGTGGTGTGGCGAACACGATTTGGTAAAGGTATCGATGAGAGGCCATGTAGGAGTACATGGTGGGTTGTTTCATTGAAGCCGACCTTAAGCACTGAGATCTGTATGTGTGATTTAAGAATCAGCTACTACCATGCATTGGGCCCGAAACCAATGGACCCTCTCGACTTCTTATTCACCCTAGTTCTCCGTCCAGGAGTTGCAAGTAGTTTCTGGTGTTTGTAGCCTACTGGAGGCCGTGGACAGCGCTGACCGTAGGGGTGGGCTGTGATGCGGTAGGTACGTGGCCGGGTGTACCGAATACCCGTTAGGTATCTCGGAAACCCTGTTCACATCGTTCGGGGCCGTATGGGAAACCTCGGCCGGAATCCCTGCGGATGGAACCTGAATAGGCAATAAACCTGGACCGGAGGCTTAGGTGATTAGGTAGGTCGTGGCCGACACCCACGTTGGGCTTCCGCTTGAAGGTTGCCGAGTACATGTCGTGTAAACGACGGTAAGTGGTGAGAGCGTGTATGAAGAAGTACCCCCTGCAGGGTTAACATGATCTATTCGAATAGCCGCGTCCGCGGTAAAGGACTACTTGGTTGCCTATACAGTTCATAGACAAGTAAATGGAAACTATTAAAAGCCTCAAGATAAGTGTGAGTGCCGAGGATGGCTCTTCCGTAGGAAGACGGAGGTGGATCCTCGGTAGTGTATTGAAGTGGTGAATAGTGGACTCGTGTGCGCAAAACTATTTCAAGTTGGAGTATCGTAGGATAGTCTAGCCAAGAGTCAAAGCTAGCTTGCTGCAATAACTCCACCAACCCTTCTTGATACTATGCATGTATGTAGGATCTGATGTAAGTCTTGCTGAGTACCTTTGTACTCATGTTGCTATAATCTACAATTTTTTATAGAAGACGCTGCAACCCCTTCTGATGGGTTCTATGTAGACGTTGACATCAACGAGTAGGCTAAAGACCCAGGTGGTGACCCTGAGCTTGTGATGGACCACGTAGTATAGCTAGGCTTTCCAAGCCTCTTTTATTTTACTAGTTGTCTGTACCCAGACAAAGTACTTCCGCTGTTGGTTTGTATGACTGTATGACTTGTATGTGGGGTCGTGAGACCCGTAACTTTGTGTATGTTATGTATGGCTCGCTGAGCCTTAAATAAAGTACTTGTGTCGTAGAGTCATGTTGTGATGCTTCGTTGTATTTGCACATATCGAGCATATTGTGTGTATGATTGAAATGCTTGGTATGTGTGGGATCTGACTATCTAGTTGTTATCTTTAGTAGCCTCTCTTACCGGGAAATGTCTCCTAGTGTTACCGCTGAGCCATGGTAGCTTGCTACTGCTCTGGAACACTTAGGCTGGCCGGCATGTGTCCTTCTTCGTTCCTGTGTCTGTCCCTTCGGGGAAATGTCACGCTTGAGTACCGGAGTCCTGTTAGCCCGCTACAGCCCGGTTTACCGGAGTCCTGCTAGCCCAGTGCTACAGCCCGGACCCACTTGCTGTTGACCGACACGTTCGAAGCTGGGTCATGGATGCCTGTCCCTGTAAGTCTGTGCCACTTTGGGTTTACGACTAGTCATGTCAGCCCGGGCTCTTTATCATATGGATGCTAGCGACACTATCATATACGTGAGCCAAAAGGCGCAAACGGTCCCGGGAAAAGGTAAGACGACACCCGTGGGGATACCGTGCGTGAGGCCGCAAAGTGATATGAGGTGTTACCAGCTAGATCGATGTGACATCGAGTCGGGGTCCTGACAGCGTTGGCATCAGAGCCGGACTGCCTGTAGGTTCTCCAAGCCAAACTGGTCGATGTTGAGTCTAGAAATTCTTTAGTTATATGTAGGGGAATTGTTTGTGGGATGGAACGTAAGGCTCTTTTTACTTCTTATATCTTATGACATTCTGATCTGAGTCAGTCCATTCTTCCACCGGGGGTTAAGGAATTAGGATCTGTTCTCTCTATCAGGTTCACGTGTTACTAATCAGTAGTACCTTATAAGTTTGATGGATACAAGCCTAGTTCAGTTCTACTACCACATCATGTTGTTAGAATGGGTTCGGAACTTTGATATGATGATGTTGAGTGTGTACGAAATCCTTTGTCAAATGTCTCAATATCCTTTTTGAGCATTTACAGCTGTTATGCTGCCGAAATTTTGCTAGAAATTCTAATGCCTTTGCATTATGATTATGCTTTCAGATGGCCACTCGCGACCTCAATCAAGTGGTTCGCCTGACTCGATGCCTAGATGTACCCGGCCATACTGCTAAGTTGGTCAGGGTAATGACTGAGGCTGGATACCGCTGGTATCCTGAGTACACGGTCGAAGAGCAATTCCGAGATTTCAATCAAAGCCAGTATCTCTGCACTGTCAGGATATTTCCATCTTATCCTGGATCCACTGAGCCTCTTCACTGCTCCTATGGACTCGGGGTTACTATCGAGATGGCTGTGCAGGATGCCGCCTACTCTATGATGACCATTATGCGAGTCAGATCTGGTCTATTTCGGGAGTCTGACTTCCGGTATATGCCAGGATCACTTCCGGGAGCACAAGGGTATCTCCAGGCTATCTATGCTGATTCCACTCAGGAGGATTCACGAACTCGCACCACTGCTGAGATGCTCGAGGATAAGGACCGTGAAAATCGGGCCTTAAGGTTAGAGCTCTTCAATACCCGTGCTGACCACTGGGCCACTTTGACTCGGTTCGCACCGGCGGTGCAAGCTGGATACTCGGATATGCGCGATCTCTATCCTGTGAGATCTGCTCTGCCAGACGTGATGGTTTGGCGTGATGTAGGAGGCATCACCCCACCTCGCGGTCCCCGCAGGCCACCGTTTGTTGGTCCACGACCTCATCCTAGCCCCTATGGTCCACAAGCTCCGCGAGACCGTTTGTTTCCGGATGAACATGTTGAGCTTCCAGGCTATGGAGGTGACTTTTATGAGGACTACTACGGATCGGTCTGAGTTAGGGGTAGCATCACTAGTTCGCACTAGCTGTGTCGTCTATCGTCCCGCGTGACTCGTGGGATATGTTCTAGTTTGTACTCTTTCCGGAGGTGTAGAAAAATAATGTATAGGAGCTTGGAATGCCTCCGATGAGATGTAATCCTGTTCTCACCGTAATAGTACTTTGTTTGGTCTTGTACTAAACCTTGTATGGTGTGTATGACGATGGAATAAAGAAGCAGTTTCTGTATCTACCATGTCATACGGATGATCATCTTGCATTCCGAGTTATTTCTTACATTATGTATCCCATGTCGGAATTTCATCATTCTGACTAAATCATTGTCCTGTTTACCTAGGATGGTCAACACGCGCGCCAACCCTGCCTCTCAAGAGCAGGCCGAAGGCAGTGAAGACAGGAATGAAAATCTGCCTCATCCTCCTTCACTAGCCGAGGTGATGATGGAAGCTGAGAGAAACAAGCGGGAGACAAACCGTTTGTTAGAGCGTATTGAACAGAATACAGCACACCATCAGAGGGCTAACGTGGTGTCACTCAGTGATTTTATCAAATTGCATCCACCCACGTTCCACCACTCCGCCGAGCCTCTCGACGCTGATGACTGGCTTCGCAGTATCTCTCACAAACTGCGTTCCGCGCTGGTAGCGGAGGCCGACAAGGTCACCTTTGCTGCGTATCATCTTGAAGGCCCCGCCAGTCTATGGTGGGAGAATTATGGAGCTATGCGCCCAGCGGGCCATGTCACAACTTGGGCTGAATTCAGCGAGGCTTTCCATGAACATCACATTCCGGAGGGTCTCATGGACCGTAAGCGTGAAGAATTTTGCAGTTTCACCCAAGGCCGACTTTCTGTGGATGCCTATAGCAGGGAGTTTGGTAATCTCGCCCGATATGCAACTGAGGAAGTGTCTACTGACGCCAAGAAGCAAGCAAGGTTCCGTAAGGGCCTTAGTCCTGAGCTTCGCCGCGACCTCCGTCTGCATGAGTGCACATCTTTCTCGAAACTTGTCAACAAAGCCATTAGTGCTGAAACTGGTCAGACCGACTATGACGCAACACGCAAGCATGGACGTGACACGGGTTCCTCATCCGGTGCTGGTCCTCAGAAGCGCCGCGTGTGGGTACCCAACACCGCCCTGCCACCCAGGTTCACACCGAGGCCATCTTTCCAGGCGCCTCGCCCCGTTCAACAGTCTGCTCCAGCCAAGCCCTATGGGGGTCCATCCAATAATGCTCCTCCACGTACCAGTTCCGTGACTTGTTTCAAATGTGGGGAATCTGGTCATTATATGCGTGAGTGTCCCCAGACCAACCCCAATCAATCTGCTAAAGCTGTTGGCCGTGGCAAGCCGACAGGAAAAGTGTTTCATGCTAAACCGGTCACCGCTTCACGTGGTCATGTCAATTGTGTCTCTGCCGAAGAAGCTCAAGAGGATCCCAACGTCGTTCTCGGTACGCTTCTTGTTAATTGCCACCCGGCATCTGTTCTTTTCGATACAGGAGCCTCTCATTCCTTTATACCTGAAAATTATGCTCGTTTGCATAACGTTGCATTTTGTGACTTGGCATCCACTATGGAAATCTCTACCCCTGGGTCTAGATGGCAGACCTCTAGGGTAAGTTATGGAAATGAAATCCAAGTCGACAGACTTGTTTTCCTTGCGTCTTTGATAGCCCTTAAATCTTCAGATATTAATATCATTCTGGGTATGGACTGGATGTCAGCTCATCATGCCCAAATTGATTGCTTCTCTAGGACTGTTCAACTCACCCATCCTTCGGGAAAGATAGTCAATGTCTTGACCCGAATAGCCAAGCGGCAATTATATTCTCTTAACGCCAGCCCTTTGCCAGACCTTGAGGACGTTCCGGTAGTCCGTGACTTCCCGGATGTCTTTCCAGAGGAATTGCCAGGTGTTCCACCTGACAGGGATGTTGAGTTCGTAATCGACCTCATCCCCGGAACCGTTCCGATTGCTAGAAGACCCTACAAGATGGCACCCCTAGAACTAGCCGAGCTTAAGAAACAACTCGATGAATCCTTGAAAAAGGGTTTCATCCGACCTAGTTCGTCTCCGTGGGCTTGCCCCGTCCTATTCGTTAAGAAGAAGGATGGTACGGACCGGATGGTTGTAGATTACCGACCCGTCAACCTGGTCACAATCAAGAACAAATATCCACTTCCCAGGATCAACGATCTGTATGATCAGCTTGCTGGATCCTCAGTCTTCTCCAAGATGGATTTGAGGTTGGGCTACCATCAAATCAAAATCAGAAACGGGGACATTCCTAAAACGGCCTTTGTTACTCGTTATGGCCAATACGAGTACACCGTCATGTCCTTCGGTTTAACCAACGCTCCAGCCACCTTTTCTCGGTTAATGAACTCAATCTTCATGGAGTATTTGGATAAATTCGTCGTAGTCTATCTCGATGATATACTCATCTACTCCAAGAACAAGGAAGAACATGCCGAACATTTAAGGCTAGTGTTGAAGAAACTTCGAGAGCATCGCCTTTATGCCAAATTTTCTAAATGTGAATTCTGGTTGTCAGAAGTGACCTATCTGGGTCATGTAATATCTGGTAAAGGTATTGCTGTTAACCCTGAGCGAGTTCAAGCCGTCCTTGATTGGACTCCACCTGAATCAGTCAAGCAAGTTCGGAGTTTTCTAGGCTTAGCGAGCTATTGCCGTCGCTTTGTCGAGAACTTCTCCAAAGTTGCTAAACCTCTAACCGAACTCCTCAAGAAAGATAAGAAGTTCGAATGGACTCCACAATGTGAGCACAGCTTTCAGGAACTGAAAAGACGCCTGACCTCTGCTCCTGTACTAGTACCGCCAGACTTCTCCAAAGACTTTGTTATCTACTGCGACGCCTCGCGACAAGGACTAGGTTGCATTCTCATGCAAGATCGACACGTAATTGCCTACGCTTCACGGCAATTGCACCCACATGAGGAGAATTATCCTACTCATGATCTAGAACTTGCAGCCGTAGTCTATGCACTAAAGACCTGGCGACATTACCTCCTCGGTAATCGTTGCGAAATATTCACTGATCACCAAAGTCTGAAGTACATCTTCACCCAACCGGATCTGAATCTCAGGCAAAGACGTTGGGTTGAATTGATCACAGACTTCGACTTAGGAATAACCTACACCCCAGGGAAAGCCAACGTCATGGCTGATGCGCTAAGTCGTAAATCTTATTGTAACAACCTGATATTACAACAAAGTCAACCGCTTCTCCATGATGAATTTCGGAAGCTTAACCTTCACATTGTACCTCAAGGTTTTCTCTCCACCTTGGTGGCAAAACCTACCCTTACGGATCAAATTATCAAAGCACAGAGGGTAGATCCGGGAATCTCCCGCATCAAGAGAAACATTCAGAAAGGAATTGCGAATTGTTTCTCCGTTAATGATCAAGGAGTCGTATACTTCGGGAACCGACTAGTAGTTCCCAAAGTGCGCAACCTGAGGCGTTTGATCCTTAAGGAAGCTCATGAATCTCCTCTCACCATTCATCCCGGTAGCACAAAAATGTATCAGGACCTACGCCAGAGGTTCTGGTGGACTAGGATGAAGAGAGAAATTGCTCAGTATATTGCAAATTGCGACGTCTGTCGTCGTGTAAAAGCGGAGCATCAACGACCTGCTGGCACCCTTCAACCCTTAGCTATTCCTGAATGGAAATGGGATAAGATTGGTATGGATTTCATTACCGGTTTTCCCAGGACCAAAAGAGGGAATAATTCTATATTCGTCGTGGTCGATCGTCTTTCCAAAGTAGCTCATTTCTTACCTGTTCGTGAGAGTATAACCGCTAGTCAGCTGGCAGATTTGTACATCTCCCGAATAGTGTCCCTCCATGGTGTTCCTTTGGAAATCAATTCGGATCGAGGAAGTCTTTTCACCTCTCGATTTTGGGAAAGTTTCCCAAATGCTATGGGAACTCGTCTCTCCTTTAGCACCGCTTTCCACCCCCAGTCAAGTGGTCAAGTGGAACGCGTCAATCAGATTCTAGAAGACATGCTTCGAGCCTCCGTTATCTCTTTCGGAATGGACTGGGAGAAGTGCCTTCCATTTGCCGAATTCGCTTACAACAACAGCTATCAATCTAGCTTGGGTAAAGCCCCTTTTGAAGTTCTCTATGGACGACGATGTCGAACACCCCTTAACTGGTCAGAGACCGGGGAAAGACAATTCTTTGGCCCGGATATGATTCAGGAGGCAGAAGAACAAGTTCGTATCGTTCGTGAAAAGTTGAAAACAGCCCAATCTCGTCAAAAGAGTCAATATGACCGAAAACATAAGGCTATGACTTTCGAGGTTGACGAGAAGGCTTACCTTCGGGTCACCCCTCTGAAGGGAACCCATCGTTTCGGTATCAAAGGCAAATTGGCTCCTCGTTACATTGGACCTTTTCGCATTCTTGCCAAACAAGGAGAAGTTGCCTACCAGTTGGAACTACCTCCGCACCTCTCCAGAGTTCACGATGTCTTCCACGTTTCTCAACTCAGGCGTTGCTTCTCGGATCCTATCCGTGAAGTGGACCACGAAACGCTTGATCTCCAAGATGACCTTACATATCGAGAGTACCCCATTCGTATCCTCGATCAAGCCGAACGTACCACGCGACGTCATAACATCAAGTTTCTCAAAGTTCAATGGTCGCACCATTCTGAAGATGAAGCAACTTGGGAAAGGGAGGATCGTCTTCGACTCGAGTATCCCGCCTTCTTCTCGGAGGAACCCAAATCTCGGGACGAGATTCTTTTGAGTGGGGGTGAGTTGTCACACCCTAGCTAGTCATGCATTAGAGTGTTGCATCATGTTTACTCATTCATCAGAAACTTGAAATGGGGATGACAGAACCCCCAGCCCCCTCTGAAACCAACTAGGGTTTACTAAAATAATTTTCAATGAACCTGAAATGCCCTTCTAAAATGCCCATCATTTTTGCCTTGGTTCAGAACCTCTGCCAAAAGTGGTGCACATTTTCCTAGGCCATCCTAGGGTTTTTGAATTAAATCATAACTATTTGAATTTGGGCATTTAAAATAATATAAAATATTTAAATGCTCAAATATCTCCAAACTAAAATGTTTCATGTTGGAAATAATCCAACTATGAGCCAGGAGTAGTTTGGTGATTTTTGGAGTTGCCTAGGTATTTTATTTAATTCAACAAAGTTGCAGAAGTATTAAATAAAACAGAAAACAGAAAAGAAAGGGGAAGACTTACCTGTGCGGCCCAGCCAGCTGGCCGGCCCAGCCAGCAACCGACCCAGCCCAGCACTGTAGCTCCCCGTCGTCTTCCTCCCCTCGCCCCGAAGCTGTTGCGTGCTCGCGCGCGCGCGGCCGCGCGGCCACCTCCTGCTTGCCGACGCCCTCCTGGCCGCGTGGACGACGCCCGCAGCCCGTCCCGATCCCCCCTGCTCTCTCTCACTCTCCCCGGCTCTCTCCTTCCTCTCCCTCGCTCTCTCTCTCACACGGCCGAACACCACCGTCGCCACCGTTCGCCGTAGCAGTCGTCTCCGACCACCCCTCGCTCCCCCGACTAGCTCAGGAGCTCCGCCTCGACTCCCTCTTCCTCCCCACCGCTCCACAGCTCCCCGGAAGCCCTGCATCGCCGCCACGTCGCCGTTCCCCTCTTCGGACTCCGATCATCGTCGCCGTCGAATTCGTCGTCTCCGGCACGTCCCCGAGCCCGCTTCGACGCCCACTGCAACCGCGGTGAGCCCCCGGAGCGTTTCCCCCTTCTTCCCTGGTCTCTCCCGACCTCTAGGCCCTAGCTCCACCTCGACCGAGAGCTCCACGCCGCCGGCGATGTCGCCGTCGTGGCCACGGTCGCCGTAGCGCCCAACCGAGCACACCATCGTGCTCCACACATCACCAGGAGCACGTAGAACGCACCAACGCCTCCCCAAACCCCCTGCAACACTGATCCTGATCGCACCCGAACTCCGGCCGCCGCAGCCGAGCTCGCCGCCGTCAACTCCGGCCACCCCGAGCCCAACCACCACCACCAATAGTCGCGGCTCAACCTCAGCAACACGTAGATGCCTTCCGCCGTCCATTTGGTTGCCGGAATAGCAAAAAGCACTCTCGCCGCCGTCTCGGATCTCGCCGGCGTCATGTCGCCGGTGGGGTTTGACTGGTCCGACCTGGGATTTGACCCCCCAGGGTCACTGACGCGTGGGCCCTGTCGGCCAGGTGGTTAGGTTAGCGCTAACTACTGTTAGTCAACCCCCCCTGACACTGACAGTGGGCCCCAGCGCCACTAATTAGTAATTAGGATTAATTTAAATCTGTTTAACCCCCCCTGTCACTGACGTGTGGGCCCCACATGTCAGGTTTGACTTCAGCCAGCCGCAGTTGACCTGCTGACGTCACACTGACGTCAGGCTGACGCAGTAATTGAATTTCTGGTTTTAAATTAAATTAGGAAATTCCAGAATATTAATTAAACTTCAAAAATTCATAACTTTTATTCTGTAACTCCAAATTGGACAAATTATATATGAAAAATGATCAGAAAAATCCAATCTATCCATCTGTACCATTTTCATGCATGATCAAACAAGTTAAGTTGATGTTTTAATCAGAACAAGGAAAAGCACTTTAAAGGGCCATATTTGAATTTGAAATTTGAATCTTTGATTCAAATTTGTTCAAACCCTTCTGGTTCTAGTTGCATTAGCCCAATACATTCATATTGCCATGTTTCATGCATGCATCATATTGTTGCACATTGTTTGGTGATGCTTGTGTATCGATGTCCTTTGCGACAGGATCTGTCCCCGAGGAGTACCGTGATTACCCTAACGAAGAACCGTATCCGTGCAACGAACCATCAGGCAAGCAACCAACCATTTGATCATATCGATACAATCCCATGTTCTCGCTCCTGCTCTCTTTTACTGCATTAAGACAACGCGATTCAAACTGCTGTGTGCTACGGTAGTTGAACCCATTTCCTCTGCATGACCTGTCATTGCCACAGTAACTAGATGAAACCCACTAGCATGTGTAGGAGTTGATTGAGCCATATGTATGTGTTGTTCCTACCTTGCTATGCCTACTATGCTTAGAGTCGTGTCAGGTCTGGTTCATCTGGGTGATGGGCTAGAGTGAAATGATTATGTCGGTAATGAGAGTGGTGTGGCGAACACGATTTGGTAAAGGTATCGATGAGAGGCCATGTAGGAGTACATGGTGGGTTGTTTCATTGAAGCCGACCTTAAGCACTGAGATCTGTATGTGTGATTTAAGAATCAGCTACTACCATGCATTGGGCCCGAAACCAATGGACCCTCTCGACTTCTTATTCACCCTAGTTCTCCGTCCAGGAGTTGCAAGTAGTTTCTGGTGTTTGTAGCCTACTGGAGGCCGTGGACAGCGCTGACCGTAGGGGTGGGCTGTGATGCGGTAGGTACGTGGCCGGGTGTACCGAATACCCGTTAGGTATCTCGGAAACCCTGTTCACATCGTTCGGGGCCGTATGGGAAACCTCGGCCAGACTCCCTGCGGATGGATCCTGAATAGGCGATAAACCTGGACCGGAGGCTTAGGTGATTAGGTAGGTCGTGGCCGACACCCACGTTGGGCTTCCGCTTGAAGGTTGCCGAGTACATGTCGTGTAAACGACGGTAAGTGGTGAGAGCGTGTATGAAGAAGTACCCCCTGCAGGGTTAACATGATCTATTCGAATAGCCGCGTCCGCGGTAAAGGACTACTTGGTTGCCTATACAGTTCATAGACAAGTAAATGGAAACTATTAAAAGCCTCAAGATAAGTGTGAGTGCCAAGGATGGCTCTTCCGTAGGAAGACGGAGGTGGATCCTCGGTAGTGTATTGAAGTGGTGAATAGTGGACTCGTGTGCGCAAAACTATTTCAAGTTGGAGTATCGTAGGATAGTCTAGCCAAGAGTCAAAGCTAGCTTGCTGCAATAACTCCACCAACCCTTCTTGATACTATGCATGTATGTAGGATCTGATGTAAGTCTTGCTGAGTACCTTTGTACTCATGTTGCTATAATCTACATTTTTTTACAGAAGACGCTGCAACCCCTTCTGATGGGTTCTATGTAGACGTTGACATCAACGAGTAGGCTAAAGACCCAGGTGGTGACCCTGAGCTTGTGATGGACCACGTAGTATAGCTAGGCTTTCCAAGCCTCTTTTATTTTACTAGTTGTCTGTACCCAGACAAAGTACTTCCGCTGTTGGTTTGTATGACTGTATGACTTGTATGTGGGGTCGTGAGACCCGTAACTTTGTGTATGTTATGTATGGCTCGCTGAGCCTTAAATAAAGTACTTGTGTCGTAGAGTCATGTTGTGATGCTTCGTTGTATTTGCACATATCGAGCATATTGTGTGTATGATTGAAATGCTTGGTATGTGTGGGATCTGACTATCTAGTTGTTATCTTTAGTAGCCTCTCTTACCGGGAAATGTCTCCTAGTGTTACCGCTGAGCCATGGTAGCTTGCTACTGCTCTGGAACACTTAGGCTGGCCGGCATGTGTCCTTCTTCGTTCCTGTGTCTGTCCCTTCGGGGAAATGTCACGCTTGAGTACCGGAGTCCTGTTAGCCCGCTACAGCCCGGTTTACCGGAGTCCTGCTAGCCCAGTGCTACAGCCCGGACCCACTTGCTGTTGACCGACACGTTCGAAGCTGGGTCATGGATGCCTGTCCCTGTAAGTCTGTGCCACTTTGGGTTTACGACTAGTCATGTCAGCCCGGGCTCTTTATCATATGGATGCTAGCGACACTATCATATACGTGAGCCAAAAGGCGCAAACGGTCCCGGGAAAAGGTAAGACGACACCCGTGGGGATACCGTGCGTGAGGCCGCAAAGTGATATGAGGTGTTACCAGCTAGATCGATGTGACATCGAGTCGGGGTCCTGACAGGGGGTGTTGCACATCCGCGATGTGGAGGGACCGAGCCGTACCAGGAGCGTGGAGACAAAGCTCGAACCATGGAGCAAGAGATTTTCAAGTGTCAAGGGATGGTGGAGCGTGGACTCAACGCCAACCAGATGATGATCACGGAGTTCACCAACAACCACAAGCTGGATGCCAAAGTCATTGGGGAGACCATCTTTGAGCTTCAAGAGAAAATTGAGCACCTCCAAGCCCAGATTTATGACCTGCAAAACCAGAACTGTGAGTATGAATATAGATTCAAGCGAATGAGTTTGGCTGCAGATTTAAGGATCCCGGAGACTCGATCATCCTTTTACGATGGAGAGCCTATGCCTTGGAAGACGGACGACAAGCCTACATCATCAACAACTCCTTCTTCACCACCTCCGAAGAAATAATCACATTGGTATGGGCACTCCCCTTGGCAACTGCCAAGCTTGGGGGAGGTGCCCCGGTATCGTATCACCATGACACTCCTATCTTTACCGCTTTATTTAGTTCGATCCTTTTAGTATCTTGATCTATTAGTTCGATGTTTTGATATCAAGTAGTTTTGAGTTTTGCTTTGTGGTCTCTTTTTGTAATCGAGTCTGTGTGCTCTCTATAATAAAGATTAGTGTTGAGTCAAGGGCTTTGCTATGTTGCTATGATCTTGAAAAGGTAGAAAGAACAAAAGAGTTCATATTGATCTTATGGATAGTGATAACTTCACACATAGAAAGTATGAGGCATAAAAATTGTTGAGAGTTGATGAACGTAGCCTTGGTCATCGTTGCAATTAATAGGAAGTGATAAGGGAAGAGGGGTTCACATATAAATATATTATCTTGAAAATCTTTTATGATTGTGAAGCACTCTCATTAAATATGACATGCTAAAAGAGTTGACGTTGGACAAGGAAGACAACGTAATGGTTTATGTTTTCCGACATCTCAGTTAAAGTATATTGTCATTGACCTTCCAAACATGTTGAGCTTGCCTTTCCCCCTCATGCTAGCCAAATTCCTTGCACCAAGTAGAGATAATACTTGTGCTTCCAAATATCCTTAAACCCAGTTTTTCCATGAGAGTCCACCATACCTACCTATGGATTGAGTAAGATCCTTCAAGTAAGTTGTCATCGGTGCAAGCAATAAAAAATGCTCTCTAAATATGTATGACTTATTAGTGCAGAGAAAGTAAGCTTTGTACGAACTTGTTCTGGAAGTAATAAAAGCGACAGATTGCATAATAAAGGTCCACATACAAGGGGCGATATAAAGTGACATTATTTTGCATTAAGATTTCACGCATCAAACCTAAACGCGCATGAAAACCTCTGCTTCCCTTTGCGAAGGCCTATCTTTTACTTTATGCCTCACTTTATGCTTGAGTCAAGGTGATCTTCCTCTTTCCCTTTTTCATTTTATCCTTTGGCAAGGTCCTCGTGTTTGAAAGATCATGATACATATATCCAATTGGATGTAAGTTGGCATAGGCTATTATTGTTGACATCACCTAAAGGTGAATACGTTGGGAGGCAACACAATAAGCCCCTATATTTCTCAGTGTCCGGCTGAAACTCTATAACCACAAGTATTGCGTGAGTGTTAATAATTATAGGAGACTACGAGATAGTTGAGTATGTGAGCTCTGCTGAAAAGCTCTATCATGGACTCTTTCTGATGTTACGATAAATTGCAATTGCTTCAATGACTGATATTATAGTTTGTTAGTTCCCAATGAAGTTTTTGAACCATACTTGACATTGTGAATTGCTTATTACTTGAACATAGGAAATCATATGACAAAATCCATATTTGTTGCTGTTATTAGAATGATCATGATGCCCTCATGTTCGTATTTTATTTTTATCGGCACCTCTATCTCTAAACATGTGGACATATTTTTCGATTTCGGCTTCCGCTTGAGGACAAGCGAGGTCTAAGCTTGGTGGAGTTGATACGTCCATTTTGCATCATGCTTTTATATCAATATTTATTGCATTATGGGCTGTTATTACAGATTATATCTCAATACTTATGGCTATTCTCTCTTATTTTACAAGGTTTACCATGAAGAGGGGGAATGCCGGCAATTGGAATTTTGGCTGGAAAAGGAGCAAACATTGGAAACCTATTCTGCACTACTCCAAAAGACCTGAGACTCGACGAAACCACTTTTCAAATTTAATAAGAATTATTGGGCAAAAGAAATAGGCCAGGGGGACCACACCCTGTCCAGGAGACAGGCCCCCCCCCCCTGTAGGGCATGCCCCCCTATCTCCTGGGCCCCCTGGTCGGCTTCCGGCTTCCATCTTCTGCTATATGAAGGGTTTTCACCTGGAAAAAATCATGGGCAAGCTTACGGGATGAAACTCCGCCGCCACGAGGCGGAACCTTGGCGGAATCAATCTAGGGCTCTAGCGGAGCTGTTCTGCCGGGGACACTTCCCTCCGGGAGGGGGAAATCATCACCAACATTGTCACCAACAATCCTCTCATCAGGAGTGGGTCAATCTCCATCAACGTCTTCACCAGCACCATCTCATCTCAAAACCCTAGTTCATCTCTTGTATCCAATCTTGTATCAAAACCACAAATTGGTACCTGTGGGTTGCTAGTAGTGTTGATTACTCCTTGTAGTTGATGCTATTTGGTTTACTTGGTGGAAGATCATATGTTCATATCCTTTATGCACATTATTACCCCTCTAATTATGAATATGAATATGCTTTGTGAGTAGTTACGTTAGTTCCTGAGGACATGGGTGAAGTCTTGCTATTAGTAGTCATGTGAATTTGGTATTCGTTCGATATTTTGATGAGATGTATGTTGTCTCTCCTCTAGTGGTGTTATGTGAACGTCGACTACATGACACTTCACCAGTATTTGGGCCTAGAGGAGGGCATAGGGGAGTAATAAGTAGATGATTGGTTGCTAGAGTGACAGAAGCTTAAACCCTAGTTTATGCGTTGCTTCGTTAGGGGTTCTTATGGACCCATATGTCTAATGCTATAGTTAGTTTTACCTTAATACTCCTTTTTGTAGTTGTGGATGCTTGCAATAGGGGTTAATCATAAGTGGGATGCTTGTCCATGTTAGGGCAGTACCCAAGTGCCGGTCCACCCACATACCAAATTATCAAAGTACCGAACGCGAATCTTATGAACGTGATGAAAACTAGCTTGACGATAATTCCCAATGTGTCCTCGGGAGCTCCTTCTTCATTATTAGAATTTGTCCAGGCTTATCCTTTGCTACATAAAGGATTGGGCCACCTTTCTGCACTTTGTTTACTTTATTTACTTTTTGCTTGTTACTATTTACCTTATCACAAAACTATCTATCACCTACTATTTCAGTGCTTGCAGAGAAAACCTTAATGAAAACCGCTTATGATTTCCTTCTGCTCCTCGTTGGGTTCGATACTCTTACGTATCAAAAGGAATACGATAGATCCCCTATACTTGTAGGTCATCAAGAGTTCCTTGATACGTCTCCAACGTATATACAATTTTTGATTGCTCCATGCTACTTTATCTACTGTTTTGGACTATATTAGGCTTTATTTTCCATTTTTATATTACTTCTGGGACTAACCTATTAACCGGAGGCCCAACCCATAATTTAAGTTTTTTGCCTATTTTAGTGTTTCGAAGAAACGGAATATCAAACGGAGTCCAAAAGGAATGAAACCTTTGGGATCATGATTTTCCAACCGAACGTGATCCAGGAGACTTGGACCCTACTCCAAGAAGTGCTAGAGGCGGTCACATGGGTGGAGGGCTCCCCCCGCCACCCTGGGCGCGCCCCCTACCTCGTGGGCCCCTCGACGCTCCACCGACGTACTCCTTCCTCCTATATATACCTACGTATCCCCGAACGATCAGAACAGCAGCCAAAAACCTAATTCCACTGCCGCAACCTTCTGTATCCACGAGATCCCATCTTGGGGCCTGTTCCGGAGCTCCGCCGGAGGGGGCATCCACTATGGAGGGCTTCTACATCATCACCATAGCCCCTCTGATGAAGTGTGAGTAGTTTACTTCAGACCTTCGGGTCCATAGCTAGTAGCTAGATGGCTTCTTCTCTCTTTTTGAATCTCAATACAATGTTCGCCCCCTCTCTCGTGGAGATCTATTCGATGTACTATTCTTTTTGCGGTGTGTTTGTTGAGACCGATGAATTGTGGGTTTATGATCCAGTATTATCTATGGAAAATAATTGATTCTTCTCTGAATTTTTTTATGTATGATTGAGTTATCTTTGCAAGTCTCTTCGAATTATCCTTTTTGTTTTGGCCAACTAGATTGGTAGTTCTTGCAATGGGAGAAGTGCTTAGCTTTGGGTTCAATCTTGCGGTGTCCTTACCCAGTGACAGAAAGGGTTGCAAGGCACGTATTGTATTGTTGCCATCGAGGATAACAAGATGGGGTTTTTATCATATTGCATGAATTTATCCCTCTACATCATGTCATCTTGCTTAAGGCGTTACTCTGTTTTTACTTAATACTCTACATATAATATATTTTTATCATAGTTTAGTTTTCTCTACATGTCTCCCTCTTTCCATTCATTTGTTGCTACATCATTATATATATGCTCTTGTATGATCTCCAAATTTTAATTGTTCGCTCCTTATCATTTGTCGCGATTTATATTTGTGACCAATATATTTACCAAGTAATTTTTAAAATTAATGACTTGTGCCCATACCTCGTTATATGTTCCATCGCCTTCCTCGACACCTTCCATATTGCACTTGGGTTTTATCATTACTAAAACGACATAATCATTTGTCCATATATATATTCATGCACATATTTTCATCTTAATGTAATTTTCTATGTTGCATAGCTTCTTGTATATATAAACCAATGTAATCAATGAGTGCTTTTAAAATTTGCAAAGTTATTCGGCACCCACCAGAGCTTTTTACTTGCGATTGTGCCCTTTTAATTAAACTTAATTGTTGTTTTACAGAGAAGAAAAATGATTAATTTCATATTTGACGTGAATTAGTCTTTCCTTTTGGGGTAAAACCTTATATAGCATTCTCTCGCTTCATATAGTTATATTCGGTATTATTGCCCTCGCCAATAGTCCTGTTGTGTGGGTAAACGTTATTTAATTTAGCTCAGACATGTATGAGATTTCTTTTTGTGGTAGGCATATATGAGATGTTTCACTGATTTGGCGTTTTGTTTGGAAATGTCTCTACTCGGTCCTTCTATTTATTTTAGCTGACCTAATATATTATTTGTTGGCCTTGCTGAGTTTGTATATGTCCATCTATTAGAGACATCCGAATTTATGGAGCCAATGTTGCTCATGCATGAATCGGACTATGAGTCGAAGGCCCAAAAATATAGTGTGTTTTCTAGTAGGTTGACAACTTTATGTGCATTTTTTGGGGGGCAAAGAACTTCCCGCATCCTGCAGTCCTAGACCTAGGATTTGGGTACGACCAGAGCTATTGTCCAATGCCATGTAACAAAAAATAAAGTAAGTTAAACCCTAATCATCTAACCCTAACCTGCAAGTAAATCTGTAGAGAGGTCCGACTTTGTATTAAAAAAACATCAAGGAACAAAGAGGATCCAACAGATAGGCGAGAGTGTAGGGCTGTTGCATGGGCAACAGCTGGAGCAGCGGCATGGTTTCTACATGTACGAACTTAAACGGTGTGGCATGAGTGACTTGGTGTGGTAGAGATGGGTGTGTCTCTACCAGCCGTCGTGACTGCGGCGCGATCATGGCAATAGGGCTCTAGTCTGGTTACGGGAATGTGAATTGCATGTTTTTTCCCTTCTATGTTCCCCTTTGTTCCTTGGCAACCTTTCTATGCAATTAGTTATGCTTATGTGACTTTCTATGTTCCCCTGGTTACGGGAGTGTTTTTTTCAAAGCGTTTTTTAACACATGCTGTTGAGAGTTTGAAATTAGCAAGGGCATACGTGATTTATACAAAAAAATTAGCAATACGTGATTTTTTTAGATGAACATTATTTATTACATGTTTTAGGGGAACATAATTTATTACAATTTTTTGAGGAGATCATATATTATTACATGAGCTATAAGATCAGCGCGTGCGCTGCCTAGGCCACAGGTCTGCCATGCACTTTTTTTTAACACAGGCTGCTGGGGATTTTTTTTATGGGTGGTCGCTGGGTATTTGTAAATTAGCAAGGGCGCAGACGTGTATTACATGGGCCACTGCCTAGGCCACTGGTCTTCGATTCAATTTACTTTTTACTTGATGCCCCTTTTTTACATGGAGGCCTTTTCTATTGACGTGGAGCACTCCAAGTACAACTGTTCAAAGACCAACAAAGCATGCACTTTTTTAAATGTGCGTACAGAGTTTAGTTTGGTAGGTGTCCGACTTGGGTCCTTTTTCCGAGGGCTTGGCCCCTTTTTTACGTGACAACGATGGACTTAGTGTACGTAACTGATATTGTATATAACTGTGATGGCTCTTTTCCTCTTAGTTTTTTTTCTTTTGCAGGAACTTTCCCTCATAGATGCTTGTACGTGATGGACTTGGCATGTGCAACACAATATATGCCTACACACAATATTTGAATGTAACGTTATATCTTTAAATCTCCTCCATTTATATCAAAAAGTTGATGGTTGAGATAATTTAATCTATGTGGATTAACGTGATGGCTTGTTTGCCTCTTGTCTTAAGTATATAATAGATACTCTAGATGCATGCTGGATAGCGGTCGATGAGTGGTGTAATAGTAGTTGATGCAGAATCGTTTCGGTCTATTTGTTTTGGACGTGATGCCTATATACATGATCATTGCCTAGATGTACTCATAACTATGCTCAATTCTGTCAATTGCTCAACATTAATTTGTTCACCCACCATAGAAAATCTATGCTCTTGAGAGAAGCCACTAGTGAAACCTATGGCCCCCGGGTCTATTCTCATCATATCAATCTCTATCACTTTATTTACTTGCTTTGTTTTTTACTTTGCCTTTTACTTTTTACTTTGCATCTATCTATCAAAAATATCAAAAATATTATTTATCATCTCTATCAGATCTCACTATTGTAAGTGACCGTGAAGGGATTGACAACCCCTAATCGCGTTGGTTGCGAGTTGCTATCATTTTGTGTAGGTACGAGGGACTTGTGCGTGGTCTCCAACTGGATTGATACCTTGGTTCTCAAAAACCGAGGGAAATACTTATGCTACTTTGCTGCATCATCATCTCCTCTTCGGGGAAATCCAAAGCAGTCCTCAAGAGGTAGCAAGAAGAATTTCTGGCGCCGTTGCTGGGGAGGCTCACGCAAGCAAGTCAACCATATCAAGTACCCATCGCAATCCCTATCTCTCGCATTACATTATTTGCCATTTGCCTCTCGTTTTCCTCTCCCCCACTTCACCCTTGCTGTTTTATTTGCCCTCTCTTTCCCAGTCTCCTCCTCTCTTTCCCGTTGCCTTTTTGTTTGCTCGTGTGTTAGTTTGCTTGCTTGTCATCATGACTAGTCCCTTATCCACTCCTATGTCTCCCGAGTTTGAAGTTCTTCACTTCAAGCAAAGGCAAGGAGACAACTTAAAAGATGCTTTGTATAGGATGATGGAATCTTATCGTAAATGCACCGTAGAGGTAAACTATAGAATTCTTCTTCGGAATTTTTATGTTGGGTTAAATATGACATATAGACAACTCTTGGATTGCATGGCCAAGGGAAATTTCATTGAGATCGATCCCAATATTGCGCATGAAATTATAGAGGGAATGGTGGGAACACCACCCCAAAAGGGAGGATCTCATCCTATCCAGGAAGAAACCTAAGTGTTTGAGAAGATTTGCGAGGTAACAAAGATTTTACAAAAGTCTCTTGAGCCTCTTAAAAATATTAGCGGAAATCTTAACCGTATGAATATGTTGATTACTCTTTGTAATAAACGGTTGGATTCTTTAGATCTAAAAATTTCCGAGTATGACGGGAAGAGGGAAGAACCCCCCGGATTCGAATATGACTCCGCCAAAAAACTGAAAATTAAAGATGGCAATACCTAGATATATCCTTGCTTTTATGCCTAGCTAGGGGCGTTAAACGATAGCGCTTGTTGGGAGGCAACCCAATTTTTTTTTGTGTTTTTTGTTTTTGCTTTTGTTAAGGAATAGATAACCCATCTAGCTTATGTTTGGATGTGGTTTTATGTTTTAATTAGTGTTTGTGCCAAGTAGAACCTATAGGATAACCTACGATGATAGTTGATTTGATTCTGTTGAAAATCAGAAACTTTGCGCGCACGAATATAATTTTGTTAAATCACACGAATGAGCTTTTGCGTTGATTCTTTTTGCAGCTGTTCAATAAACAAATTTTCCAGGACTTCCTATTTTGGTAGAATTTTTAGAGTTCCAGAAGTTTGTGTTAGTTACATATTTCTACAGACTATTCTGGTTTTGAAAGATTCTGTTTTTCATGTGTTGTTTCACTACTGGAATCAGCTACTTTGTCATCTGCAAGATGCTCTTTGCCATCAGCTACAAAAAAGCAGACAGCAAAGAAGCTCTTTGCCATGCGCCATTTGTTTGCCGTCCGCCAGCTGACGGCAAAGAATCTTTGCCATCCGCAAGCTGACGGCAAAGAGGGAGGTGGCCCCCACCCACCCGCCCGTTTAAAAAAAACTTAACGCCCCACCTCTTTGCCGTCTGCTAGCAGAGGGCAAAGAGAGATAACGGCGGACGGCAAAGAGGGGCGGACGGAAAAGAGCCGAGTAACTAACGGATGGCACCCCCCACCCGTTACTCTCTCTTCTCTTCATCTCTCCTCCCCGAC
>NC_041391.1:112647611-112663125 GCF_002162155.2 Triticum dicoccoides | reverse complement strand
GTCCCATTGCTCCGGTGAGGGACTACTATTTTTTATTCTGTTTTTTCAAAAAAAAAATGTTGTTTAATTGTTAGTGCTAGATTGTGTTAGTGTTAGAGTTAGAAAAGAATTAGAAGAAGTAGAAGAAGTAGAAGTAGTAGAAAGATGAAAAAAGAAGAAGAAGAAAAGAAGTAGAAGAAGTAGTAGAAGAAGAAAAGAAGAAACGAAAAGAAGTAAAAAAGTAGAAAAAAGATGAAAGATGAAGAAGAAGAAAGGAAAGAAGAAGAAGAAGATTAAGAAAGAAGAAGAAGGATAGAAGGAAACACCCCGACCCCTGACCCCGACACCACACCCCGACACGACACCCAGACACCCCGACACCCGACCCCCCGAGGCCGACGGGGTCTTGTATTTGTGAATTATTAGTTAGGTCATATATTTTTCGATTTTGTTATGAAAAACAACATATATAATTGTGTTGATCGAGTTGATTTAAATTTGCAGTTGTTTCACCACTGCGAGGTTTGCTGTTCGACGACCTCGCCGTGCGTTTGACGAGCTCTGCCCCTTCGTTCGTGGGTGAGCACAAATGACATGTCCTCCTCCCCCATTAATTATTTGCTCTATTCCAGTGTTCGTGCCGATGAAATTTGATAGCTAGCTATATATGTGTCTTGAATCATCAATATGCGTAACCAATATGTGTCTCCCGTTCGAAAGCGTCATAGTTATAAATATACATGCATTTGCATATTTATAACCTTGATTCTTTTGAATTGTCCAACACTATCCATGGACAGCCCGAGTATGTGTAGATTGGTTCATATTCCCATATGCTTTGCTCCGGATCCGACACATAAATTTCGTCAGTGCCTCCCTTGTTGTTCTCCGGGTACACATCCTCTCTGTTTATTGCAGAGACGTGTGTCAGGAGAACAGCGGGGAGGTGCTGCCGAAATTTTGCGTCGGATCCGGAGCATAGCATGGGAAAATGAACCCAATCTACACATACTCGGGTGGGATTAGGACCTATCATTACCTATTAGAGTGTAGGTTGCATGGACATAATAAAATTGGCAAAGTAGATCAACTGATGAATATATACATGGTGAATTATATATATAATTGTTATGTGTCCAGTAGCTCTGAAAGTCAAGATGAGTGATCGTGTGTGGATGTATACCGGTCACGCTGGTCAAAACTAATGGAGCGTTGAATGGTTCACAAAAAATAAGGGGTTTGTGCAAGCCGCATTTGCAAATGGCCAGAGGAAAAACTGGTGCAGCTGTTTCTGGTGCTGCAATTGGGAAAAGAGGACAGAGGCTGAAATGGGATAACACCTGCAGAAGAATGGTTTTATGCCCGATTATACGGTCTGGACATTTCATGGTGAGTCTGCCCAATGTGACCGAGCTGAGGTGGATCGTCCTTGCACCGACGAGCATGGTGCCGGGATGGAAAACATGGTGCAAGACTATGATGATGCTCGGGATTCGGACGAGGAGATGGAGGACTCTGCAAAGGCCTTCAATGAAATGTTGGAGTCTTCAAAACGTCCGCTCCACGAGCACACTAAGCTTTGTCAGTTGGATGCCATCTCACAAGTAATGGCTCTCAAGGCTCAGTTCAACTTGGGCAGAGAATGCTACGACGCAATTATGACAGTATTTGGACGCTTTCTACCCAAAGGCCATGTAATGCCTGCGAACCTGTACCAGTCGGACAAAATCCTCCATGCACTAAAGATGCCCTATGAGAAGATACATGCCTGTGAGAAAGGATGTGCCTTATTTAGGCTTGACTATGCGGACTTGAACTATTGTCCCATCTGCAAGTCTTCCAGGTATATTGTGGTAGACAATGTTATGGGTGAGAAGACACAGACCAAAATCCCCGTTAGTGTTCTTCGGTATATGCTAATCGTACCAAGACTTCAATGTCTTTTCATGGTCGAAGAGACGGACAGACAGATGACATGGCACAAAACAGGCAAAAGAACCGAACTAGATGCACATGGGAATCTGATGATGGTACACACATCGGATGGTGTTGCGTGGAATTTTTTTGATGAATTACATGCTGACAAAGCGGCAGATCCGAGGCATCCTTGAGTCGGCATCAACACGGATGGGTTCAGTGTGTTTGGTATGATGGCAGCCCAATACAATTGTTGGCCCGTATTTGTCTTTCCACTCAATCTCCCCCCCCCGGACAGATTATGCAAAGAAAGAACATTTTCTTGATGTTGATAATTCCAGGGCCCAACTATCCGGGGAAAAATATGAATGTGTACATGCAGCCGCTTAAGGATGAATTGCAAGAAGCCTGGGATAATGGGTTCAAGACATACGACGCCTATAGCAAACAAAACATCATAATGCATGTCTGGTACATGTAGTCGACGCATGACTTGCCCGCGTATGCGCTACTCGTTGGCTGGTGTGTGCATGGAAGGTTCCCGTCCCCACATGCAAGGGAGCTCTTGAGTTTCATTGGCTTCAGGCCGGTCACAAGTTTTCTTGCTTCGACATGCATAGACAGTTCCTGGATCCTCGCCATAAGTTCAGGAAAGACAAGAAGAACTTCATCAGAGGTAGAGTTGTAAAAAACTCTGCACCACCTGCGTTGACAGGCCAACAGACCCTGGATCAGTTAAACGCTCTCGAGCCAGATCCAGAGCGTCCAGGGTACTTCAAGGGGTATAATTTTGAGCACGCCTGGACTCACAAAACATGCTTATGGGATCTGCCTTACTTCAAAGACCTCCTTTGCCCACACAACATCGACGTGATGCACACTGAGAACAATATCGCCGAGGCACTTTTTGGTACATTGTTCGGCATAGATGGGAAGTCAAAGGATAATACTAAAGCTAGAGTCGATCTGGAGGCGCTATGTGATAGGCCGTTACAAAACATGAAAGAACCGAAAGGAAAGCAGAACTGGACGAAGCCAAAGGCATGGTTCAATCTTGGAAGGCCAACTATGAGGGAAATTATATTGTGATTGAAAATGCAGTTGATGTTCCCCGATGGGTATGCAGCGAATCTAAAGAGGGGAGTGAGTCTTGATAAATTGAAGATATTTGGTCTCAAGAGTCATGATTGGCACATATGGATTGAGCAGGTAATGCCGGTGATGTTGCGTGGCTTCATCCCTGAGGATGAGTGGCTAGTACTGGCAGAACTCAGCTATTTCTTCCGTGTTCTTTGTGCGAAAGAACTATCGCCTGGCGTGCTAGAAGAAATGGAAGAGTTGGCATCGGAGTTGATCTACAAATTAGAAAAGATCTTTCCACCGGGCTTCTTTAATCCAATGCAGCATTTGATTTTGCATCTCCCGACCGAGGCAAGATTGGGGGGGGGGGCGTGCAAAATCGTTGGTGCTACCCAACTGAGAGGATGCAGAAGACACTTCGAGAAAAATGTAAAAATAAACATAGAATTGAAGCATCGATAGCTGAGGCATTCATCACCGAGGAGGCGGCAAACTTCGTGACAGCACACTACGAAACCAAAAATCGTCATTTGCATAATCCGAAGCCTCGGTACAATGCTGACGAGCCTAAAAAGGGTGGATCCAACCTCAGCCTATTCAAATGGAATCTCGCTCCAGTTAGTGTTTCAAATCCAGTATCATTGGATAACGAAGAATGTCGGACCATTTTGTTGTATATCTTCCACAACCTGATAGAAGTGCGGCCGTACATCGAGTAAGTTCTTAGTACATTGTTTCGCAACTTCTATTTCCTTTGAACTGCTCTCATTCCTGGATATTTCATACAGTCGATACGTTGCCTTATTCTCGTATGGAGCGGTGATCCAAAAGGATTCCGTTGAAGAGTATGAGCTTCTCGCAAAGCAAGGAGGCGGCTATCCCGGTTTCATCTCTTGGTTCAAACAAACGGTAATTTCTATTAGACAATTTCATTTCATTCGCTAATTTGTGCGTAATGCAACAATCCTTTCATATTAAACTTGTAGGCTAATTCAGAGTCTATGGACGCCGAATTGAGACAAGTCGCTAATGGTTTTGACTATAAGGTCCGTTCATTTGACAAATACGACATCAACGGGTATCGCTTTCGTACCTATGGCAAAGAGCTACCTATGGCCGACCGAAAGTCTACAAATTGTTCTGTATCTGCTATCAGCGAAGGAGGTACCGAGTATTATGGGAGAGTTGAAGCAATTTATGAACTTCTATTCTATGGTGAAAACCCACCGAATGTCGTAGTCTTCAAATGTTATTGGTTTCAGTCAAAGGAGACTAGAAGGACTCATGAACATATAGGGCTAGTTGAAATCAACAAAAGTACCCATTTAGATGTACCTGATGTCTACATTACGGCTCAACAGGCGACCCAAGTATTCTATCTACCGTGGGTCTGCCAAACTAATCCAGATCTGAAAGGTTGGGATGTCGTTTATGAACTGCCGCATGTGCTAGACTATCTCCCCCAAAGGAAGAGGATTATGAACCTCACATTAACCCAAACACATATGAAGGAGAATTCTTCCAAGAGACACGTCTTTCCAAAAAGCATTTCCAGAACCGGTATACTTCACCCCAAAACATTGAAGTAGACAGCGACAGTGAATCCCACATCACCCCAGAGGAGGAACAAGAATAGCCGAAACAAGAAGAGGTTACTGTTGTAGATGACCTGTCAATGCTTGACCGATTATGTAAAGGTGGCCTTCCACATGTTGATGCCACTGAACCCTATGAGCCCGTTATTGATTATAGTGATGATGATGATTATGCATTTATTGATTATACTGATCGAGATTATTAGTAGTGTCAGGTATTCAATTTTTTTATGTTGTACTTGATGATGATACACTTAAGTGATATACATATTATTATTCATGTCGGTATGTTTTTACGTTGTACTAATTTTGTTTACTCTTTGTCATGGCAGGTGTTTAAAGATGGAAGGGGGGCCGACTGAGGCCAAGGACAAACGTGCCCACATTGAAGGTGCGCCACACCATCAAGGTAGCTCTAGATTATATCAGTTTGGGCAGAATTGGGTATGTGGTTTGCTTCATGATTAATGCAATTCATTCATCATGCTAGCTTGAGCCCTTTAATTACTAATTTACTTTGTTTTTCTCTTTCAGGCATGCTACAATAAGACGGATAAGGTGCCAGAGGGGTACGACCTGTATGCCATGGCCCACACTGCCTCTTACAAGCAAGCCAAGGGGAAGGCAAGGAAAGGGGAGGAGTTTAACCCGAGCCAGATTCCCATTTATCTAGAGTAGGTGATGATATCTAGTGGCGGGAGGTCCCGTGGCTCCATAGCCATTGATCCAGAGATTGCTCCTGAGACCACGGTGAGTTTAATTTGAATGGACGTTACTTGCTAGTCTTAACATTTGAGTGTCATCATGCTAACGAAACATTGGAAATGATCTTTGGTGCAGCGTAACTCCACACAAGCATCACACGATCCTTCTCCAGCTACTGGCACGAGCCAGCCCGCTCCTACACCTCCATGATCAAGGTAAGTTTCTCTAGTTTTTTGCTTAACAAATGCATAAAGACCTATATTTAGCTTTATTTCCTCCAATATTCTTACCTTAATGACCTAGAGTTAGCTTCTTTTCCTCCAAAATGACTTAATAAGCTTATTGACCTCCAAAACCAGGCATTTTACCTAAGTTAGCTCTAAAACGATCTATACTTAGCTTTGTTTCCTCCAAAATGACCTAAGTTAGTTATAATATGCTTAGTTAACTAGGTTTGTTCAATAATGACATGTACTTAGCTTACTTATCTAAAAAAGGCATAATTAGCATAGTTAGCTCATAAACGATCCATTTTACCTACGTTAGCTCTAAAATGATGCATTTTACCTAAGTTAGCTCATAAACGATCCATTCCACCTAAGTTACCTCACAAACGATGGCGTGCTTCTTCTTCTAGTCTTCTTCTTCTAGTCACCTTTTCCTAACTTTCTTATTTTCCATTTTGCAGATTTCATTCACTTCTCGAAAGTTAGCTTGCTATGATGGAGTGCTTGTTTTTTATTTCATTCTCTTATAGTATTCTTCTAGCTTGCTATGATGGAACTTGCTATCTTGATGAAACTTTGCATTGTAATATGTATGTGCAACTTCCTAATGGTTGCAACTTATGTGTATGTGCAACTTGCTATGTATGAATGGATGGAACTATATATGTATGTACGATGAAACTTATGTGCTGTTAAATAGCCCTGTGAAATATATCTATATATGTCATATATATTTGATGTGAAAATTGTTGGATTAAAAAAACAGAAAAAAGAGCCAATATGCAGGCTCTTTGCCGTCCGCCACCGATGGCAAAGGCCTCTTTGCCAACAGCCGCAGACAAAAAATGTGGCACGTGGCAGCCAACTGTGCTTCCTAGGAGCTGACCTATTTAGTCAGTTTGCCTACAGTGGCAGACGACAAAGGCAGGACGAATTTTGCCGTCAGTGGCGGATGGCAAAGGCAGGACGAATTTTGTCGTCAGCGGCCGACGGCAAAGTCCTGCCGTTAGCCACCTATAGGACTAACAGCAAAAAATTTGCTGTCCCTATTCTTTGTCGTCTGCTGCTGATGGCAAAGGCCCCTTTGTCGTCAGCCACCAAAAGCGGACGGCCACGTAGCTCTTTACCGGACCTTTCTTTGCCGTCCACTTTTGCCGTCCGTGGCGGACGACAAAGACCTTTGTCGTCCGCCATTCATGCCTTTGCCGTCCGCTGTGGCAGACGGCAAAGTAGCTTATTCCTG
The DNA here is from genome assembly GCF_002162155.2 of Triticum dicoccoides. Taxonomy (NCBI): domain Eukaryota; kingdom Viridiplantae; phylum Streptophyta; class Magnoliopsida; order Poales; family Poaceae; genus Triticum; species Triticum dicoccoides. The sequence continues at coordinate 112,656,379 of NC_041391.1, read as the reverse complement.
TAGTGTTTGCTTAATTTGATGAATCTATGGCTAGTAAAATAGTTTATAAACCATAGAGAAGTTGGAATACAGTAGGTTTAACACCAATATAAATAAATAATGAGTTCATTATAGTACCTTAAGTAGTTCTTTGTTTTCTTTCTCTAACGGAGCTCACGAGATTTCTGTTGAGTTTTGTGTTGTGAAGTTTTCAAGTTTTGGGTGAATTCTTTTGATGGATTATGGAACAAGGAGTGGCAAGAGCCTAAGCTTGGGGATGCCCATGGCACCCCGAAGATAATCCAAGGTCCCCAAAAAGTCAAAGCTTGGGGATGCCCCAGAAGGCATCCCCTCTTTCGTCCACTTCCATCGGTAATTTACTTGGAGCTATATTTTTATTCACCACATGATATGTGTTTTGCTTGGAGCGTCTTGTATTATTTGCGTCTTTGCTTGTTAGTTTACCACAATCATCCTTGCTGTACACATCTTTTGAGAGAGCCATACATGAATTGGAATTTGTTAGAATACTCTATGTGCTTCACCTATATCTTTTGAGCTTGATAGTTTTGCTCATAGTGCTTCACTTATATCTTTTGAGCACGATAATTTTTGCTCTAGTGCTTCACTTATATCTTTTAGAGCATGGTGATGGATTAGTTTTAACTATTGATCTCTGATGCTTCACTTAGATTATTCTGAGGGTTGTTAATAGCATGGTAATTTGCTTAATGTTAATATACTTAGTGTTCAAAATATGTGAAACTTTCTTTTGAGTGAATTGAATACTAAGATAAGTTTGATGCTTGATAATTGTTTTGAGATATGGAGGTGATAATATCAAAGTCGTGCTAGTTGATAATTCTGAATTTGAGAAATACTTATGTTGAAGTTTGCAAGTCTCGTAGCATGCACGTATGGTTAAAGTTATGTAACAAATTTGAAACATGAAGTGTACCTGGCTTGTGCATCCTTATGAGTGGCGGTCGGGGACGAGCGATGGTCTTTTCCTACCAATCTATCCCCCTAGGAGCATGCGTGTAGTACTTGATTTTTGATGGCTTCTAAATTTTGGAAATAAGTATATGAGTTCTTTTGAATAACAATGAGTCCATGGATTATACGCACTCTCACCTTTCCACCTTTGCTAGCCTCTTCGGTACCGTGCATTGCCCTTTCTCACCTTGAGAGTTGGTGCAAACTTCGCCGGTGAGTCCAAACCCCGTGATACGATACGCTCTATCACACATAAACCTCCTTATATCTTCCTCAAAACAGCCACCATACCTACCCATCATGGCATTTCCATAGCCATTCCGAGACATATTGCCATGCAACTTCCATCATCATTATTATGACATACATTACTTTTGTCATATTGCCATTGCATGATCATGTAGTTGACATCGTATTTGTGGCAAAGCCACCATGCATTATTTTCCATACATGTCACTCTTGATTCATTGCACCATCCCGGTACACTACCAGAGGCATTCATATAGAGTCATAATTTGTTCTAAGTTTCGACTTGTAATTGTTGAGTTGTAAGAAAAATAAAAGTGTGATGATCATCATTATTAGAGCATTGTCCCAAGTTAGGAAATGATGATGGAGACTATGATTCCCCCATAAGTCGGGATGAGACTTCGACGGAAAAAAAAGAAAGAAAAAAAGGAAAAAAAAGCAAGGCCAAAGAAAAAAAGAAAGGCCAAAAAAAAGAAAAAAATGAGAGAAAAAGTGAGAAGGGACAATGCTACTATCCTTTTACCACACTTGTGCTTCAAACTAGCACCAAGATCTTCATGATAGAGAGTCTCTCATTGTGTCACTTTCATATACTAGTGGGAATTTTTCATTATAGAACTTGGCGTGTATATTCCAATGATGGGCTTCCTCAAAATGCCCTAGGTCTTCATGAGCAAGCAAGTTGGATGCACACCCGCTTAGTTTCTTTTGTAGAGCTTTCATATACTTATAGCTCTAGTGCATCTGTTGCATGGCAATCCCTACTCCTCATGTTGACATCAATTGATGGGCATCTCCATAGCCCGTTGATTAGCCTCATCAATGTGAGACTTTCTCCTTTTTGTCTTCTCCACACAATCCCCATCATCATATTCTATTCCACCCATAGTGCTATATCCATGGCTCGCGCTCATGTATTGCGTGAAGGTTGAAAAAGTTTGAGATTATTTGAGTATGAAACAATTGCTTGGCTTGTCATCGGGGGTATAGAAGTTGGGAACATCTATGTGTGACGAAAATGAAGCATAGCCTAACTATATGATTTTGTAGGGATGAACTTTCTTTTGCCATGTTATTTTGAGAAGACATGATTGCTCTGATTAGTATGCTTGAAGTATTATCATTTTTATGTCAATATGAACTTTTGTCTCAAATCTTTCGGATCTGAATATTCATATCACATGTAAGAAGATTTATATTGAAATTATGACAAAGTATCACTCCGCATCAAAAATTCTTTTTTTATCATTTACCTACTCGAGGACGAGCAGGAATTAAGCTTGGGGATGCCTAATACGTCTCCAACGTATCTATAATTTTTGATTGCTCCATGCTACTTTATCCACTGTTTTGGACTATATTGGGCTTTATTTTCCACTTTTATATTACTTTTGGGACTAACCTATTAACCGGAGGCCCAGCCCAGAATTGTTGTTTTTTGCATATTTTAGTGTTTCGAAGAAATGGAATATCAAACGGAGTCCAAACGGAATGAAACTTTCGGGATCGTGATTTTCCAACCGAACGTGATCCAAGAGACTTGGACCCTACTCCAAGAAGTTCCATAGGCGGTCACGAGGGTGGAGGCCCCCCTGGGCGCGCCCCTACCTTGTGGGCCCCTCGACGCTCCACCGACGTACTCCTTCCTCCTATATATACCTACGTATCACCGAACATTCCACCGCCGAAACATTCTATATCCACGAGACATTCTATATCCACCACCAAAAACCTAATTCCACCGCCGAAACATGCTATATCCACGAGATCCCATCTTGGGGCATGTTCCGGAGCTCCGTCGGAGGGGGCATCCACCAGGAGGGCTTCTACATCACCATAGCCCCTACGATGAAGTGTGAGTAGTTTACTTCAGACCTTCGGGTCCATAGCTAGTAGCTAGATGGCTTCTTCTCTCTTTTTGGATCTCAATACAATGTTCTCCCCCTCTCTTGTGGAGATCTATTCGATGTAATCTTATTTTTGCGGTGTGTTTGTTGAGACCGATGAATTGTGGGTTTATGATCCAGTATTATCTATGGAAAATATTTGATTCTTCTCTGAATTCTTTTATGTATGATTGAGTTATCTTTGCAAGTCTCTTCGAATTATCCTTTTTGGTTTGGCCAACTAGATTGGTAGTTCTTGCAATGGGAGAAGTGCTTAGCTTTGGGTTCAATCTTGCGGTGTCCTTACCCAGTGACAAAATGGGTTGCAAGGCACGTATTGTATTGTTGCCATCGAGGATAACAAGATGGGGTTTTTATCATATTGCATGAATTTATCCCTCTACATCATGTCATCTTGTTTAAGGCGTTACTCTGTTTTTACTTAATACTCTAGATGCATGCTGGATAGTGGTCGATGAGTGGAGTAATAGTAGTAGATGCAGAATCGGTTCGATCTACTTGTTTTGGACGTGATGCCTATATACATGATCATTGCCTAGATATACTCATAACTATGCTCAATTCTGTCAATTGTCAACAGTAATTTGTTCACCCACCGTAGAAAATCTATGCTCTTGAGAGAAGCCACTAGTGAAACCTATGGCCCCCGAGTCTATTCTCATCATATCAATCTCTATCACTTTATTTACTTGCTTTGTTTTTACTTTGCCTTTTATTTTTTACTTTGCATCTATCTCTCAAAAATACCAAAAATATTATTTATCATCTCTATCAGATCTCACTATCGTAAGTGATCGTGAAGGGATTGAAAACCCCTAATCGCGTTGGTTGCGAGTTGCTATCATTTTGTGTAGGTACGAGGGACTTGTGTGTGGTCTCCTACTGGATTGATACCTTGGTTCTCAAAAACTGAGGGGAAATACTTACGCTACTTTGTTGTATCATCCTCTCCTCTTCGGGGAAATCCAATGCAGTGCTCAAGAGGTAGCATTCCTCTATGCCGTCGCTGTAGGGCTTGATGGCGCCTTCAATCGTCAACAACAAGGTCCAGGGGGAGACTTTTCTCCCCGGATAGATCTTCGTGTTCGGCGGCTTCGCACTACGGGCCAATTCGCTTGGCCATATGGAGCAGATCGATAGCTATGCCTCCGGCCACCAGGTCAGGTTCGGAAGCTTGAACTACACATCGGATATTCGCGGAGACTTGATCTTGGACGGATTTAGGCCTGCGCCAGGAGCACCGAACAGTCACGGTGAGCACGGCTTAGACCTGCTGTCGGACAAAACTCGGGATATCACCCCCGTAGTAGTCCCAGACCTAAATCCGGAGCAGGCTGTGTCTCCTGAGGACGGAGGGATGGGCCCCGCCCTGCAGGCCGCACACTCATCGGCGGTGGAGCCGAACACAGGTCCCACGTCTGTGGAAACCTGTGACTCCGGACCCCCGGACTCATATCTGGTTGTTGGTTCTAGTATGCGCACTCTCGAGCCAACTGAGCTAGGTTGGGCTCCGATAATGGAGTTTACCGCTGCGGATATCTTCCAGCAGTCGCCCTTTGGCGACATGTTGAACTTGTTGAAGTCCCTCTCTTTGTCAGGAGGCTCTCGGCCGAGTGGGGAGCAGATGACGAAGGAATTCGTTGCCCACCCACCACCCACTACATCGCCGCGGTTGATGATCTAACCGGTGTGCTTGACTTCGACTCCGAAGGCATCAATGGTATGGACGACAATGCAGGAGAAGATTCAGAATCTCTGGGGCGCTGGACTACTACCTCGTCACACAATATATACATGGTGGACACGCCCAAGGAGGACGACGGCGGCAATCCGGAAGATAAACCCCCCGGGCAAAAGCCAAAACAGCGATGCAGACGCCGCTCCAAGTCCAGAAACAGTAAAAATAGCGACAAGAGCGCAAGAAGGGTCGACATACCAGTAAACTCCAAAGGCAATAACAACCATGAGGACCCAGCGATGGAGCAGGACGAGCCAGGTCACATCGAACCAAGTTCGGAGCAGATGCCAGATCACAATGATCCAGAGGGACGAGTTCATCAAACCGGCCCATGACAAGAAGATAGTTCGGACGATGATGCATTCATCATTCCGGAAGAACGCGTGGAACAAGATAACCTCCACAGAAACCTTATGGCCACAGTGAGAAGTCTAAAGAAGCAGAAGCAACAGCTCGAAGCCGCACAGGAAACGCTCAATCGCAGATGGAATAAGGTGCTAGACACTGAAGAAAGATATGGCGATGATCGCCATACAAAGAGCTATGCAAAACGCAAGCTACTGCTAGAATTCGACGACGAGGACGTTCCACCAAAGACTAATACGACCAGGAGGCCCAATGTATGGCTCCCTAACCACAATAGAACGGCTGTCGACGCCACGCACGATCTACGTGAGCATCTGGATAAGAAAGCCGGCGCGGCCAGGTCTATATACGGATCTAAAGGACACACTCCGGCGAGGAACTATGGTCACCAAAACGATGATACAAGCCAAATACCAGTTTGGAATAAACACCGGACACAACAACAGCCGACTGCATGCCACAGCACGTCCAGATACAGAGGGGCTGCTCACCCCTTGTGCTTCACCGAAGAAGTACTGGACCATGAATTCCCACAAGGTTTTAAACCTGTGAACATAGAGGCATACAACGGAACGACAGACCTAGGGGTCTGGATCGAGGATTTTATCCTACATATTCACATGGCTCGTGGGGATGACCTCCACGCCATCAAATACCTTCCCCTAAAGTTGAAGGGACCAGCTCGACACTGGTTGAAGAGCCTCCCCGAAAATTCAACTGGGAGTTGGGAGTAACTCGAGGACGCTTTCAGGGCCAATTTTCAAGGGACTTATGTCCAGCCTCCGGATGCGGACGACTTAAGCCACATAATCCAACAGCCCGGAGAGTCCGCCTGCAAGCTTTGGAACAGATTCCTCACTAAGAAGAATCAAATTGTCTATTGTCCGAACGCTGAAGCCTTAGCGGCATTCAAACACAGCATCCGCGACGAGTGGCTCGCTAGACACCTCGGCCAAGAAAAGCCAAGGACAATGGCAGCCCTAACAAGCCTTATGACCCGCTTCTGCACGGGTGAAGATAGCTGGCTAGCCCATAAAGACACCAGCGACCCCAGCACATCCGAAATAAGGGATGGCAACGGGAAGCCACGGCGTAAGAAAAACAAACGCCAAAACAAGGAAGAGAGCCCGGATAACACAACGGTTAATGCCGGATTCAGGGGCTCCCGACCTGATCAGCAAAAGAAGCCATTTAAAGGCAGTAAAGAGGGACCGTCCGGTCTGAATAGAGTCCTAAACAGACTGTGCCAACTTCATGGCACCCCTGACAAACCTGCGAACCACACGCACAGAGAGTGCTGGGTCTTCAAGCAGGCCGGAAAATTAAATGCTGAACACAAGGGAAGGGAAACACCAAGTGAAGACGAGGATGAACCTCGCCAGCCGAACACTTGGGGACAGAAAAAATTCCCGCCAGAGGTTAAAACAGTGAACATGATCCACGCGACTCGCACATCCATGAGAAGGCACGAACGCGCACATAGAGATGCACGCGATATAGAGCCCATCGTACCCACACCTAACTACTGGATGTCTTATCCAATCGCCTTCGATCACTTGGACGGCCGAACTAGTATTCTACGTAGAGGATCAAAGGCCTTGGTGATTGACCCAATAATCGACGGATACCGTCTCACCCGTGTCCTCATGGACGACGGCAGTAGTCTCAATTTAATATACGAGGACACTGTCCGCAGGATGGGGATAAACCCATCCAAAATTATCCAAATCAACACCGCCTTTGAAGGGGTGATATCAGGCGTTGAAGCCTACGGCAGGGGCTCCATCATACTAGAGGTAACATTTGGCTCCCCAGGCAATTCCAGAAGCGAAGAACTACTCTTCACCATCGCACCCTTCCAAAGCGGCTATCATGCATTTCCTGGAAGAACGGCCTTCGCCCGCTTCAACGCATTACCGCACTATGGCTACCTTATACTCAAGATGCCCGGTCCACGTGGCGTAATCACCGTTAATGGAATCACATAGCGCTCTTCACGCACATAGGAACCCGCGACGGCCCTAGCAGCCGGACTATAAGCGGCCTCCAATATGAGAAAACATGACTGGTCATTAAGACCACAGACATGGTTAGACGAGTCCGGTAGCCCGGTAGCCCGAACCAGGGTACCGTATATGTAATCCCATAGTGGACACCAGGGGCTATAAATATTTAATACAGCCCCACACTTGGCTCAACCTTATTGGCAGGCCAACATCTTACACTTTTAATATCCATCGCATACTTACTTGTACTCTCCTACGAGTTTTCTTTTTCCACAGACAATGTTCGTGCGATACCCTTCCAGGATACGACACAATGGAGACAAAGGCGCAGACGTGCAGCAGGGCCCCGTTCAACAGGTTTCTTTTTAGACTAAGCCCCTGTGTAAACCTTTTCTATTGCCTCTTATTGTTTAACCATCCCATGGGTTCCATACCCACATAGGATACTGCCGTTATTGGCATTTCACCATGAAAGATTAAATCACGTACCTGGAAACACAGGGTTTATAATGAATGGGCATTCTTGAGCCCATCTTTTGTTATAAGGTCTGAATACCTTCGGGAGTGTTCGGCATCACGAGTTTGGCCTTATATGCATCAGCTCCGAATCATGTCTTTGGTCAAATGTTGGGTTTGCCCCGCTCCTGGGTTTGCCGCCTTACGTTCCCTCATTATCGGCTAAGGCAGCAAAAGGAGAACTACTGCAATTGTGCCCTGGTTATTCCAGAAGAGCACCTCAGTAGAGAAAGCCGAAAACTGACTGTCATGATACAGCAAGAGACTGATGAACCACTCGAAGACTCTCCGGAATCTTTAGGATTCCTCTGCATTAACGAAGAGCCATTTCCCGGTCATGTACATACACGCCCATATTCGGATGCACGCGAAGGTACCAAGGGCTACATAGTAGCCCCAAAGTTAGACTCCCATGGCTAAGCGAAAGTGTTACAACTATATAGTCCGGTTGCCTAGTTCGACGTGCGATCACCTCCTTGATGGATCAAGACGTTGGATCAAGTGTGATTAAGCATATTTTTCTCGAACACCCCCGCATTATATGCGTGGGGGCTGAAGCCAACGACTGCTATCTTTCAGATTATATATATATATATGTATGTATGTATGTATATATATATATATGTATATATATAGGGCTGGACTATTCTGTTACTAGTAACAGAATATTATTCTGTTACCCTCGGCTCTATATAGGAGCGATCCGACTAATCTGAAACGAATAGGAAAAATGTGTCCATCTCCCTAGCCACGACCACCTACTCTGGGGCGCCACCGCCAGCCCCCTCCCCCAGCTAGCCTCCATCGGCCCCTGCCCAGTGCGCCACAGCCGGCCCCCTTCCCCAGCACGCCTCCGCCGGCCCCTGCCGAGTGCACCGCAGCCAGCCCCTTCCCCCAGCGCGCCTCCGCCTGCCCCTGCCCAGTGTGCCGCAGACGGCCCCTCCCCCAGCGCGCCTCCGCTGCCCCCCCAGTCCTGCGCGCTGCCGTCGACCCCCTACTCAAACGCGCCGC
>NC_041391.1:112599173-112646909 GCF_002162155.2 Triticum dicoccoides | reverse complement strand
GCCGGGCGCACCGCCGCCCCCCCCTGCCCCAGCACGCCACCACAACAACCTCCCATTCCCAATGCATCACCGAAGGCCCCCTGCCCCAGCGGCCACCACCATGACCTCCCTCCCCCAGTGCGGCGCTGCCTAGCCCCTGCCTCCGAGCGTCGCCGGTCTTCGCGCACAACTATCCCACTTCTGCCTCACGCGCCAACTCTGTACTGAGGCTAGCCATGGTGGTCGATCACCGAGGGATGGCCGGTCCTTGCCACCGGCGGCCGCACTCCTGAAGTGTCGCGAGCGATTGCGCCCATAGAGGTTTGCTCCCATCATTCTCCTCCTCCCAGAGTATGATGGAAATGGCGACAACATCCAGTAGGTCCTCCTGTGCCTCTGCTCACCCCGCTTTCACAACCGGCCAGCCGTGCAAATCCATGTAAAAAAGGTCAGGTAAAATGTGGATCCCTGTACAAAGTTCAGCTAAGTTCAGTACAAAAAGTTCAACTAATTTCTGCCAATGTTTAAGTTTAGTTCAGTGAAAATTCAAGCTTAGTTCAGTCAAAAAAATTAAGTCAAAAGTTGCATGAAGCCCATTCTGCTTGCGCTGGTGCTCTCCTGCTGCAGCAGGGTGATGTGAGTGAGAGAGAGAGATAGAAAAATGGAATGATCTTCCACATTAACTAACTCATGACGCACTCGGTTCAGTTTCTTGATTTAGTCCAATTCAATTCCTAATTTTGTTTCAGTTCAATGACTGTTATCTCTCTTAGTTTTGATGTTTAATTACAAAGTCTATGTACATTAACAGCAAATAAGTTCAAGTATATCAATAAATGGAAGTTTAGGTATATGGAATTTGATGCTTTTTGGGTGTATACAGGAGTATAAATGGATTTTCTTCTTGTTGAACGAAGTTGAACTTGTCGTTATGCATCACGGCCGGGGTGGGAGGCGTGCCGCAGCCGGAGGTGGGAGGTGCACGACAGCCGGGGGTGTGGGAGCCCTCCTGTGCAGCTGTGGAGTCCGTCCTGGATGATCTGCTTTGGCCATTCAACTTTGCATATTCCGATTGGCCAGCGCTCGACGAGGAGCACCCTAGTCTCGCTCGTGTGTGGAGTTTGGAGTATATTCTACCGATGTGTTCTGCTCTCCTCTATTTTCAACTGAATGTGCTACCATGCATGTGTGGATTTTCCCCCTAACTCCACAACAAGTTGAATCCCAAAAATTATAATGGTAAGTGCAAGATTCAGTATTGTCCATTTTGATTTTCTATAGAAAAGGCCAATCATTCTTGTTGCTTCACATACACTAGTATACGGGAGTACTGGAATCCATCCACGAAACAATTAAGCAACCATAGATATCAGCCCACCACTATGTTGCGGATGTCGTCTTTGTGCGCTTTTGAGTATTGTAAAACAATAGTATGCTTCTGGTTGCTGCTTGCTGCCACTGCCGAATTGTGTAAGTGCAAAAAGTTTCATATCGCAAGTTCAAAGAGGGTTGTATGCAAGTTCAGAAGTTTGTTTGGAGCATATTTAGATGTTTGTTGTAATGTAGTAAATAGTTTTTAATACTGAAAACAAACCTAGTGAAAAAATATCCAGGCGACCATCATGCATGCCTCCTAACCCCCGCCGTCAGGTCGCGGCCTCTTCTACCGTCAGGTCCCAGCCTCTTCCGCCGTCAGGTCGCAGCCTCTTTCTTCTGCAGGTCGCCGCCTCGTACTGCTGCAGGCCATGCCCCATCCCCCATTCTCGTGTGATTGCCAACGAGGTATCCTACTACAACGGTGGTCACCGTCCCAGAACTCTCTCCGGTTCATCTTGATCCACTTTTGCACATTTGTTCTTTATCTCACGAATTTTGTTATGTAGGAGGTGTCCAATTGTTGATCCTGAAGTTTCATCGCATGATTTTTTGTCTCTGAATTTTGCGCCAATTCTTGATCATGAAGCATCAATGCTTGAGTACTGGTTTTTGTGTGTTAGGTGGGTGTACAGTGCGTTGGGCATGTGTTTTTATTTCATGTTCTGAGCAAAAAATTGACTACAAAAATTGTGTCATGAAAAGTTCATCTACACATATTGAGGTGGTTCTAAAATTAAAACTTTTAAAGTTAAAAAAATAGGAAATCAGTTATTTGGCTGTGGAGGTTCTTTTGTCCTTGAACAATATAAGAGTTCAGCTTTTGCTTGTTTTCAGTTCAAATTTTGCGTTCTTTTCTGTACATCAAGTTTCGTGTGCAGAACATCAAGGAAATCTTGAAAAATTATATGTGCACTCTATGTATTTTCTTATGCTTACAAGAATTCTGCACTCATACTGTTATGCATCAGTTCAAGTCGCTTGTGGAGTTTTAGATATATGTAATTGGATTAGAGCACCATGCTCTCACCTAAAAGTTTGAAAAACCATTGCTTTCAGTTCTGGTAACATATATTTTTGTTTCAGTTTTGCTAATTCTTTCTCCAGTGGCCTTTATATATTATCTACCATATGTCTTACTATATGAAAAAATGTTGCCTTTAGCAAGCAATCTTGCTTAGTTTTCTGGTTAAGAAACAGACAACATGAACTACTACCATGGGAATTCAAAGAAATGTCATCTATAAAAATAGTACAATTTGTGAGCTTCTTGCAGACTAATGATGAGTTACTAGATAAACTAAGGGTCATATTTTGTGGGCTCGTGGCTGGAACACAAAGCTCAAGTTGTGGTCCAGTATGTCAGAAAAATTCAGCTCACATTCGTAGGCTTTTTCACTTCATCTTATCAAAAGCAAAAAAATCAAATGTGTTCCATGGGATTTGCTATTTACGTGTACACCTTTTTAGGCTTTTTCAGTTCAAGTTTTGCTAGCAAAAATAGATTTTTTGGCTACTGAAACCAATCATTTGATAGGGAATTCAAAAGAACAGTATACATGAGCATATGTGAAGTTCAAGTTCTTGGTTCAAGAAAGTAGACATCCTATTTTGCACTCTTTTATATTTTTGGTCACAAAAACATTAGGAAGAAAATGCTCAATCGAGAAGTTCACACACTACTGTCTCAAATGTTCAGACGTTCTTTTCCGTTCGCAAAAATCGAATATATGTTAATTCCCCATGAAATTCGCTTTGTTGATTTTCTTCCTCACCGAGCTATGTTATGCAAAAAATAGTTCAATTTTGCTAATTCATCTAGTTTTGATTAGATAAATTTTGTAGTTCATTTTGCTGATTCCTACTGACTATAGTTTCTTTTGGTTTGTTGCAGCAGATCAAGCTAAATTCGAGAGAGAAAAACTTAGTTCACCTTTGTGTGTTTTTTCAGATCGTCTTACAGGTCAAGCACCAAAGCGACACCGCGGCTTCTGCTGCTGGTGCTAGTGTGGATGTTTAGCAAGTTCAACTACCAGTCTACGCCGAGTTCAGGTACATTGTCGTGGACGCCAAGTTCAGGGATGCCTTTGTGCCTAAGGCAAGTTGACGCACTTTAACCAGTACTTTGTAATAGTCCTATTTATTGCTTTGATCTTGTACAGCAAGCTGAGAACATATCTATTGATCTGACATGTTAATTAGGGATTTAGTTTTCTCTCATTCTTTTATGACAATTAACCTTGGGTGGTGGGTAGCACATAAAATGCATGCCCGCCATATGTTCGCTATATTGCTGCAGTAGGATTTTAGATTTTTCGTTCTACCTTGGTTGCACTGAATACGTGACATGTTGTGAAATAATTAAGTACAGAATTCTGAGGCACTCTTGTTGTATACACAAGGTATGACTATTCTGAAAGAGATAAAATTATAACAGCAGATAAGTTCACGGGTTCACCGGTGGAAGTCCGAGGAATAAAAAGGTCAAAGAAAAGGAGAGTTCGGAAAATGGTAGTACTGTCTGCTGTTGGCTGATGTCTCTTGTTTCCTGAAGCCCCTGCTGCTTGCTAGCTACTTGTTGTGCGTGCGTGTTTGTGTGCTGCTGCTGTTTGTTGCTCTTTGTTGCTGTTTGTTGCAAATGGAATGATCTTCCACATTGACTAACTCGTGACACACTTGGTTCAGTTTCTAAAATTTAATCTAGTTCAATTAGAATTTTAATTCAGTTCAAAGACTATTGCTATTTATCTCCTTGATGTTCAGTTTTGTGTTCTCTTGTTAGCCCCAATTGACCCTTGTGTTAATGTTTGTATATGTTGTGCACTTCTGATCCCATAGTGAAGTGAAAAATGACAAGCGAGCTAAGTACTAGTTGGGAAAGTTTGCAAGTTTGAACACATAAACCTAAAGCAACATATGCAGAGCCATTCGCCCGAGGTATCGGAATAATTCTAATGTTTTTTGTGTTCATTGGATTTCCGGATTGTTAGCGTAAGTAATGCGTTCTGTTTTTGCCTGTTCACTGCAAGTGGGAGAGCAAAAGTAAGCACTGTCTGCTTAGAAGTTGTGTTTGAAACCCATTTTTAATAGTGAAACAAGTAAATAAGTGTGGTAATGCTTTATTGTTATAGTTCTTAAGTGACTGAAATTTTGACCATGTGTTTAGAGTTAAGCAACTACGTAAGTTGCATGATGTATTGATCTACTTGTCATGCTGAAGTTCATTGGCTTCTTAAAATTTCAGATATAAACAAGCTGGTGGCAGCCCATCTCTGCATGTATTTTATTTGGGATGTAAGTCTCTCTATAGATCATGTTATGAGTAATGCAATTGGACGAGGTTGGGGAAGATATTTAGTTCACCTTTAATGTGATTTGCACTTCATCTTTATAGAGCCAAATCCTGGCGCGCCCAGCTGCTGCTCGTGAACCCCGCATCCATCGGCTCCACTTCACCAGAGTCATCAGTCCACTGGAGTAGGGGTAGCGGATCCCCTATAGCGGTCAAATCCTGGTGTAACAAGCCGCTGCTCGTGAACCACGCCTCCATGAGCTCCACTACACCGGAGCCATCAATCCGCATGAGTAGGGGTATAGCAGGTTCACCCGATGTCTGACGCCTTCTTCCATCTCCAAAAATCTTGTTTTTTTGAGTTCACTTCTTCGTCACATGTTTCACTAACTTACAAACACCTGAACCAGAACTCAATCTCGTGTGTTACCGTCCTCTCATCTGGTCTGTTTTATTATCAGGGACGCATTCATGGCTTCATTCAACAAAGTGGAATGTGGGCAGATGTAGATCAACAAGTCTGCGGTATTAAGGTTAGCTGCTAGTACATTTATGGAGTTGGGGTCATGAGGGAGCGAGTGGTACATGGATCGGTGGGTGTAGTCTTTGTAGGTTCAGTAGATTCTTGTTGAAACAACTCTTGTACAACTCTTTCTATCTCACTCATATTTCTAGTTTTTGCATGGGGCATCTTCTAGCATATGATTGAAACCCATTTCTCATTGTATTGTGCATTTAAAAACTCATAAGTAGTTAAGAGTTCATTTGTGGTGGTTAGCAATTCAATAGCTAGAAAAAGGATACATCAGTTCAAATATGCTTGCCATAAGTATTTAAAAGTTTATTTGCGGTGGTTAAAAATGAAGGTACTTTGTTCCGAGGACAAGAACAACTAGAAGTTCAAATGCTAATGTGTTAAAAAAACTCCAGCTACTTTGTTTAAGCTTTGATGTCTTAATTTCCACACTTCTATATAGAATATGGTGGCTCACTTTTGCTAATTTTCTGCAGTTCTCAGGTTAGAAAATGATCAGTTCCATGTGTATTTAACAGCAGGTCCATGTATATTTAACATCAAGTCCATGTATTACTACATGAGAAGTATTGCTAGTGAGACTTCACTGCTCCATTCCAACAAACGTGTATACGCAATCCTGGTTTGACAAATTACTCTCCTACTGCTGGTTTCAGTTCCCTCACTGGATATGCAGGCTCACGACCATCCTCTAACACCCCGTTAGTGCCATCGACTTGAAGGAGCTCCATGACTAGTATCTCCGAGTTCTAATGCTCCTAATGATCGTTTGGAATCTTATCTTCAATATCTTGCTAATATGGAACAGTAGAATGTCGCAATATATACTTGTACAATTTTTTTTAGTACTGATGACTAGTACTTGCCTTGACAGTACAACGGCATGTTTCGCTGCCGGTTGCGAGGATGTGCAACATATGTTTAAGAAAGTATTTATTTTGTATTACAAACAAAAATCTTTCATCTGTTCCATAGAAGATTGTGTGACTTTTTTAAATACCTTTTAGAAAAGAAGTGTACAGACTCTATTTACAACCCGTGGATGATTATGTAATTGTTTTCATGTGTTACCATATGTCCAACAGTTCAGTATGTATTTTATAGTGAGTTCAAAGGGCATATCAAATTCGGTATGGATTGTTGAATCAATGGTTACTATCACAAAACACAAAAACATTTCTTGGAGAAGAAAGTTCAGCCAATTGAAGTATATAAACCATGCAAGTTCGGTGATGATGACACGTCGAAACACATTTTAAACGAAACCTAAAAGTTACATTTCTACAAGTTCAAGTGATCAACCCCGTGAACATTTCGGCTTGTGAAAAATAGCTCAGTACAAACACACACACATATATCAGTACGAGTAGTTTGTTTATCAGACGGGAAAACAACATTATGTGTCTTGCCATATTGAAAACTTTTTTAAATAAATACAAAGTAAAGTCTAGTATGTGGAAACACGCTCAGTACAAAATCATATAGACATCCGTTCAAATACTTTTTTTGGAACCATTCAAAACTACTATGAAAAATACCTCAGTACAAACACACAAATATATCAGTACGAGTACTCTGTTTTTTTGAAGGAAAAACACCATGATTGGTCTCACTGTAATCCAAATTACTCTTCAACGGCTGCAAATATGAGAAAACGTTCAACATGAGTAAGTTTCGGATTTTTTATAGCTATCCAACGGTATATTATTTGCCCCATTTCGACAAACTTTAAAAAAAATCGCGTTCAAAATCAAATTTGACCGTATTTGAATTCGTTTTTAAACCATAAGAAATTAGAAAACATTTAAATACGAAAAAGTTAAGCATTTCCTGTAGCTTTCCAATGCCGTATCATTTGCATCAATCCGACAAACCGTTTGCAAAAAATTGCGAAAATACGTTTCTCCCAGAATTTCACCGTTTTTCAAATTACTTTTAAATCATATAGAATTTGAAAAAACAATACATATATGGAAGATGCTGATTTTCATCAGCTTTCCAACGCCATATTATTTGCTCAATTCCGACAAACCGTTTGAAAATTGAGTCCAAAATCTGATTCACTTTTCGGTTTTGAATTTTTTTTTCAAAACTGCTCTTAAACCATAATGATTTTGCGACAAATTTCAATATACTTGAAATATGGTTGTCCAGAGCTTTCCAACAATATATTACATGTCCTGTGCCAACAAAAAAATTACAAAAAGTTTTTGAACTAAAGAAGACAATCTGTTAAACACAACTAAAAGCATCAGTTCAACCGCTTCGAAAACATCAGTACAATCACCTGAAACCGTCAGTTCATAAAGGGTAACAGAATAATATTTGGTTACGCATAAGAGAATAGCCCAGATGTATATACATAAACTCTATTTAGGACCCTGGGTGCAGAATAAACAATTCCTCACCCCGGTCGAATGACCCTGCCAGCCGGCAGGCGACTCGACTCTGTCGCACCCACTCGCACCGATCCCCAGCTAAGGTAATTTATTCCCTACCAGTTGTGTTTTTACGATGGGAGTAGACCCCACTCCCCGCAATTTCTGAAGCTATTGGGAACGGATGCAGCGAGCGGTTCGGAGGTGAGCGACTAGGTTTCCGCGGCGATCCGACGGCGTATTCCGGTCTGCGCGGCGCTGGGAGTGTCCCCGTTGGCTGGTGCAGCATCGAGGCGAGAAGCATTTTGAGAGGCTTCTCGACGGGTGGCAGCCTCGTCGGCCGGCGGCCGTGCCTCGGCTCGCCTCCACCCTCCGCTCCCTTCGCCGCGCTGGCGGTGGCCGGCCTGCCTTGCTATTCGCCGCCCTTGAGCCCAGCCATATCTTGTCGTCATCCCATCGGCGCCGGAATCCATCCCACTTCCTTTCTGTTGCGCATAATAACAGGGAGTCTCCGTATGTAGCGATGGTCATGGCCCCCTTCCTATGACCTTTGGAAGCAGATCCCGTATAAGATGCCCCAACTTCTTCAACCAGCTAGGTGAGGATCCAAGGACTTCGTGTCCTAGCTGCGACCCTCTGGATATGTTTCTCTCTTTTCCTCTTACCTTCTCTCCCTCTATATGTGTGTGCATGAGTCTGTCTATATTCTTCTGATTAGTCACTACTGATGTTTACATTAATTGGCATGTTATGCAGGACGAGTATTATGCAGGAAGCCCCCATTAGTAGGTTTATATTATGGTTTGGCTTTGGTGTCTGTATATGTTTATTCCCAATTAGGAATCAGCTACTGTACCATAGTAGCATGTCTGTCATTCTGAATGTCAAATGCATTTTAGAAATCTCATATTAATCATTTAATTTATGACATAATTGGAGAATCCTCAAAGAATTTTTTTTGATTTGATGGTTGCAAACCTTGATGTTTCAATTTTTCAAATGCCATGTAATGTTTCTCATAGGCTAGACATATATATGTCGGCTTAAATTTGTTCGTCCTTTATTTTTGTTGGTTTGATGATGCATTTCTCTCACAGCTTAGTTATACTCTTGTTAGATGAATTTAATCTTGGACTGGTCTGATTTCCATGCCATGAGCATGTATTGATTTATTCTCCCATGGGAAGTATATGCTCCATGCTCCAGTTTGGTCACATTTAGAAAGAAATTCAATTATCTGAATTTAAATAGATTGCCCATATGCAGAGGTTAAGCATTGTATTTTTTTATTTTCATTTCAGCCCCATATTTACTTGTTTAGGGCATAGTTGTCCTACAAGCTAAATACTCGTTTCGAGCCAAGATTATGTGTCGCCAGCTTCCTCTCTCCATACATGATCACCAGTGACACATGCATCAACGATCTTGGTTCTCTCCTGTAAGTATTCCTCCATCCTCCTCCCATTTCTCTTCCTTTTCCTTGTCTGAAAATCTAGGTTTTTCAGATCTCCATCTCTCCCAGGCTCCCCTTTTCATGATTCTCTTGTTTTGTTATGTTAGATGATTGTAAAATTAACAAGAGTTTCTTGTAAAAAATATTGTTGTTTAGGCACAATGCCACTGCATGCTAAGATTATTGTCGTGTAGTAACTTCAATATTTCCCCCTCCTTTTTCTACAAAATGTGTAAATGTAGTTAGATTTAGGGGAAACATTAGATTTTGTTTGAAAAACCTTCAGATATCTTTGTCATTTGGATCTCAAAGTTCAGTATTGTTGCTGCTCTGAAATAGTATTAATCATATAAGAAGTGTCAACTACTTGTACACTCTAGTATTTTTATGAAGAATCGAGGAAAAAGGCCATTAAATCGCCTTGAGGTTGGGAGCAGCGGCAACATCGACAAAGTCATTACCAGATAGGTATCATATATATCTAGTCTTGCATGAAGTGATTTTTGTATTCCATACAAGGTCAGTTGCACGGCTTCACTTTCAGTTTCCCAAACTAAGCTTCGATCTCCTTAAATATTATCTACTAGACAATAACATTTGTTTGCCCTCCTTGTTTTCAGTCAACAGAGTAATTTGTCATAATAAAATTAGTTGTGCATGTAGCAACTTACCATGCCTTCAAGTGAATTTTTTTTACCGTGATGCCTTCAAGTGAAATTAAATTTAGTCAACTTACTAAATTTGAACCGGTATCGCAAATTGTGCCTACAAGCTCAGTTATTGGGGCTTATTCTTTCCTTCATGATATTATGTCTAGTAGCCTCCACCGCAGACCATATTAAGGAGTTACTTGTTCAATTCATTCTATATCAAATATATAAAGCATGGTGCAGGAAATATCCTTGCGAATCAGTTCAAGTGCCATACTCTTGTTTTGTGTCCCAATCGCACGTATACATAGTCCATTATATGATAGTAGAAGAATGACTTTGTTGTAGTGAGAGTTTGACACTTAAACTGATTTGCAGGGAAAAAATTAGATATCTTCCCACTGATTTGTAAAAATGAGTCTTTTTCTCGTGTTTATCTGCCTCCATGTTAAGGACAGCTAGCAAGGCTCTACCTACTTGTTGCTTTTCTCGCATGCTTTTGCTGGACTATGTATTATCCTTCTGGTCACACCAGCAAAATGGTTGGGTATTGCTTGGTTTGCATGATAATTGATATGTCTGGACATGGTTTTCTTTGTAAAACTGGTTGCCATGTCTCTCGATTTGGAAAATGCTATGTGCTAGAAGCTGAAACAGTAGTGTGAAAAGAAACAGTAGTCTCTTTTTATAGTGATGATGATATGTTCTGTTCTTTCACCAGCGAGAAGACAAGTGTGCAGAAATCTTCCTACGAAATCTTGGTGTGGTTAAGCTGGCAATTTCCTTCACAATCTATGCAAAAGAGATTCTGGCAGCCATTCTACTTGCTGCACTACATTTTCATGTCTTTTCATTCCACATGAACACAATCATGTGTTTTCACAAATGTTGAAGCTATGGCCATTCATATCTTGTATTCTGCTGAAATGGTGAATTGAAATACTGTTTACTATAATTTTGTGCAAAAAATATTTTAATTTTCTACTTGTCATCAAACCTGTGTGAAAAATCGCTGTTGATGTTCCCTTTTCTCCTCCCTCCTTTACATACATTGTTTGCATCACCATGGCTATATCTAGAAGAATTCAGCTAGATATGTTAGATACTAGAGTTGAGAAAGAACATAAATATATGCATCTTACGTTGTGAACTGACGACGGCACTAACGTGGAGATCTACATAGCTGGATAATGCGACAATGAGTTATTGCTGGCCATTGCAACAATTGGGGAGTCGACAGGCGTCAAGAAATATGTTTGAGGAGCCAGACCGTGAGACACACAAAGATATTTGGAATATCTTCATTGTCCAAAGATTGGAAAATAGATGACCACAACTACATGATGCCAATCCCCTCCTTGGTCACATAAAAATATATTTCATAAAATTATTATCCATAAAATGGCCGGCATACATATAAAATAGGAACACATCATCAGCTACTCACTTCATAAATTTACGGCTGACATCATTTGATTTCTTTATTGCCACTTTTATGCGCCATATAGGTTGCACACATGCACGATTTAAATTACTAGCATGCAGTAGGTAATATTACGATGCTCTCCTTTGCTTCACGGAAGAGAGAAGTTCCTTTTCCAGGCTGTAACTTTACCCCACATGCTTTTGTTTCTTACATTTAGAGTTGTGTCCGTGAGAGATAGGCTGGGGTGAGGAATAAGAATTCCTCACCCAGGGTGACGAATAGCGCGACCAAAATAGAGTGACGAATAACGGCCGCATAGGAGATACAATAATACTTTCAGGGAAAAACTATAAATATAGCCTTATAACCAAAATAACATTGTTTTTACAATGATCTGATTTGTCACTCGAACAAGACATTCTTCATGCACTGTGCCTCTATTAGGCGGGCCCCTTCTGTGACCTACGCCAAGTAGTGCTCGGCCAGATATTGGTCCCCCGCCGGATCCTGGGTCGCTATAATGGTGGCCTCCATATCCGTCCAATAGGCTTTAACGCGGGCAAGGGCCATTTGCGCACCCTCTATGCATGCCGACCTTCTCATGGCGTCGATCCGATGCACGGCCCCCAGGAATTGTTGAACCAAACCAAAGTAACTGTCTGACTTAGGCCCCTTCGGCCAAAGATGGTCTATTAAAGACCACATTGCAAGCTCGGACAGCCTGTGAAGCTCCGCTACAACAGCCATCTTGTCACTTAACGGCAGCACGCGAGTGGGAGCATTGAATTGCGACCAGAAAAACTTCTCCACTTCCTTATCATCCTGATTCTTGAAGAACTTGGCTGCGTCAGTGATACGTCTCCAACGTATGTATAATTTTTGATTGCTCCATGCTACTTTATCTACTGTTTTAGACAATATTGGGCTTTATTATCCACTTTATATTATTTTTGGAACTAACCTATTAACCGGAGGCCCAGCCAAGATTTGCTGTTTTATGCCTATTTAAGTGTTTCGAGGAAAAGGAATATCAGACGGAGTCAAAACGGAACGAAATCAACTGGAGAAGTTATTTTTTGAAGGAAAGCAACCCAAGGAACTTGGAGTGCACGTCAGGGGATATACGGGCTGCCCATGTGGGTGGGGGCGCGCCCACCCACCCACCCACCCCCGGGCGCGGCCCCTTGCCTCGTGGGGCCCCCGTAGCTCCACCGACGTACTCCTTTCACCCATATATACCTACGTACCCTAAAACTTCCAGAACAGAAGATAGATCGGGAGTTCCGCCGCCGCAAGCCTCTGTAGCCACCAAAAACCTCTCGGGAGCCTGTTCCGGCACCCTGCCGGAGGGGGAACCCATCACCGGTGTCCATCTTCATCATCCCGGCCCTATCCATGACGAGGAGGGAGTAGTTCACCCCCGGGGCTGAGGGTAGGTACCAGTAGCTATGTGTTTGATCTCTCTCTCTCTCGTGCTCTCTCTCGTGTTCCCTCTATGGAACGATCTTGATGTATCCCGAGCTTTGCTATTGTAGTTGGATCTTATGATATTTCTCCCCCTCTACTCTCTTGTGATGAATTGAGTTTCCCCTTTGTAGTTATCTTATTGGATTGAGTCTTTTATGAGAAACTTGATGTATGTCTTGCCGTGATTATCTGTGGTGACAATGGGATATCATGTTCCACTTGATGTATGTTTTGGTGATCAACTTGCGGGTTTCGTGACATTGGGAACCTATGCATAGGGGTTGGCACACGTTCTTGACTCTCCGGTGGAAACTTTGGGGCACTCTTTGAAGTACTTTTATGTTGGTTGGATGAATCTGAGATTGTGTAATGCATATCGTATAATCATGCCCACGGATACTTGAGGTGACAATGGAGTATCTAGGTTACATTAGGGTTTTGGTTTATTTGTATCTTAAGTTGTTATTCTAGTACAAACTCTTTTATAGATTGATCCGAAAGAATAACTTTGAGGTGGTTTCATACCCTACCATAATCTCTACGTTTGTTCTCCGATATTAGTGGCTTTGGAGTGACTCTTTGTTGCATGTTGAGGGCTTGTTATATTTTCTATCTATGTTTTATTGTTGAGAGAACTTGCACTAGTGAAAGTATGAACCCTAGGCCTTGTTTCCTGTCATTGCAATACCGTTTACGGTCACTTTTACCACTTGTTACCTTGTTGTTTTTATTATTTCAGATTACAAAAACCTATATCTACTATCTATTTTGCACTTGTATCACCATCTCTTCGCCGAACTAGTGCACCTATACAATTTACCATTGTATTGGATGTGTTGGGGACACAAGAGACTTTTTGTTATTTGGTTGCAGGGTTGTTTGAGAGAGACCATATTCATCCTACGCCTCCCATGGATTGATAAACCTTAGGTCATCCACTTGAGGGAAATTTGCTACTGTCCTACAAACCTGTGCACTTGCAGGCCCAACAACGTCTACAAGAAGAAGGTTGTGTAGTAGACATCAGTCAGCTGAACTCTTCGCCAAATCCGCATACGCGTCCGCAGGACTCCAGCGTCCATCCAAGGGAGCATACTTCGGATCGAAAAACTTCGTCCACAGCAAGTAGGAGCCCCCAGCCGTGATTTTAGCGGCCTGTTGAAGCTCCTCCCACGCACCCCTGAGCTTGGTCCGTATTTCCTTGGTGGCATTAATTGCCTTATTCAGGTCGGCCGAACTATCCTTATGCTCCTTTTTAAGGAGCTCATACCGGTCAGCGGCATTTTTTAACTCCACAGCCATTTCGGCTATTTTTTCCTCGCTTCAGCGACAAGCAGCTTGTTCGGCTCTCAACTCTTCGGCCGCTTTTAGGGCAGCCGCATTGCTAACCCAAGCTTGCTCCTTGGCCTGGGCAAGTTCCACCCTTAGGGCCTCCACGGCAGCAGCACCATCTGCAGTCCAAACATATTACATTAATATCATGCCGCCTTCATATTTTCTTATACGAAGGAAGGTAGAGCACATACCTTGTGATTTGTCCAGCCGCTCGTTCACCAGCGTGATATCGGCATCAATCGATCCAATCTGCCTCACTAGTTCAGCAACTTCAACGGATTGGTCGGCGACCGGACCCACAGATACCTGCACGTATTTACAGCGCAATCATTGATTTATGATCCCCCGTTTGCCACCTAGGGCGGGCAACCAGAGTCTTAGGAGCTACTATCTATATGGAGCACACCTAGATGCAAAGAAATTTTTTTTAGAAACTTTAATTGCAAAAAGAATTATCATAAATAATTTTTTGTTAGAAACTAAAATAACAACATCTGTTTTTGAATATAATGATAAAACACAGTAATATTAAATAGCAGGAAAAAGAATCACTCAAAAATCTATCTTTATAATAAAGTTATTCAAAAACTAGTGATTCACAAATTTTTTTAAAAAATCAAATTTAAACTATTCAAGTTGGAAAACAAATGGCACTAACAAAAAGTTTATAATTTTTATTACCTAAAAGCAAAAAGAATTAAAAAAATAAAGCAAAAAACAACAGAAAATAAATAATGCAAAAAAAGTAAAAAAATGGAAAGAAAAAATGCCACCTACTGGGCCACCACGGCCTGAATACGACTAGAAACACAGCTAGTTGGGCCAGGATTCAGGCCCACGGGAGGCCCAGCAGGCCCACAGGCATAGCAGTGTCAGTTTAGGCCCATAGGCCTGCAGTTCAGAGGAGTTCGAGAGGGAAGAAGCAGCAGAGCTTATAAACATGTGCGGGGCACTCTCAACTAGCGAGCTCGGACTAAATTCCCAACACCATGCCGCTGTGCAAGGCCATTGGTCCCGGTTGGTGGCACCAACCGGTGCTAAAGAGGGGCATTGGTCGCGGTTGGTGCCACGAACTGGTACCAATACCCCCCCTTTAGTCCCGGTTGGTACCACCAACCGGGACCAAAGGTCTCTGCTTATCGCCCTTTGGGCTGCTGAAAAGAGACCTTTGGTCCTGGTTGGTGGCACCAACCGGGACCAAAAGGGGGCATTGGTTCCGGTTGGTGCCACCAACCGGGACCAATGATCTTGGTATATAACCAACACTTACCAAAATTTTCAGTTTTCATCTCATTTCCCCCCGACGATGCTGACAACTACGACGCTGCCAGGCTACCCCTTGCCACCCCCGCCGTCGCTGTCGTCGTTGTCCCCGCGCCCATCGTCGCCGCTGTCTGCCATCACCACCGTCCCCGCGCCCGTCGTCGCCCCGACACCGTCGCCCTGCCTCGTCGTCGCGCGTCGTCCTCTCTATGAGCACCAACGACCGTTTTTTTGTATGCTTTTTTTGTTTTATGTATTGATGTATTTTGATGTATGATTTCTTTTTAGTTCATATGATGTATGTTTTTTTGTATATATAGATGATGTCTGTTTTTTTGTTATGTTACTATAGATTTTAGGTTAGTGGAGAGGAAAAGGAAAAATAAGGAAAATGAAGAATAGAGGAAGAAGGAAGAAGGAAGAAGAAGAAAAAGAAGGAGAGGAAAAAGGAAAATACGAAGAGGAAGAAGGAGAAGAAGAAGGGAAGAAGAGGAGTGGAAGAAGAGGATAAAAAATAAGAAGAGGAAGAAGAAGAAGAAAAAAGAGGAGAAGAAGAAATAAAGGAGAAGAAGAAAAAATAGATTTCTATTTTTTCTTCTTCTCATCTATTCCTTCTTCTTCTCCTCTTTTTTTTCTTCTATTTCTTCTTCTTCTTCTTCTCCTCTATTTTTTCTTCTTCCTCCTCTTCTTATCTTTAATCGGGAATGAGGGTGTCGGGAACTAGGGTGTTGGAAACTAGGGTAGCGGGTCGAGAGTCCCCGAGGGGTCAAGGGTCGAGGGTCATCGAGGGTTGAGGGTCATCGAGAGTCGAGGGTCGAGGGTCGTCGAGGGGTCGAGTGTCATCGAGGGGTCGAGGGTCGAGGGGTCGTCGAGGGTTGAGGTTCATCGAGAGTCGAGGGTCGAGGGTCGTCAAAGGTTCGAGGGTTGAGGGGTCGAGGGGTCGAGGATTGAGGATTGCCGAGGGTCGAGGGGTCGAGGAGTCGAGGATCGAGGATCGCCGAGGGTCGAGGGTCTCCATTTAACAAGAATGCCCATTATGGATGTGCACAAGTTGATCCATTTTTTTCTGATCTCATCCCTGCCTACATCATTTGCTGGAAGTAACAGGCGTATGATGCTACGAAACTATTCAAAGTTGTTTTGGAACAGAGTTCCAGATAGGATGATTCGCTTTTTGGTACGGATTTCGGCAAAGGCCTTCCAAATAGCGATATTCAGAAGGCCCGTGCTGAACTTCGTACCAAAAAGTGAATTATCCTATTCGGGACTCCGTGCCAAAACAATTTTGGAGAGCTTTGTATCGTCATGCACCTGTTACTTTCGGCAAATGAAGAGGCAATGGTTTTCTTAAGATCAGGAAAAATATGGACCATTTTCTGCACATCCAGAATGGCACCATCTTGTTAAATTCCTTAAAGGTTAAGAGAATCCAAGCGGTCGAGGATCGGAACTAGTTAGGGTAGTGGGTCAAGGGTGGCCGAGGGGATGAGGGTCGAGGGTTGGCGAGGGGTCGAGGGTCGAGGGTCTCCGTTTAACAAGAATGCCCCCATTATGGATGTGCACAAGTTGATCCATTTTTTTATCTCATCCATGGCTACATCATTTGCTGGAAGTAACAGGCGTATGACGCTACGAAACTCTTCAAAGTTATTGTGGAACACAGTTCCGGATAGGATGATTCGCTTTTTGGTATTGATTTTAGCAAAGGCCTTCCAAATAGCGATATTCGAAAGGCTCTTGCTGAACTTCGTACCAAAAAGCGAAGTATCCTATCCGGGACTCCGTTCCAAAACATTTTTGGAGATCTTCGTACCAAAAAGAAAATTATTTGACTACTCGGTGTCCTTCACTCATATCTTTTAGAGTAGTTTGTCATTTACTCATGTGCTTCATGTATATCCTATGAGTAAATGGGGGAATGAATTGAATGTCTTAAATCTGAATTTTTATATGTTTCATATGCTTATAAATTGGTTAGTGATGACTTCACACATAGAAAGTATGAGGCACACAAGTTGTTGAGAGTTGGCAAACGTAGTTTTGGTCATCATTGCAATTAATAGGAAGTAATAAGGAAAGAGAGGTTCACATACAAATATATTATCTTGGACATCTTTTATGATTGGGAGCACTCATTAAGTATGACATGCTAAAAGAGTTGACGTTGGACCAGGAAGACAATGTAATGGTTTATGTTTTCCGACATCTCAGTTAAAGTATATTGTCATTGACCTTCCAAACATGCTCAGCTTGCCTTTCCCCCTCATGCTAGCCAAAATTCCTTGCACTAAGTAGAGATACTACTTGTGCTTCCAAATACCCGTAAACCCAGTTTTTCCATGAGAGTCCACCATACCTACCTATGGATTGAGTAAGATCCTTCAGGTAAGTTGTCATCGGTGCAAGCAATAAAAATTGCTCTCTAAATATGTATGACTTATTAGTGCAGAGAAAATAAGCTTTGTACAATCTTGTTGTGGAAGTAATAAAAGCGACGGACTACATAATAAAGGTCCACATACAAGGGGCAATATAAAGTGACGTTCTTTTGCATTAAGATTTTGTCCATCAACCCTAAACGCGCATGACAACCTTTGCTTCCCTCTGCGAAGGGCCTATCTTTTACTTTATGTTTTTACTTTATGCTTGAGTCAAGATGATCCTCACCTTTCCCCTTTTCATTTTATCCTTTGGCAAGCTCCTCGTGTTTGAAAGATCATGATATATATATCCAATTGGATGTAAGTTAGCATGGGCTATTATTGTTGACATCACCTAAAGGTGAATACATTGGGAGGCAACACAATAAGCCCCTATCTTTCTCAGTGTCCGGCTGAAACTCCATAACCACAAGTATTGTGTGAGTGTTAGCAATTGTAGAAGACTATATGATAGTTGAGTATGTGGACTTGCTGAAAAACTCTATTCTTGACTCTTTCTGATGTTATGATAAATTGCAATTGCTTCAATGACTGAGATTATAGTTTGTTAGTTCTCAATGAAGTTTCTGAACCATGCTTGACATTGTGACTAGATTGTTACTTGATCATGAAAAGTTTTATGAGATAAGCTACTATTATGACACATTTTGATGCTAGAAAAGGTGATTGAAATTATCATTGATCAAACTTGTGTAACTACTAGCATTCACACTTCATAAATTATTTCTTTTATCATTTACCTACTCGAGGACGAACAGGAATTAAGCTTGGGGATGCTGATATGTCTCCAACGTATCTATAATTTATGAAGTATTCATGCCATTATATTATCCATCTATGATGTTTTATATGCATTTATATGTCATTTTATATGATTTATGGGACTAACCTATTAACCTAGAGCCCAGTGCCAGTTTCTGTTTTCTCCTTGTTTTTGTGTTTTACAGAAAAGGGATACCAAACGGAGTCCAATTGACGTGCCATTTTTTGATGATTTTTTATGGACCAAAAGAAGACCACGGAGCATCGGAGTTGGGTCAGAAGAGTCTCGGGCTTCCCACAAGAGTGGGGGCCGCGCCCTCCCCCTTAGGGCGTGGCCCCCTATCTCATGGACAGCCCAGAGACCTCCCTGATGTGCAACCAATGCAATAAATTCCTATAAATACAGAAACCTTCAGGAATTTACCTAGATCAGAAGTTCCGCCACCGCAAGCCTCTGTAGCCACGAGAAATCAATCTAGGCCCTCTCTGACAACCTTCCTGAGGGGGCCGTCATCACCGGAGGCCATGGAGGAGGATCTCGGAGGGGCCATCATCGCCATGAAGGCCAAGGACCAGAGGGGGAAAGCCATGGAGGAGGAAGCACAAGGGGGAGAACCCCTCCTCCTCTGTCTTGGTGGCACCGGAGTGCCATCGGGAGAGGAATCATCGCCGCGGTTATCGTCTTCATCAACATCACCACCATCATCATCATCATCATCTCTTTTACACGGTCCACTCTCCCACACCCCGCTGTATTCCCTACTTGAACATGGTGCTTTATGCCACATATTATGATCCAATGATGTGTTGCCATCTTATGATGTTTTGAGTAGATATCTTTTGTCCTTGAGTTGATTGATGATCTAGATTGGTATGAGTTGTATGTTTTATTTTGGTGTTGTCCTATGGTGCCCTCCGTGTCACGCAAGCGTGAGGGATTCCCGCTGTAGGGTGTTGCAATACGTTCATGATTCGCTTATAGTGGGTTGCTAGAGTGACAGAAGCTTAAATCCGAGTAAGGGGGTTGTTGTGTATGGGATAAAAGGAGACTTGATGCTTTAATGCTATGGTTGGGTTTTACCTTAATGAATCTTTAGTATTTGCAGATTCTTGCTAGAGTTCCAATCATAAGTGCATATGATCCAAGTAGGAAAAGTATGGTAGTTTATGCCTCTCCCTCATATGAAATTGCAATGACGACTATCGATCTTGTTAACAATTGCTTAGGACAATTCCGCACACCGACCCACCATTATTTCACACTCGCTATTTATATTATTTAGTAATATATTCTAACCTTATGATAACAGCAAAGTTATCCTCTTCATACCCACAATGTAGTTTTATTTCTTGTTTCTAGCTGGAAGCAAACCTTCGGTGCACGTAGAGTCGTATCAGTGGCAGATAGGGCTTGAGAGAATATTGATCTTACCTTTGGCTCCTTGTGGGTTCGATAATCCATACTTATCACTTCCACCTTTGGGAATTGCTACGATGATTCCCTGCACTTGGGGATTATCACGGGGTCAGGTGACTACCTCAAAGCCCGGCCGTTGTGGGACAAGGCTGAGCAGGACCTGATTGCTAAACGGGTCGAACCAGAGACATTGCACTGGCCAAACCGTTCAAGGACTTGGTTCTTCGGAGTTGGGGGAACTTTGGACCCTGAAACAGAGAAGTGTTGTTGCACAGACGAGCAACTTGCAACACCCATTAGGAAGCTTCAGCAAGAATCAAGGAAGCGTAGGAAGGGACGTTCGTTCCCGACAGAGAGAACGACGAGCTCAAAAATGCCCTCGAGAATCCTGAGCACCCTGGACGAACATGAGGCACACCAGGCTCCGTTGCATGGAAGATTGGGTTTCCCGATGCAAGCGGTTACAAAACCCAAGAGAGGAGGAGGAAAGTGGAGCAGAGCAAACTGCAGCAGCTTCAGGCAAGGGTACGAAAGCTAGAGGAATGACAAGCTGTTGAGAACCAGCGAGATCCTACCCAAGCTACCCTAGAAGCTACCCCGCCATCTTAGCGGAGAAGCAATGTGGCTTCCACCAAGCTCGTTCAGCAGCCTGACTTCACGGGTCCTAGTTACCCCATGGATTTTATCACGGATACACACCAGTGCCACCTTATGACGCAATGGCTTTAGCTCAAAGTCAAGGCGGCTGTCGGCTCATGTGTTCCCTCCTTCACCCGAAGCAACTTTTCACTACCATCCGATTCCACAAGGCTGTGCTATTGTGATGGTGGATGAAATAACGGAGGGATTTGAGGAGCTCCAGCTTGACCACCCTACAGGTGAGGGATACTCAGCTGGGTCTTGCTCTGAAGACTCTGTGTCGATGGCGGAAGGAGCACATCAAGCTTTTGAACTTCACGCCTCCTGCGAGTCAGCTGGGCACTCCGCCTCCTTCGCCTCCTCCTCCTCCTCCGGCGAGTGATCAGGGCACTCCTCCTCCTTCTCCGGTGCATGAGGGTGGCAGTACTCCGCCTCCTTCTCCGCCTGCTCCGGCACGTCCAAGCAGCTCGCCTCCTCCTTCGTCGCCTCGTAAGCAACGGCAAAGGTGGAACACAGACGCCGCCGCTCCGGCTGCTCCAGCGCGTCATAGCAGTCCGCCTCCTTCTTCTCCGCCTCGTAAGAAACGAAAGAAGACAGCCACAGCTGCTCCAGCTGCTCTGGCGTCTAGCAGTACAGCCAGAGGCGGGAGACAATACAGATTCGGTCCATCATCTCTCAAGCCTCTAGAGAAGTTACCATACGAGAGGAGTGAGGAGGAAAACTAGAAGATCTATGAAGGCCAAGTGAGGGACTTCTTTGAATCGGTAAACGCTAAGAAACATCCATCTCCAGAGGAGAAGATAGATCCGGTGAAAGAGAAGTGCACTTTGGATGCCCTACAGCGACCATCACCGCCTCCGCCGCAATCCAACTATGACCACGTTATTGAAAGTACATATAAGGAAGCGGAGCGGTCAGGAAGTACTTGCATTGATCAAAGGTTAGCAGAATGAAGAAGAGGGAAAAATTCCCCAGCTCAGTGAACAAGCGAAGCAATTGTGCCCCCCGCTCAAGGTGTCTAGCGATATCGTCGCTAATCTTCCGGGGATGCTGCCCGGTACCAATCCTAGAGATTACATGCCCGACGATGCACTTTTTGATACAATGGAGGTGGACACATTCAAATTCCAGCACGGGAAGCCTCTCGTCAAACCTGGTACTCTCTAACAACGATGATGCGAAGATTCCATGATTGGTACATGGACACCTGCAGCAAGTCTGGGACGGATACTTTGATGTTGAGAGTTAAAGAGGAGAACGACCTTGTTGGAATTGATCTGTTGTCCTGTTCCATATGAGGTGTTCTTCTAGTTTTTCAATCAAAAGGCCCTCGATAAAACAATCATCACTTGCTACTGTTTGTAAGTACTACTTCTGTAATTAATTAAGTCTCTATTTATAGCTCAGCTCTTTCATTGCATGTATATATAATTATCCTCACTATATTATGCAGACTGAAGATCACAGAATTGAAGAAAAGACAGATAGGTGATATTGGGTTCATTAACACACATCTCATGGATGAATGGAATGTTAAACATGATGCCAAACAAACCGAGGCCGACTTTCTCGCATCGTTACTTCAAAATCAAAACAAAGATCCAATAATCTTTCCTTACGAATACAGGTGAGTGTTACTATCTTGTGGGTTTCCCTTTACCTGCTAGAAGTTAAGCTTGAGCAGGGACTAGTAATCGTCATAGACTTGAAACAAAAAAATCCCGAGGAGTATGCGACCATGACTAAAATGCTCGAGAAGTAAGTTCAATCAATCATTATCGCACAATATCGGCAACTTTGTTCATTTCCTGATATCAAGTAATTGTTTTCTTTGTCTAGCAGGGTGTGGAAAAAGTTGACCGCACAACCTCCAAGACTGCTGGCGGAGCTGCGATTTAACCACCCGAAAGTAAGTACTACTAGCTAGTTCCGCGCATCTCCCATTGATTCTAGCTAGTTTCATCAAAACCATTTAGCATGATTTCTTATCAGTTTGGTTGACCTCTATTTCTTGTAAAGCGGTTGTGGCAGGAACCCAGGAATGATTTCTGTGGATACTACATTTGCGAGTTCATCCGCCACATGATCTGTGAGCGGGGCTACTCTAAAACACAATATAAAGTGCGTAAGCAATAATATTCACAATTTTATTTTATTACCATCATTTTTGTTGAGTTTCATTCATATATATGTATTGACCCCTTCTTCAAACTAGATGATTCAGATGCGCGATGAACTCCTACCACAAGATCGCATACGAGGAATTCAAGAGGAATTGGCGGGATTCTTTCTTGACCACGTCATCGACAAAGACGGAGAATACCATGTGGACGTTGAGTTCAGATGTTAGGGGATTGTAAGAGATCTTATATTGTATATATGTAGCCAGTAGCGTCAGATAGATATCCGAAAACTTGTTGTTCGACCAATCTCTCGGAGAAGGAAAGGTCGATCACTTCTCTCTGTATATGTTCATGACGATCTTCTGTACTTAATGGTTTCCTTCATTTGCTTACTAGCTAGCTAGCGTGTCGAGTCCTCTCTATACGTGTAGTATGTAGCGTCGACCAAGCACAGAGACAAGAGAGGACACTTCTCTCTATTAGCTAGCTAACACAATATATGAAACCCCTATATTAACCCTACAAACCCCCCACCCCAACCCCCCCTTTCAAAAAAAAACCCAGCCCTTGAACTGCTGACGCATGGAAGCCTTTTGGTCCCGGTTGGTGGCACCAACCGGGACAAAAGGCCCTCCTGCCTCGGCAAGCCACAACGGCCACGTGGAGCCACAAATATCCTGATTTGTGGGCGAACCGGGACTAAAGTTGTTGGGCTTTAGTACCGACACGTTAGTCCCGGTTCGGCAACCGCGAGAAATGGGCCTTATGAACCGGGACAAATGGGGCTTTTTCTACTAGTGTATCAATGTGTTTTTGGCCTTAATTTGACCTGCCAAATCACAGGAAATTTGTCTTGGTATTCTAGATTGGGCACAAAAGGGACCAAGAAGACTGGGCAGACCATCAACTTTGAGCATTAATTCCTGTTCAGACTTGAGAAACAAATCTGAGGCAACTGGTACGTATGAAAGTGATACGAAGGCCCTGTTTGGATCCATGGGTTAGAATTAGTTTGAGTTAGTTGGGGCTCAAATAGCCCTAAAGTATCCAAACATGAGGGCTAGATTAGAGCTAGTTGCATCTAACCCACCTAAAAAAACTATCTCAGCCAAAAGGTGCTAATTGGAACTAGTTCTTATAAAGCCCATTGAAAAATCACTTTTCTCTTTTTATCCCACCAGCCGACAGGTGCTAATTGGAGCTAGTTTTTGTGGGGCCCACTAAAAATCACTTTTTTCTCTTCACCAAATGCATTTACTGTCAATCTAACCATGTCATCCAAACACCTTTTTGGCTAGAGTTAGTTTAGGGGTTATTCATGAGCTAGAAACTAACTCTAACCTTTAGCTAAGTTACAGTATCCAAACATGACCGGAGCCTTGGTGTAAAAACGGCACCTCCACACTACCACACGACGTGACGCAGTTGGGCATCCCAATCGGCATCCATGTTGTGCGTAGATTCCTGGCTGCTCTGAAAGCTGTTGTTGATCCTTGGAATCAGTAGTAGTGCCGCTGTCGCTGTGGCTACTACCGCCACCGCAAAGATGGTTCTTCGCGCCATTGCTACAGATCTGGATGGATGGATGAATTGGTGGGTCGAGTCGAACCCTGTTGCATGCTTTTATGAAAAAAAAAGCAGGGCGTATGCCTTATCGCTAACAAAGCAGCCAGCCTGACCCTGGCTACCTATAGATTCAAGCCGGAATCATGGTGGCACAAGTACGAATCCAGCAGTTTCACGTGGAGAAGATGTGATGTGACCTAGAGCGATGCATGGTGACCTTGACTTTGTTTTTTTTAGAATCACCGGGGGAGGAGTCCCTCCACCTGAATATATTACTCAAAGTGGCCATAATGCCAGGAGAGTGATCCAGTTTATAAGGAAAACTGGATTGAAAACCTTAACGAATTGACCCCGTTTATGAGGAAAACCGAGCCGAAAACCAGACATGTAACAAGTGTTACAAGGAAAGGATAGGAATAAGACGCCCAAAATAAGGCAATACCTAGCTAGCATACACTACTGGAATCTGGCACTTTGCCATCTGCCATGGCAGATGGCAAAGGCATGGTCGGCGGATGGCAAAGGCTTTGCCATCTGCCAGCAGATGGCAAAGGCTGCATGCTTTGCCGTCTACCAGCAGATGGCAAAGATCTTTGCCATCTGCTGGCAGAAGGCAAAGAGCCCAAATAGGCCAGCCCAAATTTTACATGTAGATGACACGTGGCCTCTTTGCCATCTGCCAGCTGATGGCAAAGTGACTATATTGCCCCATTTAATTTTGATTTTTCTTATATCAGTTCCTTTTCACAAAAAATCAAACACAAATATATTTATATGACCAATATAGCATATTCAACACATATTACCAATAGTCATGAAGACATATATATCCAACACATGTTACCAATAGTAACAAGTTTCATCCGTACATATACATAGTTTCATCAATATTACATAGTTTCATCAATATTACACAGTTTCATCCATAGGTAGCAAGTTTGACAAGGTCAAAACAAAAACTAAATACAAGCACTTCGTCAACCCAAGCTTCCGTGATCTTAAGCAAATCTGTAAAATGGGAAAGAAGAAAGTTAGAAGAAGAACACTAGAAGAAGAAGATTATTATGATGTGGAAATATGCATGGATTGTCAAAACTTGCATTATCCTACTATCACTAGTACAACAAAGCTGCAGGTTGGCATAGTTCATGAACCATGTACATCATGACAAATACAATATCATCCAATGCTCGACTATGAACAAAATTGAACAATTACACCTCACAAAGGAAGATCATAGAACCAACAAGCAAGTAGGAGGGGTATAAGAGGACTTGAGGAGCTCACTGGAGGGGGTTCTAGCCTAGGCCGAGCTTCATCACCACGGATGCGGCTAGGGAAATTAGACGAGTCTACCATCATAGGAGCAGCAACACCACCATCGCCAAAACTGGAATGGCCGGAGCGAATCACCATCATATGTGTACAACTACCAGTGTTGTAGTACCTGAGGAAGATGAATATAACACATCTCACACACATATGTACAAAGTAATAGAATACATACAAGTTACTAAGTGGAGTATTAGTAGAAGGGACCTAAGATAGCACCCATGCCTAGAGACATACTACTAGTAAATTGTTGTTATGGGTGAGACAAGAGAACAAGTGGTGCTGCTAGAGAGGGAACTATGGGCACTCGGAATAAATTAACAGACTATGCATGCATGGGAAAACTCAAGAGTAAAATTGGAAGTAAATTGAGCCATCTAAACAGTAAAAAAATAGCACAAGCAAGAACAGAAGTTCAGCAAACAGCCGGAACCACTACGAACTGACTAGCAGTAAATCCTTCATGGCTAAAATATAATGACAGAGCAAAAGGATCGAGACGGCTCACGCATCACTCGCCATGAGCTACCTGGGGAAAACAATATGAGCCACAGTTAGCCAATTTTAGGATAACATATGCTGGTGCTCATTCATCCTTGTTCATGTGTGGTTGAAGCCAGCTTTGAAGTCAAACAGTGTTACGTGCCGTTCAGGACATAGAACCCAAACTCTCAGACAAACGAGCAAATTTTACAACTCTGGCAACGCTTCTATAACTCCCCCCCCCCTGAAACAGGGGTACTGGCAACTACTATGTACGTCATAAGGTTTATTGCAGATTCGGTACAGTTTTAAGTGTAGTAGAAACCACAACAATTTATATCATGAGGATTTTGCACCAGCCAAACATATATTGGCCAACCACACAACACATCCATCCTTACAAGAACAACAGGAATATAGTATATATATGGACCAAGCTTGGACTCTGAAGAACTCAGAAGGGATTGAACCTAACAGCCCAACTGATGTGTGGTGACGGCAAGCACGACATCAATCTTATACAACACATGCACCATGAGAGTGATTAGACCTACAAATGAAGCAGTACACTTGTTCAATCATGCCTCAAATGAACTGCTAGATAACAACAGAGCAATTCACATGACAACAAGGAGGTAAAAGCAGAACCAGAGGATCATGAAGCAGCCGGACATTACTAGGGAAAACCCTAGTAGTAGCGCGTGTTTTGTGCCCACTAGTAGAGCGGGTGGCCGCACTACTAATAAGGCGCTACAGCTATTGCTTAGCAGTAACGTGTGCCAACACGCGCTACTGCTATGACAAATAGTTGCAGCGTGCCAACACTAGCTATTTTATCATCGTAGTAATAGTGTAGCACATGATCATCCTCAAACTCATTTCTAGCTAGCTAATCACTCCTGCTGCTCTCTCTTAGGTAAAATAACATACAACATATATAGCTCTCCTCCTCGATCAAACTGGAGCATGCAGATGAACCTGTCTCCTAATCGTGGGTACCGCATCCGTTTGCTGCCCCCTAGTACTTCTCTGCGCTCCCCCGTCACATATTTGGTCCAGTCTTGCACTATTAAGCATCCGTCGCGAATCTTGAATGCACTAAACTAACCTGTAGGATATATTGGCCGTAAGCTGATAATACTCATGGTACCTTTAGTCTCGATCCCATAAGGCACAACATTCATCGGGAGTCCCTGTTGAAGAACATCGTACGGTAACATACTTAGCAATGAAGTTTAGCTTCAAAAATAATGTATGGAAAAGATGCACCGATGACAAATAGTAAAAATCTTACCATCCTTCCTAAATAGATGTGACCGTAGTTCACTATGAACACTATTGGTCGCACATTTTCAGTACTAATATTTCTAAATGCAGGAAGAAAATTTGTCTTGACAGTATCAAGATTCTCAAGCCATGAAACATAATGACTGAGCTCCTCGCCGTTGAGTTCAGCCCCAGGATAGTATACGGTCCTGTCTACCAAGCGCTGGACATGTTTGCTTGCACGGAAATAAGCTGACAATACAAATTAGTTGTCATAAATATGGTTGAGAAACTTACATAATGGTCTAACTGGAGGCATTTGCACATCGACCCAGATGTCGGTATTACCTTCAATATCATCTTCCAGACGAATATCAAAGGTGATAACCATATCAGGCTCAAATGCATAAGTCTTGCATAGTGCTCACCATGTTTTGCATCCAAAATAGGTGTAGTCATCTGAATTGTATTACTTTGCATGGAAAATATAACCATGCTCGATCTTCAAGTAAACTTTCTTTTCCTCCATACTATGACTGAAACCTATCTTATCCAATACAAAAACCCTTGCATGGCAGGGGATACGCTAGTAGAATAATAAAAAAATATAAGTTGAAGCAAATGAAGCAGATGTCATGCTTAATTACGAAAAAAGACTTGTCATTGTGACTTACTGTATCCACTTCGAAGTTCTCGTCCAGCTTGATGCTGAACCGCCTATCATCATCTAGGAAGATTCCGTCGCACAGGCCGCGCTCGTCTTTGCAGTATTTGCAAATACCGAAATCCTTCTCGTTGTCACACATTTCCTATGTTCATAGTTAAAACATTAATTGAAAATCGATCTAAGTCAACTACCAAGATACTCAACACACAAATCCGGGGCACTCAATATTTCCTACATATTCTAGCACAAGTCATGCCAAAATTCACAGAAAAATCTGGCATGACCTTTGCTAAAATAGGACATATCGAGCGCCTGAAATTTGCCGGAACGGAAATGAATCAACACTCCGGCAAAACATAGGCCACTCGAAGGTGTAACCTGCAAACATGACCGGCCATTTGGATATTGAGCAACACAAGATATACATTTCAAAATATCTTATTGGAGAATGGCCTGTGGTCCAACGCAAACAAGCAGCGACGGACGTGCGCGTCCTCCTCACTGACACGGTGACGCACCACCTCCGCGGAGTCCTCGAGCCTCTGGATCGTCACTGGCCCACATGACCGCCACCAAAGAAGGTTCGGGTCAACGATAGGATGGCTCCTCACCAACCTGCGCCCCCCGGTAGGTAGCGCCTCCCAGTACCACCCCTGCGGAGCACAGTCCCGGACATGGCCGATCTGGTCAAGCAGGTGTCGTCCTCCGCCGACTCGACGACGAGGATGCGGGATAGGCATCGTCCACGTCGAGGCGGGAAAAAATGCTTTAACTAAAAAATCACCTAATTAGTACCTAGTTCTTACTAACTAGTTCTTACTAACTAAATAGAAGAAGGTCAAATTTTAGTTGTTTTATTATGCATTACACTAGTGTTTAGTCATCATCTAAGAAAACATCACCTAAGAAAAAAATCCCAGCCGCATCTGTATCCAATTCATTTCCACCCATAGATGAACCCTAACTATTTGATGCAACTAAAATTTGAAGAACCCTATCCAGGGAGAGGTAGGGGAGGGGAGGAGAAGGCGTGCTCACCTCGATCGGGTGCCTGCGGCGAGAGAGGGGCAGGCGGCGTCGAGGTCGGGCTTGGGGCGGGGCGGCGTCCGGGGCGGCGTTGAGGTCGGGGGCGGCGTCCGAGGCGGCCTTGAGGTCGGGGGCGGGGGAGGCGTTGAATCCGGGGTCAGGGGCGGCGTAGAGGGTGTGCGGAGAGCGCGCGGCGATCGACGGGCGACGGCGGCGGTGAGAGCGGAGGAGTTCGATTTGGGGGAAGTGGCCGTGGGGAAGGACGAACGCGGTGGTTAAGTCAGAAGTAGCAGTAGCACTTTCCTGAAAGCACGCTGCTACTACTTTAGCTACAGCGCGTTCTGGGATACGCGCTACTGCTACTACTTTCTCCTTTTTCCCTTTTTAAGTTATTTTTCTTCACATTTTATTTTTTCCTTTCACCTTCTTCTATTTCTTTCATTTTCAATTACCTTTCTATTTGCTTTTCATTTAATTTTATATCCTTTAGTAGTAGCGAGTTTAGAGCAAAACGCGCTGCTACAAAGAAAGTAGCAGTAGCGCGATTCCATATAGATCGCTACTACTATGTGTACCATATCGGCTAAGCCGTGAGAATTTTAGTAGTAACGTGTATTCACCGAGACGCGCTACTGCTATGACACTATCTGCAGCGCGGTTTCGGCAGGCGCGCTGCTGCTATTTAGCACCAGCGTGCTTCTTTGAACCACGCTACTGCTAAAGTTCTGTGTATAAGGTTTTCCCTAGTAGTGGGAGCTAGGATTTTGCTTTTTCTCTGGAACTAACAAAACATGCTAACAAGTTATCGGAACCATTCCATGATGCTACATAGCATTGAAACTAACAATACATGCTAATAAGTCGTCAGAGCTACTGCATGATGCTACATGACCCTATCAAGAAACAAATCATCCAATCATGCCAACATAATCAAGCAAAGAAAATCGAAAGCATAATATTTGCTATCAACTCTCACATTTCTTTTTGTTATCTAAGAGACAGTAGGTTGTATATTTGCAGGGTATCAGACAAGTATACAACGAAGCAGAAAATCGAAACTGACAAATCTTTCTAAGCATGGACACCTACAAGAACCTACATTCGTGAATAATGAAAGCAGGGTTGCTTACCTGCTGGTATGAAAGTGGATGGATGACAGCACCACTAACTTCCAGGAAATGATTTGGAGTTATGGAGTGCAAATCCCCTACCTGAAGAGTCAAATAAGTATGATGTAGCAAACTGAGGTTACAATAGAAAAATGAAGTCGGGCACGTTGTATTATAGGAGCAATACATCATATATACTGCTCTCTCGTATACAGATTAAATAAGATGCGTCAAGCTCGCAAACTACCTTCAGCTTTACTGTCAAAGGAGTACCACCTCTTTCGATCTGCAAATTTATCTCGCTGCCAACACTCTCATCAAGTAAGGACTCCATAGTGAGAAATTGTGTTACAATCTGTAAATAGTTAAGAACATCGTTCAATAAGAAATTAATGTGGTATGACAAATTAACATAACATGAAAAATGCATCATCGAAAAGAAATATAGTGAACAATAAGAAGCCGAGTTTTATAGTTAGGTTACGCACGTGACTACAAGAAACATTTAGTAACTTTCAGAGAACCAACACACCAAATTACAAAAACTGATGGCCCGTGGGCTGTGGTAAATACTAAATACACCATCGAAAAATGCCTAGCTAGAACACTGCTATGCATGGTGGACCACTTGGAAGGAAAGAAATGCGATGATCATGAAAAATAAACAAACAACACCGGCCCAGGCTCTCTCTAGGACGTTAGCTGGGAGTAATAGGATCACCTGCTTGATCCACTGGCCATTAGAACCTCATTAGGCTTTTCAGGCATGGTTTAGTTTTTCTCGTGTGCACCATCTCAGCACTTGGGCTAAGCCCTGGTTGTAGCTGTATCTAACTGCTCTGCTCTTGTATTTCTACCCCTACAATTTCAATGAAAAGCTACCAGGTTTCAGATGTTTGTCTGTAGGTCCATCTGGCACCTGCAATAATAGAATTACCCAGTTTCCGTATGAGATAGAAAGGTACTACCTCTGTAAAGAAATATAAGAGAGTTTAATTTGCTACTTTAGTGATCTAAACACTCTTATATTTCTTTATGGAGGGAGTACAATGGAAGAAGCAACAAGCTGAGCATAAAAGAAAACATGTTTAGAAATAACAAAACTAAGAAGCAACCATTACCAAAGAATCAACAACCAGCATTCTAGTCTCCCCTGCTAGAGAAACAAGTCGTACCGCCTGTCCTAGCAGAAATTTCAAGGTGCAATTAATCATCTAGCACACAGAGCTGTGAAAAAGACAAGTGTACATCTTTCTCCAAACTAGAAAAAGGAGCACAGGAGGATCATACCTGCTCGGTTTCATTCCTGCGTCCAAGACATCGAGTTTCTTCGAAACCTTTGTGTTGAAAAGTCACCTTTGAAAAGGACAGAATAAAAAATGGATCATGGATGATCTGAGTTCCCGAATAATAGATAAAACAATTACTCCCCCATCCAAAAATGTAGGTTTCCATGGGATGAGTGCCATTAAACATCAGTAATTAGCTCTCCAAAATAGAAAAATATAACAGTAGCTTCTAATAGAACAAAAGGATCATCAGACAGAATGCACACCTGAAGTGTACCACGAGGAATATAAGCAGATTCTAGCTTGCTACCAAATGTGTCCGAACAACCATGTATCAGATCGAGTGCTCTAACTACCTGGAACAATTTAGGCAGATAATGTTAGAAAAGCTAAGAGGGCCCCAAACAATTAATGGATTAAGTAGCAGATGATGATCTGGTTTCTATGATCTCAAAACTTCCTGTGAGCATGACAAAGTACTATATTAGTGTTGATACATAAACAACTTTACACCATCTAATGGAAGGTAGAAGGCCGAAGCACTGGAACTGCTGCTTCCTGCATTCAGTGCAACAGCTCTTCCTTGGCAATCAACAACAGGGGAACCACTAGAGCAACCTTTAGTACCAGATGCAGCCTAAAGAAAAAAATATTTTAACTTATGAGCACCGACAACGGAGCAAATCACCAAGCATTATTTTAGATGCATTGGCATCACCAATTGGAACAAAAAATACAGAATATTGGATAGCTGAAAAGAATTACCTGTATGTAGAATGTATTGAAATCATTGTAGCCATCCCTTTTAGAAAAGTAAAACAAGGTCAGGACTTCGAATTTATGCAGCAATACATAATGATCCATGGAGCGCGTGGCGCCAGCCCTCCGCCGTCTCCGAGGACATGGTCTCCATCGCCAGCTCGCTACCAACCTCCGCTGTCACAGTCCTAGGATGATTTTGAAAGAGGAAAAGGAATGGGATTCAGCAAAAATTTGGCTATGATGGAGAAGGGAGCTATTACGATCTCGTCTCCTCGTACGCAAGGCCTGGTTTAGTCTCGCAGAGAGAGAGAGAGAGAGAAAGATTGTACCGGATCCAAAGCAACAGGAGCCAAGCTGCGAGAAATCCATCAACGGTGGCTCAGATGCCGCGCCAGCCCGACCAGCCCCTCGAACAGAACGCATCAAGGGCCCCGCCTCTCGGTCCACAGCCCGCGCCGCCGAGGACATCCCGAGCCCTGTCATGGAGCCGCGACAACGGTGGTCCCTCTCATGGAGTCGTCCATGGCCGCCACCGCGTGCATCTCCTTGTTGACCCTGACAATCGACCACCGGAACGCGAAGAGGAGGGAGGGGCTCACTACGCAGCAGGGCGGGCCGGTGGAGGAGTAGCAGCAGGGCGACGACGGGGCTCCTAGGGCGCAGAAGGAGGAGGAGGAGGTGGGAGGGAGCGGCAGCGGGTGAGGAAGGAAGGAGCAAGGGGTGTGGGGCTGTGGATTGGGATAGGGTGAGGAAGGAAGGAGCGAGTGGCGACGGATGTTTTTTTTACCTGGACGGGTGGGGAGAGAGGGAGGGGATAACCCCACAGTTTTATTTTACCTAAAAAAAATAACCCCATCTCTTTGCCATCTGCCAGCAGATGACAAAGAATCTTTGCCGTCTGCTGGTAGATGGCAAAGACGTGGGGCTGGTACGCTGTTACACTCTTGACGGCCACAGGATTTGCCAACCTCTTTGCCTTCTGCTGGCAGATGGAAACTATTATTTGCCATCCACTAGCAGATGGCAAAGAATTGGCTGATGGCAACCATGTTCTTTGCCGTCTGTCAGTTCTTTGCCATCTGTTTTTTATAAGCAGATGGCAAAGACGTTCTTTGCCATCAGCTGGCAGATGGCAAAGAGCTGGCCGATGGCAAGTTCCCTGTTTCCAGTAGTGATACTAACAAGACCAGGTAGATGAGGGGTGTGTCGAGGGATCACAATACCAAGACTCTACAAACGGCCTAACGCACCGCACCGGCGTGCGTATCAAACCCCACATCACAACAGAGGAGCATCCACAATGAGTGCCAAAACTTAACACAAACCTTGTGCCAAAGCTTAACACAAACCTTGACTGAGTGCTCCGCCACGGAAGTTCTAGACGATTAGCAAGGCGGGGAGGCATCATTGCTTCGTCATTGAGCAAAGGTGAATCAAGACGAGTCCAAGAGCCCGAGGCTTGCCTCAACAGAACAGGGTCATGAGCATGCATAGAAGCAGGCCGGAGACCACACGTAGGACATCCAAAGAGAAACACCTGAAGAAGAAACACCACCCTCGGTCCTGAGCAGGCCGCACCACCACCACCAAACGCACCACCCACAATCACACACAGCAACAGACACAGTTGTTTGGGTCTCCAAGACGACGCCTCCAAGGAGGTAGTGTTGTTGAGCACACAACACCGTCATCCGATCCGGCAAGCCCGATCTTGAGTTTTTACCCGGAGACCACAAACAAAGAACTATAGGTGTTGTAGCTCCACGACGGCACCTCCTACGAGGAGAACGACGTCCGTAGACGTCGCTGCCGCCGGCATCAGCATAGCCGATGCAGGGTTCTCACCCGGAGTTTGAGCACATTTCTACAGTAATACGTCAGCCGACCACCACCATCGTCGAACCTTCCAATCACTACTAGAAAAACCCCTACTAATGGCGCACCTAATTTGGCCATTAATGGCGCATCTGTGGTGCGCCATTACTAGCACACCATTAGTAATTTTTACTAATGGCGCACCACTGGTGCGCCATTAGTATCTGGTATACTTATGGCGCACCACTGGTGCGCCATTAGTATAGGCCAGGGTGCGCCATTAGTATGCCTCCCAGGGGCCATGTATACCCAGGTGCTTTGGCATACTAATGGCACACTACCACTGGATGCGCCATTAGTAACCGCGGCATACTAATGGCGCACTATCCAGTGATGCGCCATTAGTATGCTTTGTCATACTAATGGCACACTGTCATGTGATTCGCCATTAGTATGAATATTAGGTTTTTTTTATTTTTTATTTTCTGTTTTTTGCACAGGTTACAAAATGTATAATTTGACAAAATATAGACAGCACACATCAACAACAGATTCATCGAATACAATAGAAGATTAGTCTTTGAATACAATTCATCATATTAGTCTCCGAATACAATTCATCATATTAGTCTCCGAATTGAAAAGACCGAAAAAGATAGAACATTATATTACAAGTCTCGAGACCGCGAGTAGCGAGTTTGTCTTCACATTACAAGTCGATATCGATCATCGAAACTACCATCACATAGAAGAGAGCTGCGGTCATCACGATGAAACTCGTCTTCATCCGGTTCCTCCGACGCTCCCTCCCCTCTCCCGCTAGATAGCGGGCGTATCTAGATTCGGCCTCGGCCCTAGTGGCGTACCCTTTGTAACTATTACCGCTGAATCGGTGAACCTGTCTCCGACACTCCTCCCAGTCATCGTAGACTCCGGGAACCTTACCCTTGTACACGACATACGTCGGCATCGCTACGCACTAGCCAAACGAAACGTTAGTACCAATTCACAGACAATACATAAGCA
Source organism: Triticum dicoccoides (assembly GCF_002162155.2). Classification (NCBI taxonomy): domain Eukaryota; kingdom Viridiplantae; phylum Streptophyta; class Magnoliopsida; order Poales; family Poaceae; genus Triticum; species Triticum dicoccoides. Next base: position 112,612,034 of record NC_041391.1, on the reverse strand, counting down.
ATATATAAGTATGCAGCAGAATGATCGGAAGAGAAAAGCAAGACATTAATAGCATCGATTACATCTAAGTTGAACGACTCTCGAAACCAAAGAGACATACTACAAGTTCATTAAAGTTTAATTACAACATGAGCCAATCGATGTTTCAGAACTAGACACAGCATCACTGCTTTCGACTCGACTCAAGGGACCGGAGCGTGGATGAAGCCGCCGTCTATCGTGGGAGTCATGAAATAACGGTCGTTGTCAGCCTGCATTTGTAGCATTGTGTCGATGTCACTGTTGGACGGTTGATTTCTGAGGTAGAACTGCCCCGAGGTATGAAGGACATCTTGATGGATGATTTCCGCAAACTCCGACTGGATGCGAAAGAATTCTTGTCGGAGGTCCGCGTCCTGGATTGCCGACACGCTCTTTGCCCAATCTTTGAGTTTACTCGGTAGAAGAAGTTGATGATGGTCCCGTACGATTGCCCGCATGTGATGGATGGCGTAGTAGGCACCCTTCTGACCGCCAGGCGGCTGCTTGACGCAGTAGAACATCGTATTCAGGGAGAACACGTGCTTGCCGTACTTACGAATAGGCCTGGTGAAGGTGCCTCCAGATTTGGTGTAGCCGGGGAGAACATCATCAAGAACCTTCTTGACATTTGTGTAGTCTACGTTCGACTGACGGTCCGGGTCGAAATACGTGGCCATAGGTCCGGGTCGAAATATTTAGGGTCCGCGAAATACCGCTGCAGATGAGGAGTGATCGGAAAGTACCACACCACTTTTCGAGGAGCTTTCTTCCTCTTCTTGTATCGAGTGACACCGCACACCGGACATATGGTAGACTCCGCGTGCTCGTCCTGATAAATGATGCAATTGTTCATGCACACATGGTATTTCACGTGCGGTAAATCCAGAGGACACACGATTTTCTTAGCCTCCTCCAAACTGGTCGGGCACTTGTTCCCCTTGGGAAGACGTTCGTGCCAGAATGACATGTTCTCGTCGAAGCATGCGTCGGTCATTTTGTGTTTTACCTTCATCTCCAGAGCCATGAGCGTTACTTTCAAGCAGGTATCCTCGGGCCTGCATCCTTCATACAATGGAGTAACCGCGTCTAACACAAGTTGATCCATCTTGGCTTTCTCTCGGGCGGCAGCTCTTGCGTTATCCGTCTGCTTGAGAAGCAGCTCTTGAATATGAGGGTCCTGCACCCAGCCCATCGAGGGTACAGCGTCGTTTGCTCCGTCGGCAACACCGTCGTGATCATCTCCTGGGGATTCTTTGTCTTCTCGCCCGCCCGAGCCGCGGTGGTTGTCTTGCTACCCTTCCTCATTTCTTGCCCGGCCCCCATGGACGACTTCGTAGTCATCTTCATCACCTTGCCACCGATAGCCATCCATGAAACCACGCAAGAGCAGGTGGTCCCGCACTTGCCCGGAATCCGAGTCCGCAGTAAGGCTATTCAGCTTGCATCTTCGACACGGACATCTTATCTCCGTCTCGTTCTTTTGAAGCTTCTCGGCCTTCGCGGACCTCAAAAACCTATTCACGATGCCTTCGGTCATCGTGCGGACCATGGTCGCCTGCGGGGTAGAGCAAAACGATATTTTAGAACCAAGAAAAAAATTGGCATGACTTTCCCTAAAAATAGGACCAAAAAGAATGCTTAATGCCAAAATTCTCGCCGAAACGGAAATGAATCAACATTCCGGCAAAATATTGGCAACTATCGCATTTCAAATACCGGTACACCTCCAAACACAAACACATATGCAACACCACAAACATATGCAACACCACGAACATACATAGATCTAGCTAGGCCATAAAAAGTGCATGTGCACATTGTTGTAGGGAGAACAACATAAATATAGCTTCCCCCCTTACTTACCTAGCAAAACAAGGTAACTTAACGTCTTAATTTGAATGAATCTATGGTGGAAATGAGGTGAAAAAGAGGAGGCACCCGAGACAAGGAGGAGGCGGTGGAGAGAATGAAGTGGGGAGAAAGTGAGTATGGGAGGAGAGGTTGTCCAAAATATCTTGTTGCTGCCCACTTACTAATGGCGCACCAACAACAAATGCGCCATTAGTAATCCAGGTTACTAATGGCGCACCCCCTGGTGGTGCGCCATTAGTAGTTTTGCAAAAAAAAAACAAAAAAAACATACTAATGGCGCACTCTGCCACGGTGCGCCATCACTAGTTTAAACTAGTAATGGCGCACCTCGTGTGAGTGCGCCACTAGTAGTTTAGGAAAAAAAGGAATAAAAAAAATAATAAAAAATAACATTAGTGGCGCACTTTCTGGCTGGTGCGCCATTACTAGTTACAACTAGTAATGGCACACTTCCTGTGGATGCGCCATTAGTATGTTTGGACAGGCGCACTAGTTCAAAAATATATATTTGATACTAATGGCGCACCGTGGGCAAGGTGCGCCATTAGTAGTTTCAACTCTAATGGCGCATCAGAAGGTGGTGCGCCATTAGTATATACTAATGGCGCACCACCTGTCTAGTGCGCCATTAGTGTCAATCCCATCTATAGCCCTTTTTCTAGTAGTGAATGATGAAGAAGAACGACGAGCCGCCTCAACCAGCTGCACCTCGCGGAGACCACCGACGGCCAAAACTCAACACTAGACGCCAGATCCACCAATGACCGGCCGAACGCAGAGCCACCATATGAAACGCGAGCCACCGTGCCCCACCCAGCACCATGCCGGCAAGGAGCAGAGGGGAGGTGCCCGAGGCCAAGAACCACCATGGTTTCGGGCTGCAGCCATACATCAGGCACGCCGACGCGCCCCACGCGCGCCACCGCACGCCTGCCGGAGGACAGAACCGAAAAGCGCCCGCAGTGCAGACAGAAGGTGGGGGGATCGAACCTTGTTGTTGCAACACCTCCCACCACCTCGCACACGGAGCCGAGGCCACCCACCGCGCCAACACTACCACCAGCCCTCCCAGCCAGCTCGCTTGCTGGACACATGCCACCAGCGTGAAGGCGCCATCTTCAGCAGCGTGGACCGGCCAGCACCACCGTAGCAGGCCCGCCCGGCACCGCGCCCCACGGCCAGTGTCAGCCCTCAACATCAACATCCACGACGCCACGAGCTTCACCGACGGGAAGGGCACCACCAATCTCTGCCATCCTCCGCCACCCGGAGCCGCACATCCACCCACCACCATCCACCTTCTTCTCGAAGCGGCAGCCACTGATGACCAACAAGTGTAGGGGATCTATCGTAGTCCTTTCAATAAGTAAGAGTGTTGAACCCAACGAGGAGTAGAAGGAAATGATAAGCGGTTTTCAGTAAGGTTTTCTCTACAAGCACTGAAATTGTAGGTAATAGACAGTTTTGTGATAAGATAAATTGTAACGAGTAACAAGCAATGAAAGTAAATAAAGTGCAGCAAGGTGGCACAATCCTTTTTGTAGCAAAGGATAAGCCTGGACAATTTCTTATAATGAGAAAAGAGCTCCTGAGGACACATGGAAATTATCGTCAAGCTAGTTTTCATCACCCTCATATGATTCGCGCTCGGTACTTTGATAATTCAATATGTGGGTGGACCGGTGCTTGGGTACTGTCCGGGATATACCCCGCGGTATGACCCGGCCGGAGTCGTAATCCGGTTGGGACTTGGTAAATCGGCGGATGGTAAACCGGCGGATGGTTAAGACAGAGAGTTAAGACAGATGGCTAAGACACACGGTAAACCGGTAGGTGTTAAACCGGCACATGTTATGTCAGATGATAACCCGGGAGGTGTTAAGTCAGTTCATAAACCGGCATGAAGTCATAAACCGGCAGACCATCTTAAACGGGCACACCATCTTAAACCGGCAGACCATCTTAAACCGGCAAACAGTGATAACTGGGTTGCCAAGGGTTATGAAGCCCGAGACGTCATGAAGCCCATAAAGTGAAGTCAGAATAGTTAAGTCTTAAGTCCGAGTTGGACTCCACATGTAACCCGTCCCTTCAACATATATAAGGAGGGGCAGGGCTCCCCAAAGAGGGAGAGGTAAGTGACAATCTAGACACAACTAGAGGAGAGCCGGTTTACGTCGACTCCCTCGTGATGATAATGAGACCTAGCCACAAACAGCATGTAGGGTTGTTACCGGATGATGTTTCCCGGGGCCCGAAGCTGTCTAAATCTTTGTCTTGCGTGTTGCGTCTCTTGATTCCGCTCAACCCCTCTCAAGCTACCACATAGATGTGTTGGCCTCATGACTAAGTCCTCACACTAAGGACATCTAACGTGTTAATTCCACAACAGTTGGCGCCCACCGTGGGGCTTGCGCACGATGGTGTTGAGTTCTTGAAGGGATTTCTCCCAGGGATTGAGAAGCTGTAAGTTTGCCGATGAAGAAGATCCAGTTTGAAAGGATTTTTTATGAATAGTTTTGCATCAGCTTCAAGATCGGTAAATTTTAAAGTTCAAGAGGAAATTAGGGTTGCGCTTGGGCACCACCATAAGTCGCTGACACCGACGTTTTCTGCTATAGCTTATTTTCGCTGGTGTGGCAAGTCTGAATCCATAGATCGCCAAAGCTGGTATGTTTGGAGTCGCCGTTCAACCGTCGATAGCAAAGGAAAAAGACAAGAAAAGGAGAAAGATTCGATCCATCGCCGCAGGGTCTCAGTGTAACAATTGCTAACCATCCAATCCAATTTTCTTTGGTCAAAGTAACTACAAAACGGAGGACTCCAGTCTGAAACCTCCACGGTCTCTGCCACTCTGGCAGCTGCGGCTGCGCTTTGACGCACCGCCCCTCGGGCCTTAAATCGCCACCGCCTCTATGCTTCATGGACAGCGGCAACCTGACGCCAATCCGAGTGATCGCCTGGTCGTCCATGGTTTTTGACTCAAACAACAGCTGTCTCACCAAAACTGCGGATTCACGCGGCCCAGGTAAACCGACATCCGCAGTTGCAACCGCGCCTTAGAACGGTCGCCGTGAGTCGCCTTCGCCAAGTCGCTGGCAGGTCGCCCCCAGTTCGGTTCCCACCTCCTCTTGCTCTGCGCCCTCGCGCTAAACCAGTCGCGGTCGCGCCTCTCCAACTCGGCGCTGACACCAACGCCCCTCGTCGACCTGCCAGATTGAACCGGCCCTGATGCTGTCGGGCGCGGATGCACGCATGTGCACGTCCTTCGCATCCAGCAACCGCTTCAACCTACTGTCACCTGTTCTGCTCCAAGTTGGTCTGGAGCCACCGCGGGAGAGCCACCCAGGACTTTTCCATTTTCCTTGCCGGGAGCGTGCCCCTTGTCATGGTGTTGGATTGCCTCCGCTCACTGTTGCGAGTTTGCCTGTGGAGAGCCACCACTGTGGATTCGCCACGCGGCAGCTGTCAAACCGCCCTGTGAGATTTAGCCTCGGCCAACTGTCCTGCTTCTACTGGTTTTCTCGTGCATGTACTGGCCGCCTCCTGTGTTCGGTCGAGTCATCGCCGCCCATTACTCGACTGCGCCGGGTCTCCTCCGTTACACCTATAAGCCGCCCGCCTCGGTTTGCCTCTGCTACTACCCGTCAGCTACGTCTCCGCTGGCCTCACCTCTGCTTTGCCAAAGCTCTGTGTTAACCCCCTCCTCCGACTCTGAAGCCACTGCTGCGTTTCCGAGGCTCCAACCTGCTGGCCGCTGCCGAGCCACCGTTCCTGCAGAATTGTTTCTGCCGTAAACTGCTAGCTCGCCTCTTGATCTGCTCAGTTCGCCGGTGAGCCGCTGCAATCACCTGCGCCAGCAGCTTCCTCTCGCGGTTTTCGGGCGTTCCATAGCTCCACTGGCCTCGGACTTGATCCGCCGTCGCAGGGTCAACCTGGTCTCCCGCGTTCGTTGGGCCACGCCGGCTTGTCAGCCAACTCCAATGGCTGCTCCGGCCGCGCCCGCCTCAAGTCGCCTGCCGCCTCAATCTCCGGTCTGAGCCGCCGGACGCTTTCCCCTCCGGCGTGCTGAGCCGCCCGTTGGCCTCTTGAGCCGCGGCGGCGGCGGCGCCGCCCCCGCAGACCCGTGAAGTTGCCTATTTCCAAAGCGTCATTGTGGCATCGTTCTGCTGTAAGCCGCAGTCTCCAAGCGTGCCAATCCGCTCTCGCCGGAGTCGATTGTATTCAAACCGCAATGGCCCGTGATACGTCTCCAACGTATCTATAATTTTTGATTGTTCCATGCTATTATATTACCCCTTTTGAATGTTTATGAGCTTTATTTTACACATTTATATTACCCCTTTTGATTGTCCCATATTGCTGTTTTTTTGCCTATTTCAGTATTTCGAAGAAAAGGAATATTAAATGGAGTCCGAACGGAATGAAACCTTCGGGAGCGTGATTTTTGGAACGAATGTTATCCAGAGGACTTGGAGTGCAAGTCAAGAAGCTGCCGAGGCTCCCACGACATAGGAGGGCGCCCCCCCCCTATAGGGCGCGCCCCCTGTCTCGTGGGCCCCTCGGGCGGCCACCAACGTACTTGTTCCTCCTATATATACCTACGCACCCCGAAAACATCCAGGGGGCAGACGAAACACAATTTCCACCACCGTAACCTTCTGTATCCATGAGAACTCATCTTGGAGCCTTCGCCGGTGTTCTGCCGGAGGGGGAATCGACCACGGAGGGCTTCTACATCAACATCCTTGCCCCTCCGATGAGTTGTGAGTAGTTTACCACAGACCTACGGGTCCATAGTTATTAGCTAGATGGCTTCTTCTCTCTTTTTGGATCTGAATACAATGTCCTCACCCTCTCTTGTGGAGATCTATTCGATGTAAACTCTTTTTGTGGTGTGTTTGTCGAGATCCGATGAATTGTGGGTTTATGATAAAGTTTATCTATGAATAATATTTGAATCTTCTCTGAATTCTTTTATGTATGATTGAGTTATCTTTGCAAGTCTCTTCAAATTATCAGTTTGGTTTGGCCTACTAGATTGATCTTTCTTGCCATGGGAGAAGTGCTTAGCTTTGGGTTCAATCTTGCGGTGTCCTTACCAAGTGACAGAAAGGGTTGCAAGGCACGTATTTTATTGTTGCCATCGAGGATAACAAGATGGGGTTTATATCATATTTCTTGAGTTTATCCCTCTACATCATGTCATCTTGCTTAATGCGTTACTCTGTTCTTATGAACTTAATACTCTAGATGCAGGCAGGAGTTAATCGATGTCTAGAGTAATAGTAGTAGATGCAGGCAGGAGTCTGTCTACTTGTTGCGGACCTGATGTCTATATACATGATCATGCCTAGATGATCTCATACTATCTTTATTAGATATCACTTTCGCAAGTGGCCGTGAAGTGATTGACAACCCCTTTATTGCGTTGGTTGCGAGTTATTTGTTTGTTTGTGTAGGTGTGTGGGACTTTTGAGGAGCCTCCTACTGGATTGATACCTTGGATCTCAAAAACTAAGGGAAATACTTACGCTACTATTGCTGCATCACCCTCTCCTCTTCGAGGAAAACCAACGCAAGCTCAAGACGTAGCAAGAAGGATTTCTGGCACCGTTGTCGGGGAGGTCTTCGCTCAAGTCAAGACATACCAAGTACCCATCACAATCCCATCTCCCTCGCATTTACATTATTTGCCATTTGCCTCTTGTTTTCTTCTCTCCTACTTCACCCTTGCCGTTTTATTCGCCCTCTCTTTCCCAATCTCCTCCTCTCTTTTTCGCTTGCCTTTTTCTGTTTGCTTGTGTGTTGGATTACTTGTTGCCATGGCGCAAGATAATACCAAATTGTGTGATTTCTCGAATACCAATAATAATTTTCCTTAGTACTCCGATTGTTCCTCTTAATGATGTTGAGTCTTGTGAAATCAATACTGCTTTGCTGAATCTTGTTATGACAGATCAATATGCCGGCCTTCCTAGTGAAGATGCCGCTACTCATCTAAACAACTTTGTTGATTTGTGTCATATGCAAAAGAAGAAAGATACGGATAACAATATTGTTAAATTGAAGTTATTTCCGTTTTCACATAGAGATCGTGCTAAAGTTTGGTTTTCGTCTTTGCCTAAAAATAGTATTGATTCTTGGAACAAGTGCAAAGATGCTTTTATCTCTAAGTATTTTCCTCCTGCTAAGATTATCACTCTTAGGAACGATATCATGAATTTTCAACAACTTGATCATGAGCATGTTGCCCCATCTTGGGAAAGAATGAAATTGATGCTTCGCAATTGCCCTACTCATGGTTTGAATTTATGGATCATCATACAAAATTTTTATGCCGGTTTGAACTTTGCTTCTAGAAATCTCTTAGATTCGGCCGTGGGAGGCACGTTTATGGAAATCATGTTAGGAGATGCTACAAAACTTCTTGATAATATTATGGCTAATTATTATCAATGGCACACCGAAAGATCTTCTAGTAAAATAGTGCATACTATAGAAGAAATCAATGTTTTGAGTAGGAAGATGGATGAACTTATGAAATTGTTTGCTACTAAAAATACTCCTCTTGATCCCAATGATATGCCTTTGTCTTCTTTGATTGAGAATAATAATGAATCTATGGATGTGAATTTTGTTGGTAGGAATTGTTTTGGAAACAATGCTTATAGAGGAAACTTTAATGCTAGTCTGTTCCCTAGTAATTCCTCTAATAATTATGGAAATTCCTACAATAATTCTTATGGTAATTTTAATAAGATGCCCTCTGACTTTGAGAATAGTGTGAAAGAATTTATGATTTCTCAAAAGAATTTTAATGCTTGCTTTAAGAAAAATTGCTCAAAGTTGATGATTTGGCTAGGAACGTTGATAGACTTTCGCTTGATGTTGATTCTCTTAAACTTAGATCTTCTCCTCCTAAGCATTATATCAATGAGTCTCTCAAAGTAATTATGATTTCCATTGATGAGTGCAAGGAAAGAACCGCTAGATTGCGTGCTAAGAAAGATAGCTTTATAAAAGCGTGTTCTATTAGTTTCCATGAAAATAATGATCAGGATCTTAAAGTTATTGATGTGTCTCCTATTAGATCTATGTTTTGCAATATGAATTTTGATGATTATGGGACTGATGATGAATCAACTTTGCCTAGAAGGGGTCCCAAGAATTCGGAGTTTTTAGATCTTGATGCTAAATTTGGTAAAAGTGGGATTGGCGAGGTCACGACTTTAAATAGCGTTGAACCTACTATCTCAGATTTCAAGGAATTTGATTATGATAATTGTTCTTTATAAGGTTGTATTTCTTTGTTGCAATCCGTTGTTAATTCTCCTCATGCTTATAGTCAAAATAAAGCTTTTACCAAACATATCGTTGATGCCTTGATGCAATATTATGATGAAAAACTTAATTTTGAAGTTTCTATACCTAGAAAACTTAATGATGAGTGGGAACCTACTATAAACATTAGAACTAAAAATCATGAGTGTTTTGCTTTGTGTGATTTGGCTGCTAGTGTTTCCACGATTCCGAAAACTTTATGTGATATTCTAGGTTTCCATGATCTTGATGATTGCACTTTAAATTTGCACGTTGCGGACTCCACCATTAAAAAGCCTATGGGAAGAATCAATGATGTTCTCATTGTTGCAAATAGAAATTTGGTGCCCGTGGATTTTATCGTTCTTGATATAGACTGTAAACTTTCTTGCCCTATTATTCTTGGTAGACCTTTCCTTAGAACGATTGGCGCGATTATTGATATGAAGGAAGGGAATATTAGATTCCAATTTCCATTAAAGAAAGGCATGTAGCACTTTCCAAGAAAGAAAGTCAAATTACCTTATGAGTCTATCATGCGGTCTACTTATGAATTTAGTGCCAAAGATGGCACCCGTTAGAGCTATCTTTGCTTTTATGCCTAGCTAGGGGCGTTAAACGTTAGCGCTAGTTGGGAGGCAACCCAATTTTGTTTGTGTTTTTTATTTTTGCTCCTGTTTAGTAATAAATCTTTCTTCTACCTTCTGCTTAGATGTGTTTTTGTCTTTTAATTAGTGTTTGTGCCAAGTAGAACCTATAGGATAACCTACGATGATAGTTGATTTGATTCTGCTGAAAAACAGAAACTTTGCACGCACGAATATAATTTTGTTAAATCACAGGAACGTGATTTTGCATTTATTCTTTTTTATGATGTTCAATAAACAAATTGTACATGACTTCCTATTTGGTACGATTTTTAGAGTTCAGAAGTTTGCGTTAGTTACAGATTGCTACAGACTGTTGTGTTTTTGACACATTCTGTTTTTCGTGTGTTATTTGCTTATTTTGATGCATCTATGGCTAGTAAAATAGTCTATAAACCATAGATAAGTTGGAATACAGTAGGTTTAACACCAAAATAAATAAAGAATGAGTTCATTATAGTATCTTATGTGGTGGTTTTGTTTTCTTTCACTAACGGAGCTTATAAGATTTCCTGTTGAGTTTTGTGTTGTGAAGTTTTCAAGTTTTGGGTAAAGCTTTTATGGACCATGGAATAAAGGGTGGCAAGAGCTTAAGCTTCGGGATACCCAAGGCACACCAAGATATTCAAGTATAGCCAAAATCCTAAGCTTGGGGATGCCCCAGGAAGGCATCCCCTCTTTCGTCTTCGTTCATTGGTAACTTTACTTGGAGCTATATTTTTATTCGCTACATGATATGTGTTTTGCTTGGAGCGTCGTGTATTATATTAGTCTTTGCTATTTAGTTTACCCCAATCATCCTTGCTGTACACACCTTTTGAGAGAAGCCTATTTGATTAGAATTTGCTACATGACTCTATGTGCTTCACTTATATCTTTTGAGCTTGGTAGTTTTTGCTCTAATGCTTCACTTATATCTTTTAGAGCACGGTGGTGTCTTAATTTTTAAGAAATTGCTAGTCTCTCATGCTTCACTTATATCTTTTTGAGAGTCTTTTAGAACAGCATGGTATTTGCTATGGTTATAAAATTGGTCCTAGAATGGTAGGCATCCAAGTTGGGTATAATAAAAACTATCATAGGAAGTGAATTGGGTGCTATGATCAATTTGATACTTGATAATTGTTTTGAGATATGGAGGTAGTAATACTAAAGACATGCTAGTTGGGTGATTATGAATTTAAAGAATGCTTGTGTTGAAGTTAGCAAGTCCCGTAGCATGCACTTAGGGTTAAAGTTATGTAACAAATTTGAAACATGAAGTGTACCTGGCTTGTGCATCCTTACGAGTGGCGGTCGGGGACGAGCGATGATCTTTTCCTACCAATCTATCCCCTAGGAGCATGCGCGTAGTACTTGATTTTTGATTACTTCTAAATCTTTGCAATAAGTATATGAGTTCTTTTGACTAATGTTGAGTCCATGGATTATACGCACTTTTACCTTTCCGCCATTGCTAGCCTCTTTGGTACCTTGTATTGCCCTTTCTCACCTTGAGAGTTGGTGCAAACTTCGCCGGTGCATCCAAACCCCGTGATATGATACGCTCTATCACACATAAACCTCCTTATATCTTCCTCAAAACAGCCATCATACCTATCTATTATGGCATTTCCATAGCCATTCCGAGATATATTGCCATGCAACTTTCCACCGTTCCGTTCATCATCATGACATACTTTACTTTTGTCATATTGCCATTCCATGATCATGTAGTTTACATCGTATTTGTGGCAAAGCCACCATGCATTATTTTTCATACATGTCACTCTTGATTCATTGCACCAGCCCGGTACTCCGCCAGAGGCATTCATATAGAGTCATATCTTGTTCTACCTTCGAGTTGTAATTCATATGTTGTAATCAATAGAAGTGTGATGATCATCATTATTAGAGCATTGCCCAAAAAAATAAAAAGGGCAATGTTACTATCTCTTTTTCCACACTTGTGCTTCAAAGTAGCACCTTGTTTTTCATATAGTGAGTCTCATAAGTTGTCTTTTTCATACTAGTGGGAATTTTTCATTATAGAACTTGGCTTGTATATTCCTATGATGTGCTTCCTCAAATGCCCTAGGTCTTCATGAGCAAGCAAGTTGGATGCACACCGACTAGTTTTCTTTTGTTGAGCATTCATTTATAGCTCTAGTGCATCCGTTGCATGGCAATCCCTACTCCTCATGTTGACATCAATTGATGGGCATCTCCATAGCCCATTGATTATCCTCGTCAATGTGAGACTTTCTCCTTTTTTATCTTCTCCACACAATCCCCATCATCATATTCTATTCCACCCATAGTGCTATATCCATGGCTCACGCTTATGTATTGCGTGAAGGTTGAAAAAGTTTGAGATTATTTAAGTATGAAACAATTGCTTGGCTTGTCATCGGGGGTATAGAAGTTGGGAACATCTTTGTGTGACGAAAATGAAGCATAGCCTAACTATATGATTTTGTAGGGATGAACTTTCTTTTGCCATGTTATTTCGAGAGACATGATTACTTTGATTAGTATGCTTGAAGTGTTACTATTTCTTTTATCAATATGAACTTTTATTTTGAATCATTTGGATCTGAACATTCATGCCACAATAAAGAAAATTACATTATGAATTATGATAGGTAGCATTCCACATCAAAAATTCTCTTTTTATCATTTACCTACTCGAGGATGAGCAGGAATTAAGCTTGGGGATGCTTGATACGTCTCCAATGTATCTATAATTTTTGATTGTTCCATGCTATTATATTACCCCTTTTGGATGTTTATGGGCTTTATTTTACACATTTATATCATTTTTGTGACTAACCTTCTAACAGGAGGCCCAACACATATTATTGTTTTTTTGCCTATTTCAGTATTTCGAAGAAAAGGAATATCAAACGGAGTCCAAACGGAATGAAACCTTCAGGAGCGTGATTTTTGTTACGAACGTGATCCCGAGGACTTGGAGTGCAAGTCAAGAAGCTGCCGAGGCTCCCACGAGATAGGAGGG
>NC_041391.1:112503731-112598856 GCF_002162155.2 Triticum dicoccoides | reverse complement strand
GTGCGCCCCCTGTCTCCTGGGCCCCTCGGGCGGCCACCGATGTACTTCTTCCTTCTATATATACCTATGTACCCCAAAAACATCTACTTGGCAGACGAAACAAAATTTCCACCACCGTAACCTTCTGTATCCGCGAGATCTCATCTTGGAGCCTTCGCCGGTGTTCTGCCGGAGGGGGAATCGACCACGGAGGGCTTCTATATAACCATCCTTGCCCCTCCAATGAGTTGTGACTAGTTTACCACAGACCTACGGGTCCATACTTATTAGCTAGATGGCTTCTTCTCTCTTTTTGGATCTCAATACAATGTTCTCCCCCTCTCTTGTGGAGATCTATTCGATGTAAACTCTTTTTGTGATGTGTTTGTCGAGATCCGATGAATTATGAGTTTATGATCAAGTTTATCTATGAATAATATTTGAATCTTTTGTGAATTCTTTTATGTATGATTGAGTTATCTTTGCAAGTCTCTTCGAATTATCAGTTTGGTTTGGCCTACTAGATTGATCTTTCTTGCCATGGGAGAAGTGCTTAGCTTTGGGTTCAATCTTGTGGTGTCCTTACCCAGTGACAGAAAGGGTTGGAAGGCATGCATTGTATTGTTGCCATTGAGGATAACAAGATGGGGTTGATATCATATTGCTTGAGTTTATCTCTCTACATCATGTCATCTTGCTTAATGCGTTACTCTGTTCTTATTAACTTAATACTCTAGATGCAGGCAGGAGTCGGTCGATGTGTGGAGTAATAGTAGTAGATGCAGGCAGGAGTCGGTCTACTTGTTGCGGACGTGATGCCTATATACATGATCATGCCTAGATAATCTCATAATTATTCGCTTTTGTATCAATTGCTCGACAGTAATTTGTTCACCCACCGTAATACTTATGCTACCTTAAGAGAAGCAACTTGTGAAACCTATGGCCCCCGGGTCTATCTCTTATCATATTTGCTTCCAATCTACCTTATTTGCATCTTTACTTTTTGCATCTATATTATAAAATACCAAAAATATATTTATCTTATCATACTATCTTTATTAGTTCTCACTTTCGCAAGTGGCCATGAAGGGATTGACAACCCCTTTATTGCGTTGGTTGCGAGTTCTTTGTTTTTCTGTGTAGGTGCGTGGGACTTTTGAGGAGCCTCCTACTGGATTGATACCTTGGTTCTCAAAAACTGAGGGAAATACTTATGCTACTATTGCTGCATCACCCTCTCCTCTTCGAGGAAAACCAACGCAAGCTCAAGACGTAGCAGCCCAGTGGCGTTAAACCGGAGTGACCTTGTGCTGTGGCTGCGCCAAGCTGCCCAGGGTGAGCAGCGTCACCTCTGCTTAACTGAGCTGCCCTTGCACCTGTGGCCGAAGCTGAGCCACCGTGGTCAAACCGCGTCGCTGCCGGGTTATCACCTGCCCGTGGCTGGCGCTGTATTGCCGAGCTTCTTCGGCCACAGATGCGCCAAGCGGCCGCCTTGGCCACGAGCTGCCCTCTCCGCCGCAAAGCCTCTGTGACACATAACGCACGGCAAAGACTGGTCATAGCACAACCCCCGCTCGTTTCCTGGCCATGAGGCAAGATAAACAACATTTAGTGCTACTTGTGCTAAGCACATAGTGGCACGAGAATCGAGAAAGGAGGAGTCTAGTATTGCATGGGAAGCTGGCAAGCTTGTCTAGTTCAACGGGTGTGATTTGACTGGCCGACGGTGTTCTGCATCATACAAAAACAGAGCTACACTACATGCAATGCACCGCAAGGAGTATTACTATGAGGTCCGGTTTTCTATAAAACTGGAGAAGTATGTACGGTGCGACAGAAGTTTTTGTCTATGATTTTGCAAAAATCATCAGTGAACTACAGTGGTATGCCGTTATCCTCGGGACAATTATCCAGCATCAGCATCCAAGTTCATCCGAGTAAATGAATCAGGTGCTATCTTTTCTATGTATTTTATCAGCACATATTACATTTTTTGGAAAACAATTATTCTGGTCTGTGGTATTTTTATTTTCATAGGACCATTACTTATTACAGAGGTGTGGCAAAGGGGCGGAAGCCAATAGTGCTTTTGCACTAGTACTTGTCCGTGTCGTACTGCTGGACGGGTACGTGAGTAGGTTGCCACCCCCGTTACATCAACATACGCGACTGACTCACCATCCATGCATACCGCTGACTCGCCCGCCTTTAACGGGGTGATCATCAACTCTGCGGTGGATAATTTTGGGCCTAACATATTAGGACCCTAAACCACCATATTGGTGCAAATTTAAAGGCCGTCAAAAAATGGCCGGCTTACAAAGAAGGATTCTGGTTTAAAATCCGGCTCAAGGGGAAGATATCTCCTACAAAGCTTTGAAGCTCTCAATACCCAGTTTAAGAATTTCCGGTTCAAGAAGAATTTATCTCTTGCCAAAATTTAAAGGTTGCCAAAGAGGACCTGCTGCCCTGACGCGCGGTTCAAACATGGGTATCCTGCCTTATGGGCTCATCTTCATATGATCACTTGGGGGCTTCCTTTTCAAACATAGGTGTATTCAGCAAAGAGAACATAGCATTACTACCCTCTTGATGCGTCTATTAAGCCGATATTATCATAAGGGGCCAAAGAAAGTTTGTTGCATAGCACAACTCAAACATAGGCACCCGGCGAGCATAGCTAAAAAATATAGCACATGGGGGCTTCAACTGACAAAGCGGAGTCCTATCCATTAATCCGACTATCACGCCACAACAAAGCTTGGGAACTTCACACCCAAGGGGCCAAAGAGAGTGTTGTTGCTAAGCATAGCTCAAACATAGGCACCCATTGAGCACAACTCACAAAGTTACTTGGGGGCTCTTTGTGCAACGCAACAAAGAGTTTGAAAGGACCCTTGTAATTGGGTATTGACCCACGGCTTGGAAGCCTGGTGTATTCACCTAAAACCCCGAGTTAACCTGCCTTCATCAAGTAAGACACTCCTATCCAGGTAACCCCGGCATAACCCGCTGAACATTTGACAAGTTACCTCAACATGTCAAAGTTAAAACGACGATTGGTTAGTTGGAGGCCTGTCTTAAAAGGCTTTGTTAAATGGTTTAACTCAACGGCCTGGCAGCCCACGGAAAGCCTCAAATTTGGGCCTGGCAGCCCTCAAAAAGCCTCAACTACACGGTTTTTATTTTCCTTTGTCAAGAATTTTCTCTTTTGATGAAATTTTATGTTAACCCGGTGTTTGTAAACCCGGCTCGACTTTCAACTACGCGTTGTCAGTACATAATCACTTATGATCCGGTGTTTTTTAACCCGACCTGGCTTTGGACTATAAGTCGCTAGTATATATTTGGATTGCGCCATTGGAATCATTTGCTTATAAATCATTGGATTATATTATTCAAATCTTTAATAGCCAACATGGCTGGATTTTTATTATGGTTATCAATAACCAATACTATGATTGAGGTTTTCAAAGTTGCTTTTAGCGCAATGGTTATTATTTATCAATGGATATGATTTATTCTACAATGGAGGAAGTAGTCCCAAGTTGCTGCTGGCTTACAACCCGGCACTTGGGGACTACATTATTTAAGTTGAGATTACATCAAATACACAAGTCCCATGTCGCTGTAAGCATGCACCATGACACTTGGGGGATAATGCAAAGTCATTGGTTGCTCACCTTATTGAAGACCCGACTCATCACATCGTAATGAGCCGGCCCTTTGGGGCTACCAAGTGCTCCTGTCAACAATTCAAGGTACAACGCTTTTTTATCCATTATATTGAAGGGTCCACTGCTCAGTTGGTAAAGCACAAGGCTCTTAACCATGTGGACGTGCAGTCAAGCCCGATGATGGGGGTTACATCATATGATGTTATTTTTCATTGAAGTATATATCAAGTCCCAGCTCATTATTATCTTACTGAGCCGACCCTTGGGAGCTACAGGTAATATGGATATAAGAGAGAAATATTTTCCAATTTTCAGTTTTGAGCTAACCAGATTGACCCGGTGTCTGCAACAATTATGACTCGGCGTCACCAAAAATTATTAACCCGGCGTCACTAATCATGATGGCCTGGTATCTGCAACAATCATGATACGGAATTATCAGTTTTATAAACCAGAAGTCTTGGCAAGTTCTACATCCTTAAACCGGCTGAAGATCAGATGAGTATTACAAGGACCAATATTTTTGTTAAGCATTGGGAGCTGAGTCAAATGAATTATTCTTCACAATATTTCTCTATGACAAGCCAATGTCAGCAAATTGATTATGAAGCTGGCCTATTGACCCGGATTTTCTAGAAGAAGGAATTGATAAGGACTTAAGGATGCTCAGGATCAGTTTAACATGGATAAATCCAAATTAAACTGGGGGCTAATGTCGGGGATATACCCCACGGTTTGACCCGGCCGGAGACATTATCCGGTTGGGACTTGGTAAATCGGTGGATGGTAAACCAGCGGACAGTTAAGACCAAGATTTAAGACAGATGGCTAAGACAGACGGTAAACCGGCAGGTGGTAAACCGACAGATGTTAAGTCAGATGATTACCCGGTAGGTGTTAAGTCAATTCATAAACCGGCAGGAAGTCATAAAGCGGCAGACCATCTTAAACCAGCACACCATCTTAAACCGACAAATAGTGATAACTGGGTTGCCAAGGGTATTGAAGCCCGGGACGTCATGAAGCCCATAAAGAGAAGTCATAATAGTTAAGTCTTAAGTCCGAGTTGGACTCCACATGTAACCCACCCCTTCAACATATATAAGGAGTGGCAGGGCTCCCCAAAGAGGGAGAGGTAAGAGACAATCTCTAGGGCTAGACACAAGTAGAGGAGAGCCAGTTTACGGCGACTCCCTCGTGATGATAATGAGACCTAGGCACAAATAGCATGTAGGTTTGTTACCAGATGATGTTTCCCGAGGCCCGAAGCTGTCAAATCTTCGTTTTGTGTGTTGCGTCTATCGATTGTGCTCAACCCCTCTCAAGCTACCACATAGATGTGTTGGCCTCACGACTAAGTCCTCAAAATAAGGACATCTGACGTGTTAATTCCACGATAGGTACTGCCCTTACTTGGAGAAGCATCCCACTTATGATTAACCCCTATTACAAGCATCCGCAACTACAAAATAAGTATTAAGGTAAACCTAACCATAGCATGACACTAGTGGATCCAAAACATCCCCTTACGAAGTAACGCATAAATTAGGGTTTAAGCTTTTGTCACTCTAGCAACACATCATCTACTTATTACTTCCCAATGCCTTCCTCTAGGCCCAAATAATGGTGAAGTGTCATGTAGTCGACGTTCACATAACACCACTAGAGGAGAGACAACATACATCTCATCAAAATATTGAACAAATACCAAATTCACAAGACTACTAATAGCAAGACTTCACCCATGTCCTCAGGAACAAACGTAACTACTCACGAAGCATATTCACGTTCATAATCAGAGGAATAATAATATGCATTAAGGATCTGAACATATGATCTTCCACCAAGTAAACCAATTAGCATCAACTACAAGGAGTAATCAACACTACTAGCAACCCACGGGTACCAATTTGTGGTTTGGATACAAGAGATGAACTAGGGTTTTGAGAGGAGATGGTGCTGGTGAAGGTGTTGATGGAGATTGACCCCCTCCCGATGAGAGGATCATTGGTGATGACGATGGTGATGATTTCCCCCTCCCGGAGGGAAGTTTCCCCGGCAGAATAGCTCTGCCGGAGCTCTAGATTTGTTCCGCCAAGGTTCCACCTCGTGGCGGCGGAGTTTCATCTCGTAAGCTTGCCCACAATTTTTTCCAGGGTAAAAGCCTTCATATAGCAGAAGATGGACACCGGAGGGCCCAGGAGATAGGGGGCGCACCCAGTAGGGGTGGGCGCGCCCCCCACCCTCCTGGCTAGGGTGTGGGCCCCCTGAGGTGTTTCTTTTGCTCAATAATTCTTATAAATTCCAAAAATAAGTTCCGTGGAGTTTCAGGATTTTTGGAGTTGTGCAGAATAGGTTTCCAATGTTTGCTCCTTGTCCAGCAAGAATTCCAGCTGCCGGCATTCACCCTCTTCATGGTAAACCTTGTAAAATAAGAGAGAATAACCATAACTATTGAGATATAATGTGTAATAACAGCCCATAATGCGATAAATATTGATATAAAAGCATGATGCAAAATGGACGTATCAACTCTCCCAAGCTTAGACCTCGCTTGTCCTGAAGCGGAAGCCGAAATCGAAAAATATGTCCAGATGTTTAGAGATAGAGGTGTCGATAAAAATAAAATATGGACATGAGGGCATCATGATCATTCTTATAACAGCAACATACATAGACTTTGTCATATGACTTCTTATGCTCAAGTAACAATCAATTCACAATGGCAAGTATGGTTCAAAAACTTCATTGGAAGCTAACAAACTATAATATTAGTAGTTGAAGCAATTGCAATTTATCATAACATCAGAAAGAGTCAAGAATAGAGCTTTTCAGCAAGTCCACATACTCAACTATCATGTAGTCTTCTACAATTGCTAACACTCACGCGGTACTTGTGGTTATGGAGTTTCAGCCGGACACTGAGAAATATAGGGTCTTATTGTGTTGCCTCCCAACATATTCACCTTTGGGTGATGTCAACAATAATAATTCATGCTAACTTACATCCAATTTGATATATGTATAAAGATCTTTCAAACACGAGGAGCTTGCCAAAGGATAAAATGAAAAAGGGAAAGGTGAAGATCACCTTGACTCGAGCATAAAGTAAAAACATAATATAAAAGATAGGCCATTCGCAGAGGGAAGCAGAGGTTATCATGTGCGTTTAGGGTTGGATGCATGAAATCTTAATGCAAAAGAACGTCACTTTATATTGCCACTTGTATGTGGACCGTTATTATGCAGTCCGTCTCTTTTATTGCTTCCACAACAAGATCATATAAAGCTTATTTTCTCTGCATTAATAAGTCATACATATTTATATAGCAATTTTTATTGCCTGCAACATGACAACTTACTTGAAGGATCTTACTCAATCCGTAGGTAGGTATGGTGGACTCTCATGGCAAAACTGGGTTTAAGGATATTTGGAAGCACAAGTAGTATTTCTACCTGGTGCAAGGAATTTGGCTTGCATGAGGGGTAAAGGCAAGCTCAACATGTTTGGAAGGTCAATGACAATATACTTTAACTGAGATGTGAGAAAACATAAACCATTACGTTGTCTTCCTTGTCCAACATCAACTCTTTTAGCATGTCATACTTAATGAGTGCTTCACAATCATAAAAGATGTCCAAGATAATATATTTGTATGTGAAACCTCTCTTTCCTTATTACTTCCTATTAATTGCAACGATGACCAAAACTACGTTTGCCAACTCTCAACAACCTTTATGCCTCATACTTTCTATGTGTGAAGTTATTACTATCCATAAGATCAATATGAACTCTTTCTTTCTTTTATTCTTTCTTCGTTCTCAAGATCATAGCAAAAGCAAAGCCCTCGACTCAACACTAATCTTTATTATAGATAGCTCGCGGACTCTATTACATAAAGAGATCACAAAGAAAAACTCAAAACTACTTGATACTAAAACTTCAATCTACTAGATCAAGATACTACTAAAAGGATCGAACTGAATAAAACGGTAAAGATAGGAGTGTGATGGTGATATGATACCGGGGCACCTCCCCCAAGCTTGGAAGTTGCCAAGGGGAGTGCCCATACCCATGTGATTATGTCCTCGGAGGTGATGGAGGTGGTGATAATGATGGTGGATAATCGCACATCGAGCGTAAAAACTCCTCCAACTTGCGGATGATGCCCTTGAGTCCGGCGATATGATCCTTCAACAAATTATTCTCCCATGTGAGATACTTATTCTGTATGCGAGCTAACTCAATCATCTTGAAAGCTTCAATCTCAGTTGGAGTAAAGAGGTTAGGTAAGGGTTGAGGGATGTCTTCTTCTTTCACTGCCGGAGCTTGAACCTCTGTGGCCTTCGTGATCCCTTCCTCCTTGTTGATCCCTTCCGGTTCTTCTCTTTTCAGATCTATCTTCAATAGCCAAGCATCCTTGTCTTCATTGTTGAAGGAGGGCGACGTCATGGTTCTCTAGATCTACAACAGAAACAGCCCGAAATGAAAACAGAGGATATTTGCGTGATACGGTGGTCAAAACCTTCGGGAGTTTATATAATGAATTTTTACAAACCAAAATATGTAACGTGCAAGAAAATGGAGTCTGGGAGGCACACAAGGTGTCCACGAGACAGGGGGGCGCGCCCTCCACCTTTGTGGAGGCCTCGTGTCCTTCCCGGACTACTTCCTTCTTCCTAAAATTCTTAAATATTCCAAAACTGAAAAAATTGCCATTAGAATGGTTTTGGAGTCGGTTTACTTACCGTACCACATACCTATTCCTTTTCGGAGTCTTGAACGTTCTCGAAAGTGTCCCTTATGTATTTCTCCGGGGTTACGGTTTCAGTAATATTAGTTTCAACATGGACAGGATTACCTAAAATATAATGTTTAAATTTGACCGTTCACCACCCTCGGACTTGTGCCTTCGAAGTTGTTGATTTTTATGGCACCGGAACGATAGACCTCCTTGATAATGTTAGGACCTTCCCATTTAGAGAGAAGTTTTCCTGCAAAAAATCTCAAACGAGAGTTGAATAATAACACATAATCACTTATGTTAAACTCACGCGTTTGTATCCTTTTATCATGCCAGCATTTGACTTTTTCTTTGAATAGCTTGGCATTCTCATAGGCTTGGGTTCTCCATTCATCAAGTGAGCTAATATCAAATAACCTCTTCTCATCGGCAAGTTTGAAGTCATAGTTGAGCTCTTTAATAGCCCAATATGCTTTATGTTCAAGTTCTAGAGGTAAATGACAAGCTTTTCCGTAAACCATCTTATATGGAGACATACCCAAAGGATTTTTGTATGCAGTTCTATAGGCCCATAATGCATCATCAAGTTTTTTGGACCAATTCTTTCTAGATCTATTGACTGTCTTTTGCAAAATTAATTTGAGCTCTCTATTTCTCAACTCTACTTGACCACTAGACTGCGGATGATAAGGAGATGTGATTCTATGATTAACATCATACTTAGCAAGCATCTTACGGAAAGCACCATGAATAAAATGTGAACCACCATCATTCATAAGATATCTAGGGACTCCAACCTTGGAAAAATAACTTCTTTAAGAATTTTAATAGAAGTGTTATGATCAGCACTACTAGTTGGAATAGCTTCTACCCACTTAGTAATGTAATCAACAGCAACTAAAATATGTGTATAGCCATTAGAGGCGGGAAAAGGTCCCATATAATCAAAGCCCCAAACATCAAACGGTTCAATAACAAGATAATAATTCATAGGCATTTCTTGACGTCTACTAATATTATCAATTCTTTGACATTCATCACAAGATAAGACAAACTTACAAGCATCATTGAAGAGAGTAGGCCAATAAAAACCGGATTGCATTACCTGGTGTGCAGTTCTATCTCCAGCGTGGTGTCCTCCATAGGATTCAGAGTGACACTTGCGTAGGATCTGTTCCCGTTCATGCTCAGTTACACAACGTCTAATAACACCATCTACTCCTTCTTTATAAAGGTGTGGGTGATCCCAGAAGTAATGTCTTAAATCATAAAAGAACTTTTTCTTTTGCTGTTATCTTAAACTAGGTGGTATAAATTTAGCAACAATGTAATTAGCATAATCAGCATACCAAGGAGCAGTACGAGAAGCATTAATGACCGCTAATTGTTCATCAGGAAAGCTATCATCAATAGGCAGTGGGTCATCAAGAACATTCTCTAACCTAGACAAGTTGTCTGCAACGGGTTTCAGCTCCCTTTCTATCAATAATATGCAAATCAAATTCTTGGAGCAAGAGGACCCATCTAATGAGTCTAGGCTTAGCATCTTTCTTTTCCATAAGATATTTAATATCAGCATGATCAGTGTGAATAGTAACTTTGGAATCAACAATATAAGGTCTAAACTTATCACTTGCAACACAACTGCTAAGAATTCTTTTTCAGTGGTAGCATAATTTCTCTGGGTAGTATCAAGAGTCTTACTAGCATACTGGATAACATTCAATTTCTTATCAACTCTTTGCCCTAGAACAACACCTACATCATAATCACTGGCATCACACATAGTTTCAAAGGGTAAATTCCAATCAGGTGGCTGAATGATAGGTGCAGTGATCAAAGCTTTCTTAAGTATTTCAAATGCTTCTACACAATCATCATCAAAGACAAAAGGAATATCTTTTTGCAATAAAATAGTTAGAGGCCTAGAGATTTTAGAAAAGTCCTTAATGAACCTTCTATAGAAACCTACATGACCAAGGAAACTTCTTATACCTTTTATGTCCTTGGGACATGGCATCTTCTCAATAGCATCAACTTTAGCTTTATCAACTTCAATACCTCTCTCACAAATATTGTGCCCCAAGACAATGCCTTCATTAACCATAAGGTGACACTTTTCCCAATTCAAGACAAGACTAGTGTCTTCGCATCTTTGCAAAACTCGATCAAGGTTGCCCAAGCAATCATCAAAAGAGGATCCATAAACGAAGAAATCATCCATGAATACCTCGCAAATCTTTTCACAGAAGTCAGAGAATATAGCCATCATACATCTTTGAAAGGTAGCAGGTGCATTACATAAACCAAACGTCATACGTCTATAAGCAAAGGTACCAAAAGGGCAAGTAAAAGTAGTTTTCCACTGATCCTTAGCTGACACAGGTATTTGAGAGAAACTAGAATAACCATCTAGAAAGCAGAAATGTTTGTGTTTGGATAGTCTTTCTAGCATTTCGTCAATAAAGGGTAAAGGGTAATGATCTTTCTTAGTAGCTTTATTTAATTTACCGAAATCAATTACCATCCTATAACCTGTAATAATTATTTGCGAGATCAATTCATCTTTATCATTAGAAACGACACTAATACCTCCCTTTTTAGGAACACAATCGACAGGGCTTACCCAATCACTATCAGCAACAGGATAAATTATACCTGCGTCAAGGAGCTTTAGTATCTCCTTTCTTACCACTTCTTTCATCTTGGGATTCAATCATCGTTGATGATGTCTAACTGGTTTGGCACCGTCCTCCAAATTAATTTTGTGTTGGCATAACGTGGGACTAATGCCCTTAAGATCATCCAGAGTATATCCAATAGGAGCGCGGTGCTTCTTCAGAGTTTTCAATAATCTTTCTTCTTCTTGCTTTGAAAGGTTAGCACTAATAATAACAGGATATATTTTCTTTTCATCACGATAAGCATACTTCAGATTATCAGGTAAGGGTTTGATTTCAAACACGGGATCACCCTTGGGTGGAGGGGGATCCCCTAGAATTTCAACGGGAAGGTTGTGTTTCAGCATAGGTTCCTGTTTAAGGAACACTTCATCTATTTCCCTTCTTTCCTTCATAAACATATCATTTTCATGGTCTAGCAAATATTGTTCTAACGGATCAGTAGGAGGCATAGCAATGGAAGGTAGATCAATAATCTCATCCTTACTAGGTGATTCTCTATCACGAGGTTGGCTACGAAACTTAGCAAAATTAAACTCATGAGACATACCCTCTAAGCCAATGGTAACAGTATCCTTTTCACAATCAATCCTAGCATTAACTGTATTTAACAAGGGTCTACCAAAAATAATGGGACAAAAGTCATCTTGTGGGGAACTAAGAACAAGAAAATCAGCAGGGTATTTAACCTTCCCACACAAGATTTCAACATCTCTAACAACCCCAATTGGTGAAATAGTATCTCTATTGGCAAGTTTGATAGTGACATCAATACCTTCCAATTCAACGGGTGCAATGTCATGCATAATGTATTTATATAAGTCATAGGGTATTGCACTAGCACTAGCACCCATATCACATAGGCCATGTTAACAATGATCTCCTATTTTAACAGAAATAACAGGCATGCCTACCACAGGTCTATGTATCTTAGTATCTGGTCTAACAATATTAGCAGTCTCACCATAGAAATAAATAACATGCCCATTTAAATCATCATCCAAGAGATCTTTAACCATAGCAATACTAGGTTCAACTTTGATTTGCTCAGGAGGTGTATAAGTCCTAGTATTACTCTTAGAAACAACATTCGAAGTTTTAGCATGATCCTTTATCCTAACAGGAAAAGGAGGTTTCTCAACATAAGTAGTAGGAACAATAGGATCACTATAAGTGATAGTCTTTTCTTCAACTGTAATAGGTGCAACTACTTTTACTTCAATGGGAGGATTATATTTCAACCACTTCTCCTTAGGGAGATCAACGTGAGTAGCAAAAGATTCACAGAAAGAAGCTACTATCTCAGAGTCAATTCCATATTTAGCGCTAAATCCATGAAAAGCATCAGTATCCATAAAAGACTTAACACAATCAAACATAGGCGTCATACCTGACTCCTTACCATCGCCGGAACCCCAATCTTCAGAGTTGCATTTAATTCTTTCCAATAAGTCCCACTTGAATTCAATAGTCTTCAGCATATAAGAACCAACACAGGAAGTATCGAGCATGTTGCGATCATTGAGAGAAAGCCGAGCATAAAAAATTTGAATAATCATTTCTCTGGAGAGCTCATGATTGGGGCATGAATATAACATTGACTTTAGCCTCCCCCAAGATTGAGCGATGCTTTCTCCTTCGCGAGGCTAGAAATTATGTATGTAATTATGATCACGATGAACAAGATGCATAGGATAGAACTTCTGGTGAAATTCCAACTTGAATCGCTTACAATTCCAAGATCTCATATCATCACATAGCCTATACCATGTCAGTGCATCTCCCTTCAAAGATAAAAGGAATACCTTCCTTTTGAAAACATCATCGGGAATACCTGCAAGCTTAAATAATCCACAAACTTAATCCACAAAGATAAGGTGTAAATCGGGATGCAATGTTCCATCTCCTGCAAATGGATTAGCTAGCAGTTTCTCTATCATACCCGAAGGAATCTCAAAGTAAATATTTTCAATAAGTTCAGTAGGTTGAGGAGCAACTCTTTGCTCTTCTGTTCGGGGTGAAGACACCCCGCACAGGCCCCTCAAAGGATTAGTCTCCATAGTGACAAGTAACAGAAAATTTCAGCACACTATATAAATGTTTTCTTACCAAGTTCCACTCACCAAAAGCGCTACACTGCCCGGCAATGGCGCCAGAAAAGAGTCTTGATGACCCACAAGTGTAGGGGATCTATCGTAGTCCTTTCGATAAGTAAGAGTGTCGAACCCAACGAGGAGCAGAAGGAAATGATAAGCGGTTTTCAGTAAGGTTTTCTCTGCAAGCACTGAAATTGTAGGTAATAGACAATTTTGTGATAAGATAAATTGTAACGAGTAACAAGCAATGAAAGTAAATAAAGTGCAGCAAGGTGGCCCAATCCTTTTTGTAACAAAGGATAAGCCTGGACAATTTCTTATAATGAGAAAAGATCTCCCGAGGACACATGGGAATTATCGGCAAGCATGTTTTCATCACGCTCATATGATTCGCGTTCGGTACTTTGATAATTTGATATGTGGGTGGACCGGTGCTTTGGTTCTGCCCTTACTTGGACAAGCATCCCACTTATGATTAACCCCTATTGCAAGCATCCGCAACTACAAAATTAGTATTAAGGTAAACCTAACCATAGCATGAAACTAGTGGATCCAAATCAGCCCCTTACAAAGCAACACATAAACTAGGGTTTAAGCTTCTGTCACTCTAGAAACCCATCATCTACTTATTACTTCCCAATGCCTTCCTCTAGGCCCAAATAATGGTGAAGTGTCATGTAGTCGACGTTCACATAACACCACTAGAGGAGAGACAACATACATATCATCAAAATATTGAACGAATACCAAATTCACAAGACTACTAATAGAAAGACTTCACCCATGTACTGAGGAACAAACGTAACTACTCACAAAGCATATTCACGTTCATAATCAGAGGAATAATAATATGCATTAAGGATCTGAACATATGACCTTCCACCAAGTAAACCAATTAGCATCAACTACAAGGAGTAATCAACACTACTAGCAACCCACATGTACCAATTTGTGGTTTGGATACAAGAGATTAACTAGGGTTTTGAGAGGAGATGGTGCTGGTGAAGGTGTTGATGGAGATTGACCCCCTCCCGATGAGAGGATCGTTGGTGATGACGATGGTGATGATTTCCCCCTCCCGGAGGGAAGTTTCCCCGGCAGAACAGCTCTGCCGGAGCTCTAGATTGGTTCCGCCAAGGTTCCACCTCGTGGCGGCGGAGTTTCTTCCCTTAAGTTTGCCCACTATTTTTTCCAGGGTAAAAGCCTTCATATAGCAGAATATGGACACTTGAGGGCCACCAGGGGGCCCAGGAGACAGGGGGCGCGCCTAGTAGGGGTGGGGGCGCCCCCACCCTCCTGGCCAGGGTGTGGGCCCCCTGAGGTGTTTCTTTCGCTCAATAATTCTTATAAATTCCAAAAATAAGTTCCGAGGAGTTTCAAGATTTTTGGAGTTGTGCAGAATAGGTTTCCAATGTTTGCTCCTTTTCCTGCCAGAATTCCAACAGCCGGCATTCCCCCTCTTCATGGTAAACCTTGTAAAATAAGAGAGAATAGCCATAAGTATTGAGATATAATGTGTAATAACAGCCCATAATGCGATAAATATTGATCTAAAAGCATGATGCAAAATGGACGTATCAACCACCTCCGACCTCCAGCCGCGGCCACGGCGAGCCGAGCCACCGCCCCTGCAGAGGCCGGATCCAAAAGGAAGGGACTCATCGAGCTGCAGCCTCCGCCTGGACCACCGCCGGCACCACTCCTCCATCCCAAGCCGCCCCGAGCTCGCGGTCGACGCCGGCGCGCACCCAATCGCCGCGCGAGCCTTCGCCGGATTTGGCGTCGTCCCGCGCTGCCCTGTCCGATGCGAGAGGAAGAGAGAACAGGCCCCGGCGCCGCCGACGCCGCGCGGGAGGAGGGCGGCGGCAGAGGAGGGGGGCGAGGTGGGGGAAAGCTGCGGCGGCAGGCTAGGGTTTCCTCTCGGGTGAGGCCGATTTTCATGTTTTGACACTTTTGCGATACAAATTCAGGATCTGACCCCAGTTCAGAATGTTTTTGAGATCTGACCCTTTCACTACTGCCACGGGTTCTGGCAGTAGGGATATAGAAAGCCTACCGCCAGGGTCCCTGGCGGTAGGGTGCGACGGAGGGCGGCGTCCGCCGTTTGCCCGAGCTGACGTGGACAAGTAGCCTACTGCCAGGGACCCTGGCGGTAGCCTGTCTAACCCTACCGCCAGAACCCGTGGCGGTAAGGTGCGGCTGGGGTTTTGCTTCCTAAAGTTTCTGTAACGAAATATCGAGGTTCCCTGGCGGTAGGTAGGTTCGTACTACCGCCAGGGTCCTTGGCGGTAGGGTCCTGTGTTTTATGGTATTCAAGTTTAATTTTTGCTTCTTTTCAAAAACAATATAGACCCTAAAATATGAGCTCACATATTTTTTTATTGATTGTTTCTTTTGTAAAGTTTCTCCACATAGTTTCACAAAGAAAGCAAAATATGATCTCACAAAGAAAGCCGACAAACGGTACAACAAGTTCTTAAGACAAGTTTATAGGGTGGGTCCTGTGGGTTTAGGTTTTTACAATTTTTATTGATTGTTTGTTTTGTCACAAGTTTCACATAGTTTCACAAATAGCAAAATAAGAGCTCACATAATAATAAAGGTTCCACATAGCAAATATCAAACAATTTACACATACATTCATAAGTAGGAAATAGCAAATAGCAAACTTATCCACATAGTTTGACAACCCCTACTAAAACATAGATACATAAGCAATATACATGTTTATGGGGCGGATAAACCTCCCCCCCTCGTTTGTTTGGCATGGCCGTGGAGACAGATATGGCAGCGGATCCACCGGTTCAGGCGGAGGTGGAACGCTAGTCGGCATCCAACCGTTCAAGCAGTCTCACCTCCGCCCTTCCCCAGTTGATGATATCGAACGCCGATGCACTTGGGGGCAGCATCCTAGCTCTCTCCTCCGCATTGCTCTCGAAGTAGATCCTCCGGCCCAAATTGCGCAGCTCCCAGTTGGAGTGCTGCTTGGACCAAATAAATAAAATACATATATTAAGATGTGTCAAATGCAATATCATACCATATCATATTTACTCCAACCAAATCCACTACTCCAATATGCATCATATCAACATGCATCATATCATATAAAAAAAACCTCCAACATTCATCTTGAATGTATTATCTCCAAACAACATCTTCATATCATCATATCAACATGCATCATAAAACTACTATCAAGTCCTCCCACATGCATTACATCATAATCTTTTTAACACAAACATATGAACTAATTATTAGAGTTCATATTCAATACCACTACTTACTAAAGAACTAAGAACTACAACTACAATCAAGCTAAAAAATTCTTAGTTACAAAAAAATCCAATCTAAGTTCAAAAATATGAGGGATTTGAAGCAAATAATGTGTCGAATCGAAAGCAAGTTTGCAAAAACTAATTGGAGGGATCGGAGGAGCTTACGTTTCTCTCTTCGGGACCATCTCGATCCGCAAAAATGGTGAAGAAATGGTGAAGATCTGAGCGGGGAGTGGAGGAGATGAGAGAGGGAGAGAGGGGCGAGTTGGGAAAGAAAAGATGAAATTGTCGACAGGGGGAGGGGGAGGGGTGCGGGGTTTTGGGCGAAATAACTGCCCGGACCCTACCGCCACGGATGCTGGCGGTAGGGTCAGACAGGCTATCACCAGGTACCCTAGCGGTATGGTGCGACGGAGGGGGACGGCGGGCGTCTCCGCGTGCTGACGTGGATTACTGCCCTACCCTGTCTAACCCTACCACCAGGGACCTGGAGGTAAGAAAAAGGGTCAAATCCCAATTTTTTTTCTAATTGGGGTCTGAATTTATATTACAAAATGGTTAAAACACGAAATTTTGCCCCCGGGTGACCATGACTCGGTGAACGTCCGCATTTGCTGTAAGCCATGTTCGATTCTGTTTTGGCAGGAGATGGCACTGTATCTCACGTCATCTTGTCAGTGTCTCGCTAGCCCAAAGTGGGTACACTCAGTTTTCATTCCAGTGAGAGATAGACGCGTGCATGTACGTGAATCACTATTTCCGCCGACGGCCGAAACTCTGGTAAAAAAAGTTGAGTCGGTTCTGTCTTCATGGGTATCATTGTGTTTTTGCCCTTTGCCCCGTCAAGTCGCGGGTATTTTGTCGTTGTAGTATTCTAGACTGGGCACAAAAGGGGACCGAGAAGACTGCCATGAGCCTGTCAACTTTGAGCATTCCCGTTCAGACTTCATAAACGAATCCGAGGCAACCGCCGTGTACGGAAGTAATAGCCATGGTGTAAAAACGAACATCAACTCGCATTGCTGTTTTTACACCTCTTACGCGGCGTGTACCCTTCCCACACATGCCTTGCTGAAGCTGATGTCTGCTCCGGTGGGGCATCCT
Source organism: Triticum dicoccoides (assembly GCF_002162155.2). NCBI lineage: Eukaryota > Viridiplantae > Streptophyta > Magnoliopsida > Poales > Poaceae > Triticum > Triticum dicoccoides. The sequence goes on along the minus strand of NC_041391.1, from coordinate 112,581,293 downwards.
GCCTTGCTGAAAGGATTGGCTGCAACTCGACATGGAATCCTTTGAATTTTATGATCCCAGCTGCTGCAGTTATCGCCGTGTGTTCCTAGCTGATTCTGCAAATCTGTAGTATGACGTGTCGACATGGCGCTCGTGAAGCCAGGTACCTCACAAACTGGCCAAGTTTCACGAACCAACCTGTGGTTGGATGGTTAGAGGGACTGTGATATCACCAGCCCATCAGGATTCAAATCCTAGTGCTCGCATTTATTTCTGGATTTATTTCAGGATTTTCGACGATGCGCATTCAGTGGGAGGAGACGTTCCCGTCGATGACGAGGCGCCTACACTGACTTCGTAGGTTGTGCTAAAGAAAAAAACTCAACAAGCCCCAAAAAACAACAAAAGCAGCATAAAAGGTCGTAACCATGGTGAAGACGTGGCTAATCCGGCTCCGGCAGTGGAGTGGACGGCGGCGGCATCAGAAGAAGCTCGACGGAGCGAAGACCAGCGTTGACGGAGTCGACGACAACGTGCTCCGAGCGACAGCTAAGCGGCTCCCATAACTACAAGAAAGGCTAATGAAGCAGTCATGTAAAAGAAAAAATATCATCGCACAACCGTGCCATCACAAAGGATTGCGAGCAGCAAGAGTGCTTGCCGACGTGCATGCGTGCGTGTTGGTGGTTATCCAGGGCAGGGCAAGCCGAACCATATCGATGTGCCCATGGCTTGCCTTGATCGTTCGCCCTTGACTTCGTCGAGTATGTGTGCCGGCCTAGCTAAAATGACTTTCGGAGCAGTTCTAACAGAGTTTGTTTTTTTGGAATACAGTCTCCGGCACTTACGTCGAAGCCACTGGCACGACCATCTTAATCTTCGGCACAACAGTCTTCCAAGGTTTGGCGGAGATGTGCTTCGGCTGCTTGGGCTGTTTCTCAGTCGACTCCGTAGACTCGGCTCACCGGCACTTCGAGCTGCGAGTGGTAGGGGCCACAGCAGTTGGCCTTGAACCACTCGGTGCCTGAGCACCACTCGAGCAGGCACTCGGATCATGGTGTACTTTGGTGCAATGCTCCCTAGGAACCTCTTCTGACGGGGAGGACTCCGCCTCCTCCCTCTCCTCATCGCTCTCCTCCTCTTGAGAGTATTGCCCCTTGGTGTCACTAGCCACCGGGAGAATGGTTGACTACGGGCACTAGGGAGAACATCTTCTGGAAGCTCTGCTAAAGAAAAACAAGCCACAATGAAATCAGATCCAAACATAGGAAAGACATCGCAGAAAATGACTCAGTTGATCTTGGCATGAGCTTACGTCAACGTGCGGGTGCTCCTGGTCATACCCGGGCACCCTCCTAGCGCCCCGCGGGTTGTCCTGTGCGGACGTGATGGCCTTGATCTTCCCCTCCACGGCCTTCTCTGTCAAGTCCTCGGGATGAACCTGAGTGGGGTCACCCGGCCCAGTGTACAACCACATGGGGTGCGCTCTGGCCTGCAACAACCGGATATGCCGACTGAGAAACGCCTCCAGCAGGTCAATCCCGGCGAGTCTGGCCCTCGCGACTCCAACCAGGGCGTCAGCTAGAATCCCCACATCTACTTTCTCCTCCTTTGTCCACCTTGAGGGCCCGAGGAGCAGGGTTACCGAGAAATACCGAATATATTTCGGACGAATTATTTTTTTGAATTCTGAATTCAAATTTTTTTGGACTAGATGTAGATTTTCTTTGAGCTGGTATTACACAAAAAAGTGATAGTATCTCAGTGGATCGTCTACACTCTCTAGGCAAAGAGGTCGCGAGTTCGCCTCTTGCCCATTACATCTTTTTCACGTAAACTTTTTGGAAAATAGACAAAACATGTTGTATACAGGAGGGGAATCAAACCCGAGTCGTCTGGGTAAAGTGTGTACATGGTTACCACAGCGCCACAACTAAGTTTAGTGATATTATTGAGATGTTCCTCTATTTCAGTACAAATTGGACGTAAAAATTCAAAAAATAAATTGGATTTTTTTCTCGGGATCCATCTTTCTCATGGGGCACCGAGAAACTCGGTAGGACGCGCTCCTCCCCCTGCGGTATCGGCCCGATCTCGCCCGCTTCAGGCCGTCTCCACCTGTCCGCTGGAATCAATCTTGTAGTCACTTCGTCGTGACGAGCGAGGTAATCTAATCCCATGCTGCTCGGCCCCCCGGCAGTCCGGAGCTCGTTGACGTGCCCTTACCCGCCTTCTTCGCCCTCTCTAACTTGGTCGTGGAGTCATTCCCCATGGTCTCGAGTGCTCTCGCGCACGATGTGAAGGAGCGGGTGGTGAAGGGAAGCCGAGAAGACAAGAACAAAAGGTGATCTGAGAAGATTACCCTAACTCGCCTGATTTTTATACCGTGGGTAGATCAACTTCGCGGATTCACAGCTGGTGATACCTGGATTGGACGACGTTTGCATCAGCCGCCGCACAGGAGAAACAGGGCACGTGGCGGATTTTGGGGTGGAAATCGAGGCGTCATGCCCCACTTTCCCCACTAATCCGTGAGGTATCTGCTTATGTGCGCGCATGCGAATATTCGAACCACGGAATTTCCGCCAAGGATCAATCTGATTGATTACCTCCAATTCCTTTCCTAAGGAAAGCTCGTCAGCCCGACCCACTACCCTCCAAGGGTCTACTACCTGTTGAGGACTGCGTTGGTTTTCGCTTGAAGAGGAAAGGGTGATGAAGCAAAGTAGCGTAAGTATTTCCCTCAGTTTTTGAGAACCAAGGTATCAATCTAGTAGGAAGCTACATGCAAATCCCTCCTACCTACACAAATAAACAAGAAGCTCGCAACCAACGCGATAAAGGGGTTGTCAATCCCTTCACGGTCACTTGCAAAAGTGAGATCTGATAGAGATAATAATAAGATAAATATTTTTGGTATTTTTATGATATAGATTGGAAAGTAAAGATTTCAAAATAAAGTAGATCGGAAACTTATATGATGGAAAATAGACCTGGCGGCCATAGGTTTCACTAGTGGCTTCTCTCAAGATAGCATAAGTATTATGGTGGGTGAACAAATTACTGTCGAGCAATTGATAGAAAAGTGCATAGTTATGAGAATATCTAGGCATGATCATGTGAATAGGCATCACGTCCGCGACAAGTATATCGAAACGATTCTGCATCTACTACTATTACTCCACACATCGACCGCTATCCAGCATGCATCTAGAGTATTAAGTTCATAAGAACAGAATAACGCATTAGGCAAGATGACATGATGTAGAGGGATAAACTAAAGCAATATGATATAAACCCCATCTTTTTATCCTCGATGGCAACAATACAATACGTGCCTTGCTGACCCTGTTGTCACTGGGAAAGGACACCGCAAGATTGAACCCAAAGCTAAGCACTTCTCCCATTGCTAGAAAGATCAATCTAGTAGGCCAAACAAAACTGATAATTCGAAGAGACTTGCAAAGATAACCAATCATACATAAAATAATTTAGAGGAGATTCAAATATTTCTCATAGATAAACTTGATCATAAACCCACAATTCATCGGATCTCGACAAACACACCGCAAAAAGAGTTACATCGAATAGATCTCCAAGAAGATCGAGGAGAACATTTTATTGAGATTTAAAGAGAGAGAAGAAGCCATGTAGCTAACAACTATGGACCCGAAGTTCTATGGTAAACTACTCACACTTCATCGGAGAGGCTTTGGCGTTGATGTAGAAGCCCTCCATAATCGATTCCCCCTCCAGCGGAGCGCCGAAAAAGACTCCAAGATGGGATCTCATGTGTACATAAGGTTGCGGTGGTGGAAATAGGGTTTCGTGGTGCTCCTGTATGTTTTCAGGGTATGTAGATATATATAAGGGAAGAAAGTCGGTCAGGGGAGCCACGAGGGGCTCACGAGGGTGGGGGCGCGCCCACCCCCTAGGGCGCGCCACCCTGCCTCGTGGCTTCCTCGTTTGCTTCTTGACGTCCACTCCAAGTCTCCTGGATTGCGTTTGTTCCAAAAGTAACTCTCCGGAAGGTTTCATTCCGTTTGGACTCCTTTTGATATTCCTTTTCTGCGAAACACTGAAATAGGCAAAAAAACAGGAATTTGGGCTGGGCCTCCGGTTAATAGGTTAGTCCAAAAATGATATAAAAGTGTATAGTAAAGCCCATATACATCCAAAACAGTTAATATAATAGCATGGAACAATCAAAAATTATAGATACATTGGAGACGTATCAAGCATCCTCAAGCTTAATTCCTGCTCGTCCTCGAGTAGGTAAATGATAAAAACAGAATTTTTGATGTCGAATGCTAGCTAGCATATTTCTCAATGTAATTTTCCTTATTGTGGCATGAATGTTCAGATCCAAATGATTCAAAATAATAGTTCATATTGACATAAAAATAGTAATACTTCAAGCATATGATGACCCACAAGTGTAGGTGATCAATCGTAGTCCTTTCGATAAGTAAGAGTGTCGAACCCAACGAGGAGCAAAAGGAAACGATAAGCGGTTTTCAGTAAGGTTTTCTCTGCAAGCACTGAAATTGTAGGTGATAGATAGTTTTGTGATAAGGTAAATGGTAACGAGTAACAAGTAAATAAAGTAAACAAAATGCAGCAAGGTGGCCCAATCCTTTATGTAGCAAAGGATAAGCCTAGACAATTTTTAATAATGAGAAACAAGCTCCCGAGGACACATGGGAATTATCGTCAAGCTAGTTTTCATCACGTTCATATGATTCACGTTCGGTACTTTGATAATTTGATATGTGGGTGGACCGGTGCTTGGGTACTGCACTAACTTGGACAAGCATCCCACTTATGATTAACCCCTATTGCAAGCATCCGCAACTACAAAAGAAGTATTAAGGTAAACCTAACCACAACATTAAACATATGGATCCAAATCAGCCCCTAACGAAGCAACGCATAAACTAGGGTTTAAGCTTCTTTCACTCTAGCAACCCATCATCTACTTATTACTTCCCTATGCCTTCCTCTAGGCCGAAATAATGGTGAAGTGTCATGTAGTCGACGTTCACATAACACCACTATAGGAAAAGACAACATATATCTCATCAAAATATCGAACGAATACCAAATTCACATGACTACTAATAGCAAGACTTCACCCATGTCCTCAGGAACAAACGTAACTACTCACAAAGCATATTCATGTTCATAATTAGAGGAGTAATAATATGCATAAAGGATCTGACCATATGATCTTCCACCAAGTAAACCAATTAGCATCAACTACAAGGAGTAATCAACACTACTACCAACCCACATGTACCAATTTGTGGTTTTGATACAAGATTGGATACAAGAGATGACCTAGGGTTTTGAGAGGAGATGGTGCTGGTGAAGATGTTGATGGATATTGACCCCCTCTCGATGAGAGGATCGTTGGTGATGACGTTGGTGATGATTTCCCCCTCCCGGAGGGAAGTGTCCCCGGCAGAACAGCTCCGCGGGAGCCCTAGATTGATTCCGCCAAGGTTCCGCCTCGTGGCGGCGGAGTTTCGTCCCGTAAGCTTGCCCATGATTTTTTCCAGGGTAAAAGCTCTGATATAGCAGAAGATGGACACCGAAGGCCCACCAGGGGGCCCAGGAGATAGGGGCATCCCCAGTAGGGGGGGGCGCCCTCCTCTCTCCTGGACAGGGTGTGGGCCCCCTGGTGTATTTATTTCACTCAATAATTCTTATAAATTCCAAAAACATGTTTCGTGGAGTTTCAGGATTTTTGGAGCAGTGCAGAATAGGTTTCCAATGTTTGCTCCTTTTCCATCCAGAATTCCAGCTGCCGGCATCCCCCCTCTTCATGGTAAACCTTGTAAAATAAGAGAGAATAGCCATAAGTATTGAGATATAATGTGTAATAACAGCCCATAATGCAATAAATATTGATATAAAAGCATGATGCAAAATGGACGTATCAGCATACTAACAAGTAATCATGTCTTATCAAAATAACATAGCCAAAGAAAGCTTATCCCTACAAAATCATATAGTTAGGCCATGCTTCATTTTAGTCACACAAAATACTCCCATCATGCACAAACCCGGTTTTAGCCAAGCAATTGGTTCATAATTTTTAACGCGCTTAAGCTTTTTTCAACTCTCACGCAATACATGAGCGTAACCCATGGATATAGCACTATGGGTGGAATAGAATATGATGATGGAGGTTGTGTGGAGAAGACAAAAAAGGATAAAGTCTCACATCGTCGCGGCTAATCAACGGGCGATGGAGATGCCCATCAATTGATGTCAATGCGAGGAGTAGGGATTGCCAGGCAACAGATGCACTAGAGCTATAAATGTATGAAAGCTCAACAAAAGAAACTAAGTGGGTGTGCATCCAACTTGCTTGCTCACGAAGACCTAGGGCATTTTGAGGAAGCCCATCATTGGAATATACAAGCCAAGTTCTATAACGAAAAATTCCCACTAGTATATGAAAGTGACAACATAGAAGACTCTCTATCATGAAGATCATGGTGCTACTTTGAAGCACAAGTGTGGAAAAAGGATAGTAACATTGTCCCTTCTCTCTTTTTCTCTCATTTTTTATTTTGGTGGGTTTCTTTGGCCTCTTTTTTTATTTGGGCTTCTTTAGCCTCTTTTATTTTTCATAAAGTCCGGAATCTCATCCCGACTTGTGGGGGAATCATAGTCTCCATCATCCTTTCCTCACTTGGGACAATGCTCTAATAATGAAGATTATCACACATTTATTTATTTACAACTCAAAAATTACAACTCAATGTTTAGAAAAAAATATGACTCTATGTGAATGCCTCCGGCGGGGTGTACTAGGATATGCAATGAATCAAGAGTGACCCAAGAGATAGGGGGGCGCCCTCCTCTCTCCTGGATAGGGTGTGGGCTCCCTGGTGTAATTCTTTCGCTCAATAATTCTTATAATTCCAAAAACATGTTTCGTGGAGTTTCAGGATTTTTGGTGCAGTGCATAATAGGTTTCCAATGTTTGCTCCTTTTCCAACCAGAATTCCAGCTGCCGGCATCCCCCTCTTCATGGTAAACCTTGTAAAATAAGTGAGAATAGCCATAAGTATTGATATATAATGTGTAATAACAGCCCATAATGCAATAAATATTGATATAAAAGCATGATGAAAAATGGACGTATCAACTCCCCCAAGCTTAGACCTCGCTTGTCCTCAAGCGAAAGCCGAAATCGAAAAATATGTCCACATGTTTAGAGATAGAGGTGTCGATAAAAATAAAATACGGACATGAGGGCATCATGATTATTCTTATAACAGCAAGATATATAGATATTATCATATGATTTCTTATGCTCAAGTAACAATCAATTCACAATGTCAAGTATGGTTCAAAAACTTCATTGGGAACTAACAAACTATAATCTCAGTCATTGAAGCAATTGCAATTTATTGTGACATAAGAAAGAGTCAACAATAGAGCTTTTCAGCAAGCTCACATACTCAACTATCTTGTAGTCTTCTATAATTGCTAACACTCACGCAATACTTGTGGTTATGGAGTTTTAGCCGGACATTGAGAAAGATAGGGGCTTATTGTGTTGCCTCCCAACATATTCACCTTTAGGTGATGTCAACAATAATAGCCCATGCTAACTAACATCCAATTGGATATATATATATCATGATCTTTCAAACACGAGGAGCTTGCCAAAGGATAAAATGAAAAAGGGAAAGGTGAGGATCACCTTGACTCAAGCATAAAGTAAAAACATAAAGTAAAGGATAGGCCCTTCGTAGAGGGAAGCAGAGGTTGTCATGTGTGTTTAGGATTGATGCACAAAATCTTAATGCAAAAGAACGTCACTTTATATTGCCCCTTGTATGTGGACCTTTATTATGCAGTCTGTCGCTTTTAGTACTTCCACAACAAGATCGTACAAAGCTTATTTTCTCTGCACTAATAAGTCATACATATTTAGATAGCAATTTTTATTGCTTGCAACATGACAACTTACTTGAAGGATCTTACTCAATCCATAGGTAGGTATAGTGGACTCTCATGGAAAAACTGGGTTTAAGGGTATTTGGAAGCACAAGTAGTATCTTTACTTGGTGCAAGGAATTTGGCTAGCATGAGGGAGAAAGGCAAGCTCAACGTTTGGAATGTCAATGATAATATACTTTAACTAAGTTGCGCGAAAAAATAAACCATTACGTTGTCTTCCTTGTCCAACGTCAACTCTTTTAGCATGTCATACCTAATGAGTGCTCCCAATTATAAAAAGGTGTCCAAGATAATACATTTCTATGTGAACCCCTCTTTCCTTATCACTTCCTATTAATTGCAACGATGACCAAAACTACATTCATCAACTCTCAACAATTTTTATGCCTCATACTTTCTATGTGTGAAGTTATCACTATCCATAAGATCAATATGAACTCTTTTATTCTTTCTACTTTCTCAAGATCATAGCAACATAGCAAAGCCCTTGACTCAACACTAATATTTATTATAGATAACTCACGGACTCGATTACAAAAAGAGATCACGAAGCAAAAATCTAACTACTTGATATCAAAACTTCAAACTACTAAATCAAGATACTACTAAAAGGATCAAACTAAATAAAGGGGTATAGATAGGAGTGTGATGGTGATATGATACGGGGGCAACTCCCCCAAGCTTGGCAGTTGCCAAGGGGTGTGCCCATACCCATGTGATTATTTCCTCGGTGGTGGTGAAGTAGGGGTTGTTAATGATGTAGGCTTGTCATCCGTCTTCCAAGGCATCGGCTCTCCATCATAGAAGGATGGTCGAGTCTCCGGGATCCTTAAATCTGCATCCAAACTCATCCTCTTGAATCTATATTCATACTCACAGTTCTGGTTTTGCAGGTCATAGATCTGGGCTTGGAGGTGCTCGATTTTCTCTTGAAGCTTGAAAATGGTCACCCCAATTACTTTGGCATCCAGCTTGTGGTTGTTGGTGAACTCCGTGATCATCATCTGGTTAGCATTGAGTCCACGCTCCACCATCCCTTGACACTTGAAAACTTGCTGCTCCACGGCTTCGAGCTTTGTCTCCATGCTCCCGGTACGCCTTGGTCCCTTCACATCGCGGATGTGCAGCACCCCCTTACACATCTCAATAGTTTGAGGGTGTTGCAGCACCTCCGCAAGATAGGGGTTGATAACCCTCTCGAAAAACTTGTCCTTGGGAGCGCTTGGAGACGACATGATGCTCTTAGATTTGAAACAGAAATAGCTCGGAACGAAAACAGAGGATATTTGCATGATACGGTGGCCAAAACCTTTTGGAGTATATATAATGAATTTTTACCGACCAAAATACATAACGTGCAAGAAAACGGAGTCCGGGAGGCACACGAGGTGCCCACAAGACAGGGGGGCGCGCCCAGTAGGGAGGGGTGCCCTCCACTCTCGTGGGGGCCTCGTGTCCCTTTCGGACTACTTTTTTCTTCCTAAAATTCTTAAATATTCCAAAACTGATAAAAATTGCCATTGGGGTTGTTTTGGAGTCGGTTAACTTACCGTACCACATACCTATACCTTTTCGGAGTCTAGAATGTTCTGGAAAGTGTCCCTTATGTTTTCCTTAGGGGTTACGGTTACAATAATATTAGTTTCAACATTGATAGGATTACCTGAAATATAATATTTAATTCTTTAACCGTTTACCACCCTTGGACTTGTGCTTTCGAAGTTGTTGATTTTTATAGCACCAAAACGATAGACCTCCTCGATAACGTAGGGACCTTCCCATTTTTAGAGAAGTTTTCTTGCAAAAAATCTGAAACGAGAGTTGAATAATAATACATAATCTCCTACGTTAAACTCATGCTTTTGTATCCTTTTATCATGCCAGCGTTTGACTTTTTCTTTGAATAGCTTGGCATTCTCATATGCTTGGGTTCTCCATTCATCAAGTGAGCTAATATCAAACAACCTCTTCTCACCCGCAAGTTTGAAGTCATAATTGAGCTCTTTGATAGCCCAATATGCCTTATGTTCAAGTTCAAGAGGTAAATGACACGCTTTTCCATAAGCCATCTTATATGGAGACATACCCATACGATTTTTGTATGCAGTTCTATAGGCCCATAATGCATCATCAAGTTTTTTTGACCAACTAGCAAAGTGCCCCTCGCACATGCGAGGGCATCTTCTTTAGGGACTCGGCAGTGGTTTGGAGGTCAACTTCTACTTTTTAGTTGTACTTGTACTTTCATAGGTATTCTTAACATCCTATATGAGATATTTCTATAAGAACTGGAATTTATTTAAAATGAAATATAAATTCTTTAGATAATAAAGTTTAATTATATGGCATCTAACTATTTTTATTTTGAAATGTAAGGTTGCTATATTTATGGCAATATGTATCATATGGACATCTTATTAGGTAGTACAGAAATTCAAACTTTAGCTAGCAAGGTAGCCTATAGTTGAATGTGATGTCAGATTACTATATGATATGACCATTTAAATTATCGACCATCCGGTGTTCAATGCATAATTATAAAATTCTATGTGTTTAACTAATGGTGAGAATCTTGCAGAGGCCATACGAAGTTTACGCTATCTTTCAATATAATAACAAAATAATTATCTGAAGGGAGCGAATTGGATATAATTTATACACAATAATGTTACGACAACTAAGCAATGATAATATTCATTTGAGTTACCTTTTCTTGATGAACATATTTCTTTTGATAATAGATGAAACAAGGTTTTCCAATTCAAGCTCAGTGATCTAGAAGATCATCTTATTAGTATCAAACAATCTTTATAGTATAAATACACGAGAATTATAATCCAATGTTTGCTAAATAACCTTAAAGTAAAAAATGTATACATATGCACCACAGATATGGAAGACGAAACATTATCAGTGAATTCTCCTATCAACAAATTTGTTTTGTTAGCATTGGTAATTGTGTAGAAGTATCTGTTCCTTTCCTTATGAATGCACATATGTAATTACTCACCACAGATTCTCGCCTTCCATGCATATATCATGTTTTATCTCTATTGTTCGACACCAGCAAATATGTTATGGATGGTCGTGCAATAGATATCTATTTCAGTTGAAGACTATTGGCACTAATTTTTAGTTATGCATAACTATGTTTAGATATCGAGCTAATAGTTGATTAGTTCATGTGACAATTAATGGTTATCGGTGTCAAAACCGGCCGATCTCGGGTAGGGGGTCCCGAACTGTGCGTCTAGGCGGATGGTAACAGGAGACAAGGGACATGATGTTTTTACCCAGGTTCGGGCCCTCTCGATGGAGGTAAAACCCTACTCCTGCTTGATTAATATTGATGATATGGGTAGTACAAGAGTAGATCTACCACGAGATCAGAGAGGCTAAACCCTAGAAGGTAGCCTATGGTATGATTGTTGTTCGTCCTACCGACTAAAACCGTCCGGTTTATATAGGCGCCTAAGAGGGTTAGGGTTACATAGAGTCGGTTACAATGGCAGGAGATCTACATATCCGTATCGCCAAGCTTGCCTTCCACGCCAAGGAAAGTCCTATCCGGACACGGGACAAAGTCTTCAATCTTGTATCTTCATAGTCCAGGAGTCCGGCCAAAGGTGATAGTTCGGCTACCCGGACACCCCTAATCCAGGACTCCCTCAGTAGCCCCTGAACCTAGCTTCAATGACGACGAGTGCGGCGCGCATATTGTCTTCGGCATTGCAAGGTGGGTTCCTCCTCCGAATACTTCATAGAACATTTTGAACACAAGGATAGTGTCCGGCTCTGCAAAATAAGTTCCACATACCACCGTAGAGAGAATAATATTTACACAAATTCAATCTGCTGACGTATTCCGTGGCGTGACATCACACCACGGCCAAGCCTTTATTTGAATCATTTTACTATCCCACCTCAGCGCGTTTAGCGAGGCGGTTTCCTTGGCACGTCTTGTCAAAGCAGAGATCGTGTCCCCTTATTCCGGGATTCTCATCAATACGGGCGTGGGTAACCCAACCGCACCATTGATTATGGCACTTGGGAGATAAGCGAGTTTTACCAGGCTGGTGGGGACGCATAGGTTCGTTCGCCCATATAAGGGGATAAGGATCCACCTTTTTCATCTACGCCTTCCTCCTCCTTTGCTTATACATTTCCATGCACTTGAGCTCCAGCGCCCAAGTCCGCACTTCCCACCTCAACCTTCTCCAGCCATGTCCGGAGTGGGAGGCAGGTGGATGGCCTCCTCCGTCGCGGAGGGGCACATCAAAAAGTTGAGGAAAGCCGGATACTTGCACAACAACATTGCGCACCGGCTCCCAGACGAGGGGCAGCTCGTCCTCACCCCTAGGCCCCATGAGAGGGTGGTGTTCCTCCCCCATTTCCTCCGCGGACTGGGCTTCCCACTCCACCCATTTGTCCGGGGGCTCATGTTCTACTACGACCTGGATTTCCATGATCTGGCCCCGAACTTCATCCTCAACATCTCGGCATTTATCATCGTGTGCGAGGCCTTCCTCCGCATCAAGCCCCACTTCGGCTCATGGCTGAAGACCTTCAATGTCAAGCCGAAGGTAGTGGGTGGCCAGCAGGCGGAGTGCAGAGGCGCCATGGTGGGCAAGATGCCCAACATTATATGGCTCGAGGACTCCTTCGTGGAAACCATCAAAGGGTGGCAATCGGGGTGGTTCTACGTCACTGAGCCGTGTGACCCTGAATGGGCAGCGGCCCCCAAATTCCGATCTGGCATCCCCACACGGCTCACCTCCTGGAAAGAGAAGGGCCTGTTGTGGGGTAATTCGGGAGAGCTGACCGGACTCCAAACCTGCATCCAAAACCTGGTGGACAGGAAGATTAAACTTGTCAACGTAGTCCAGGTCATGCTCCTCCACCGGATCCTCCCGTGTCAACGACGGGCTTTTAACTTGTGGGATTTCGACCCGGCCCAGCACCAAACTTTGACCAGGCTCTTTGACATAATGCACGAGGATGCCTGGAAGGTGCGATTCAAGGGTGCCGAGGTTCCCCCTCCCATTACCGAGGATCACGGATTCTGCATGAAGCACCAAGCAAGCGTAGTAAGCTTGTTTTACCCTTTACGAGATACTTGTTTTTCATAGTTTGACTCTATGCGGGATCTAAGCTCCCGTTCCTTTGACAGGACTGCCAGAAGAAGACTGGACAGATCGACTGTCCGGCTCCTTTGCCCGAAGGCCAGCGGACGCCCGATTGACGGGGCTGCTGGTTCCGGCACCTCACGTGGTGCCGGAGAAGAAGGCCAAGAAGAAGGCCACGGGAACTCGAAGGAGTTCCCGGCGCCAGGTGTTGTCCGAATCATCGTCCGATGACCCTAGGCGGACTCCTCCCGTGAAGACGAGGAGGAGGAAAAAGAGTCCTCTCTCCCAGCGGGGGGAGAGAAGAAAAGGAAGGCCGCCCAAACTGGGGAGGCCGGAGGGTCCAAGAAGGGAAGGACCCTTCCTCCGGACTGCTCCACCAACGTCAACGACAGCGAAGAGGAGTGGCCACCGAGGGCTAAGCCCCAGGCGACATCGTAAGTGTCCGGATACCAGAATAACTCATGGTGTTTTGTTTGTCGTACTGAATCTCCTAACGCCGAATATAACCCTGCAGCCTGCCCAAGGACAGGCTCGACGCTTCAACAAGCGGCTCCCTGGATTCGTCGGACATGAATAACACCTCACTTCCGGCTGCCTCCTCTCCTCGCGCTGTGGATGACACCGAGGTAGGGTCCCAAAAGGGGCCCAACCAGGAGGAGGTGGTCCAGGAGGCGCCACAAGGCAACCTCCCGGACTCCAGGCGCAAGGGGGATAAAACCCAAAAGGGCTCTAAGTTTGGCTCTGGGCCGGGCTCCGCACCGGAACCTTCAGTGGTTCCGGAGTCCGACAGGCGGCCCCTTCATAAGAAGGGCAAGACTGCGACACCGGTGACCTCCGTCCAACCAGAGGCACCAGATAATTTGCTGGAGGCGCTTAACAGCACTTCCATCAACGAGGAGCACCACACTGTTATGAGTGTGGTGATCTAGAGAGTTCAGTCCGCCAAGAGCGGGCTGCCTGAAGCCTATGCCAACCTTCTAACAGGCTTTGAGGTATGTATTTAAGATATGTAAAAATATTACCGCATAGACAGTAGCCCCTAATGCTCAGTTTGGTGTTCGGAAAGAAAAGCCGAACTGAGGATCTAAAAAGATGTACGCAGGAGTCTAACATAAGTATGTCAATATGGGAATGCAGGCTGCGCTGCTGACCTCTGCCGCACTGACTGCGGAGGTCAACACATTGAAGCAGAGCCTCGAGCGGTCTAAGAACGAGCTTGGCCTTGCCAAGAAGCAGTTCGAGGACAAGGAAGGTAAGTAATACCTTATGGAAGTATATAAAAGATGTGGTTGCAAAAAATGACAGGTATAACGTGAGTATTGCAGGCGCCACGAACAAGGTGGCGACCCTGAAGGAAGCGGTGTCCAAGGCCGAAAGCAATGCAGCCGCGGAGCGCACCGAGGGAGAGAAGCAGGAGGCGCGGGTGGCGGAGGTGCGGCAAGAGCTCCAGGCTCTTGTGAAAAAACACCGGAGTTTGTAGCATGACTCAAAGACTCGAGAGTCCGAGATCGCCTCGGCCCTTGAGAGCGCCAAAGCCGCTAAGGACGAAGCCCAAAAAGCCCTCTAGGAAATTGAGGCAATGAAAAAGATAGTGGCGGGTAAGGCATTCTTTATGCAAAGAAAGCACGTGAAAGTGAATTACTTGTTACTTACCCGAATCCGGAGCTCTCCAGGAGCATTCGCAGATCTGCCCCGTAGTTTGTCCGATGCTGCCACGTTCTACCGAGCCGAGGAGGGAAGCTCGACGGAGAAGGTGTTCTGGTCTCAGTATGCTCAGGCCGGACAACCGATGCCCTTGAGAGACAAGCTGAAGCAGCTGGTCGAGCTCCATTAGGTGACCGAACAGGCCATGAAGGGCCTCATAGTTCGGCTGTGGCCTAAGGAAGCCATGCCTGGGAGCTACTTCGGGCTGGTGAGGCGGCTGGTGGACGCCTGTCCATGGATTGAAGTCGTCAAGCGCTCCGTCTGTATCGAAGGTGCCCATAGGGCCCTTGCCTGTGCTAAAGTGCACTGGGGCAAGATGGACGCTGAGAAGCTTGTGACGGACAGACCACCGCCGGGCAGGGAGTATCGCAAGCCTGAGATGTATTATGAGGGCGTCCTGAAGGGTGCCCGCCTTATAGCGGGTGAATGCTCCAAAGATGTAATTTTTGATTAAACTCGCATTTGTTATTCTATACGCTTGAAAACTTGTTCATATGCGCTAAGCAACGCATGTGAATTTAAAATATTACCTTCTGTGCGGCCGTTAATTAAATTTGAGATATGGCAAGTCGCCGGCTTCTGCCCCCATGCCACGAGTGCTGGGGTGTTCGGGATAAACTTGAGCGCTCTTTTTCCCATTCTTGGGTCCTTCGAGGGAGGCGCTCAACGCAACGAACAAGGCAATCGGACTATAATGGTTGAACACTCTCACTTAGCCATAGAATTCTATAATTTTAAATTTTGGCGAAGCCCCTAGTACTCGGAAGACCGAATTCGGGGCACTATCTACGCCTGGGCCGGACAAAGCCGAGTCCTCGCTCTAAGCGGCATAAGTCTTTAGGGACTCGAAAACCTCTCGAACAGCGACCGGCTCTCGCCCTATCATGACGGTCAGTTTTAGCTTTCTCCACTGAGGTGCTTAACCCAGCTCAACCGGGGCACAATCGTAGTGGTTCTCCCAGCACTACCTTAGCCGATATAACGAAACGTAAGGTACCAAAACATGGGAGCCGGGCAAACCCAACTATTGACCCAAGACATGATTCGGAGCCGATGCATATAATGCTATAAGTTCGGGGTGCCGCACTTGTGAAAGTGTTCGGACTTATCACACCATATTTTGGGGTACTTAAGCCCCTGGTGTATTTGGCCGTACCAAAGTGTACGGGTGCAACATGTCATAAGTGAACATATATAGATAAAAAAAGGGAATGCAATAAGAGGGAAAAGCTATGCATTGTTTATTCAAAAAGGTTGCGGTAAAAGCAGAACGATTCAAATAGTGCGATAAGCAAGGGACGCGACTATTTGACATGTCACCCTCCAGGAGCGAGCTGCGGGATGATATGTGAAACAAGTATACTGCTCGTTATAGAGACCACCTAGACACTCAACGTAGCTTTCCGCTTCCCTGGCTGTTGCATTGTGTGTTCGGCGATTCTACTGCCAGACAGGGCTTCTTGAGAACGGAGTCCTGAAAAGAAGGAAAAATAGGATGACACAATATGCAGCCCCTGGTGCGGTTGAGCCGCATTCTGGGCCTGCCGTGGTCGCGCCCCTCCCCCTATGCCCATAGTATTTCCAGAGCATAATTATGTACGCGTAGTACTGGTTTCGCAATTTCGCGAGGGCTAGGGTTGGGGCCGCATTTCTATGCGTGCTCGGAACGTGCCAGGCGGTCTTGTTGTAGGTTACTCAGGGCGAGAATTGCCTTGAGAGGCTGCTTTTTACTTCCACCGCAAGGGCCACCATATGCTCCTCTGTTCAGAGAGAGCGTTCGGTGTTTCCGTTGACCGTAATGACTCCTCGAGGGCCTGGCATCTTGAGCTTGAGGTATGCATAGTGCGGCACCGCATTGAACTTTGCAAATGCGGTTCGTCCGAGCAGTGCGTGATAGCCGCTGCAGAACGAGATTGTGTCGAAGATTAATTCTTCACTACGGAAGTTATCCGGGGATCCGAAGACCACTTCAAGTGTGACTGAGCCTGTGCAGTTGGCCTCTACACCTAGTATGACGCCTTTAAAGGTCGTTTTTGTGGGTTTAATCCTTGATGGGTCTATGCCCATTTTGCGCACTGTATCCTGATAAAGCAAGTTCAGGCTACTGCCGCCGTCCATCAGGACTCTGGTGAGGTGAAATCCGTCAATGATTGTGTCTAGAACCAATGCGGCGAATCCACCATGGCGGATGCTAGTGGGGTGGTCCCTTCGATCAAAAGTGATCGGGCAGGAGGACCACAGATTAAACTTTGGGGCGACTGGCTCCATCGCATATACGTCCCTTAGTGCATGCTTCCGCTCCCTTTTGGGTATGTGGGTGCGTATATCATGTTCACCGTCCGCACTTGTAGGAGGAAGCCCTTCTGTCCTCTATTGTTTGGCGGCCGGGGCTCCTCCTTGTCGTTGCTATGCAACCCCTTGTCATTGTTTTTGGCATTTAACTTGCTTGCCTGCTTGAACACCCAACAATCCCTGTTGGTGTGGTTGGCTGGTTTTTCGGGGGTGCCGTGTATCTGCCACGAGCGATCGAGTATTCGGTCCAAATTGGATGGGCCCGGAGTATTTCTTTTGAATGGCTTTTTCCGCTTACCGGGTTTAGAGGCTCTGAATCCGGCATTGATTGTCATATCCTCAGCATTATCGCCATTAATGCGGCACTTGTGCTTGTTGTGACGCGACCTGCCGTTACTGTCCTTGGTATCCGAATTACCAGGGCTCTTGGTCATGTTGTTACTATGAGCTAGCCAGCTGTCCTCTCCCGCGCAAAAGCGGGTCATGAGTGTTGTGAGGGCTGTCACGGATTTCGGCTTTTCCTGTCCTAGGTGCCGGGCAAACCACTCATCGCGGATGTTATGTCTGAAGGCAGCAAGGGCCTCTGCATCTGGACAGTCGACGATTTGATTTTTCTTGGTTAGGAACCATGTCCAGAATTGTCTGGCTGATTCCTTTGGCTACTGAATTATGTGGCTTAGGTCATCGGCGTCTGGTGGTCGCACATAAGTGCCCTCGAAATTGTCGAGGAATCCGACTTCCAGGTCTTCCCAACAACAATTTGACTCTGCTGGAAAGTTGTCAAGCCAATGCCGAGCTGGTCCTTTAAGCTTGAGTGGGAGGTATTTGATGGCGTGTAGATCATCACCGCGGGCCATGTGGTTATGAAGGAGATAGTCCTCGATCTAGACCACAAGATCTGTTGTTTCATCGTATGATTCAATGTTTACGGGTTTGAAACCCTCAGGGATTTGATGATCCATCACTTCCTCTGTGAAGCATAGTGGGTGTGCGGCGCCTCTGTATTGGTCTATATCACGACGCAGCTCAAATGAGCTTTGTCTACTGTGTTCGGCCCGGCCGGAGTTGCCATATCCGGCATGACGGTTATCATCACGTATCGTGGGGCGCCCACGCGATCCGTAGATCGATCTTGTTTGCCTTGCCTTGTCCTCCAATATATCCCGCAGGTCTGGTGCATTTCCCCGCGCCTTGGTATTTTTTGAGCGACACCGGGGTGCGGCTTGAGTGGAGGGCCGAGAGGCCTCTCTGTCACGGCCACGAGGTTGCCGGTCGGAATCACCATTTTTGTTGTGGCGGGATTTAGAGCGGCGCCGCTGACGCCGGCGCTTAGGCAGTTTCTTGGAGGGGTCATCCTCCGTTGTTCCATCGCCATTCCCATCTTTTGGGATGTCCACCATGTATATGTCGTATGATGAGGTGGCCTTCCAGTGCCCTATAGGCGCTGGTTCTTGGTCGTCTCCTGCATCGTCGTCCATCCCGTCGATGTGTTCGGAGTCGAAGTCGAGCATGTCGATTAAATCATCGATAGTGGCTACGAAGTGGGTGGTGGGTGGGCTTTGAATTTCTTCGTCGTCCAACCTTCCTGACCATAATCCGACCAGGGCTCTCCTGGTAAAGAGAGAGACTTTAGCGAATTCAGGATGTCGCCAAAGGGCGAGTGCTGAAAGATGACCGTGGCAGTGAACTCCATGATCGGCGCCCAATCGGATTCGATTGGCAGGGGCGCGGAAGGTTCGGAGTGCGGAGAGGAGTCCGGCACCTTGGAGTCACGAGCTTCGCAAAGGACAAGGTTGGTGTTCGGCTCAATCGCCGTAGAGATAGCAGCCCCCGAGGCGGTGTCCAGCCACCCGTCCTTGATCGGCGCAGTCGGCTCCAAGCTAAGGGTCGGAGCGGACACTGGTGCGGCCTCCAGGGCACTGTCCGGCGGCAGAGCTAGATCATGCCCATCGTGACAATGCGGCGCGCTTGCCTGTGGCTCGAATCAGTAGAAGATCAAGTCTCCGTGGACGTTAGTCGTATAGTTCAAACTTCCAAATCTGACCTGATGGCCAGGGGCGTAGCTTTCGATCTGCTCCAGATGGCCAAGCGAATTGTCCCGCGGTGCAAAGCCGCCGAATACGAAGATCTGTCCGGGGAGAAAAGTCTCACCCTGGACCGCATCGTCGTTGATGATTGGAGGAGCCATCGGGCCTAAAGATGACGACACAGAGGAACTCTCAATGAAAGCACCAATGTCGGTGTCAAAACCGGCGGATCTCGGGTAGGGGTTCCCGAACTGTGCGTCTAGGCGGATGGTAACAGGAGACAAGGGACATGATGTTTTTACCCAGGTTCGGGCCCTCTCGATGGAGGTAAAACCCTACTCCTGCTTGATTAATATTGATGATATGGGTAGTACAAGAGTAGATCTACCACGAGATCAGAGAGGCTAAACCCTAGAAGCTAGTCTATGGTATGATTGTTGTTCGTCCTACAGACTAAAACCCTCCGGTTTATATAGGCACCAAAGAGGGTTTGGGTTACACAGAGTCGGTTACAATGGTAGGAGATCTACATATCCGTATCGCCAAGCTTGCCTTCCACGCCAAGGAATGTCCCATCCGGACACGGGACGAAGTCTTCAATCTTGTATCTTCATAGTCCGGGAGTCCGGCCAAAGGTGATAGTTCGGCTACCCGAACACCCCCTAATCCAGGACTCCCTCAATGGTCTACATGCTATTTATGAGTATGCATTAATAAACCTCCGACCCTGACCTAGAGTGTTGATTACTTCATGTGACTTGTAGCCATTTGGCTGATATAGTACGCACAGGTAAAGATCGGAACACAACCCAGGTGGTTTATCCTTTGTATCGAGCCATTGAGTTATTTTGTTAACATATAATCATAATTGGAAATATAGGGTTGTGTCGCAGCAAAATAATATGTCTAATTAAAGTTTATACAATGTGGATATTTGATCAATAAATTGGATTTCTTTTTCTTTGTGCGATATACAATCAGATTAATTTCAAATAATATAAATTTATCCGCCACTAATATTAAGTTAGTGCATTGAAGATACCAGAAAAATCAAATGTTATAAGTCATCGGTCACAAATATTAATTGGGGATACGGTTATATATAAGCATGTCAGCACGATCGTGTATGAGTTATTGAGGTGTGTACGTATATGTTGTTCCTTCTTTGTATTTTGTAGATGGATGAACGTGCGTGTGTATTTGCTTTTCATGTAACCTGACACCCCTTCTTTCCTAGTCCAACACGTTAAATCTTCTTGTAGGGAAGAGTCCAATTTGTCTTTGACCACCGAAGAATCCGGTTTCTTTTAGAATTGCATGGTATTATTTTTTTGGAAGATGCTTTTCTAAACCCATGTACGGGTACATCTGTCACGATAAATCGTTTGAGACCCACCATGTTTTTTTAGGGTGAGACCCACCATGTTATACATGCATGCTAATAAGAAAGTAAGTATATTATTTATAAGGATGTTGTTCTTTTTTTCTTCTGCCAAAGATTCATGCTATTTATCTTCTTCCACGGATGCACCCTGCTTTTTTACGTTGTTATTTTTTAGCATATTTCTCTTGCTCCTGGCTCGCTTTATATTACTTCTAATATATAATAGATTCTTTCTAGATCTATTCACGGTCTTTTGCAAAATTAATTTTAGCTCTCTATTGCTCAACTCTACTTGACCACTGGACTGCGGATGATAAGGAGATGCGATTCTATGATTGACATCATACTTAGCAAGCATCTTACGGAAAACACCATGAATAAAGTGTGAACCACCATCAGTCATAAGATATCTAGGGACTCCAAACCTCGGAAAAATAACTTCCTTAAGCATTTGAATAGAAGTGTTATGATCAGCACTACTAGTTGGGATAACTTTTACCCACTTAGTAACGTAATCAACATCAACTAAAATATGTGTATAACCATTAGAGGCAGGAAAATGTCCCATATAATCAAAGCCCCAAACATCAAACGGTTCAATAACGAGAGAATAATTCATAGGCATTTCTTGACGTCTACTAATGTTACCTATTCTTTGACATTCATCACAATATAAAATAAACTTACGAGCATCTTTGAATAGAGTAGGCCAATAAAAACCAGATTGTAGTACCTTGTGTGCAGTTCTATCTCCAGCGTGGTGTCCTCCATAAGATTCCGAGTGACACATACGTAGAATCTGTTCATGTTCATGCTCAGACGCACAACGTCTAATAACACCATCTACTCCTTCTTTATAAAGGTGTGGGTCATCCCAGAAGTAATGTCTTAAATCATAAAATAACTTTTTCTTTTGCGGGTATGTGAAGCTAGGTGGTATAAATTTAGTAACAATGTAATTAGCATAATCAGCATACCAAGGAGCATTACGAGAAGCATTAACGACCGCTAATTGTTCATCAGGAAAACTATCATCAATAGGCAGTGGGTCATCAAGAACATTCTCTAACCTATACAAGTTATCTGCAACGTGGTTCTCAGCTCCCTTTCTATTAATAATATGTAAATCAAATTCTTGGAGCAAGAGAACCCATCTAATGAGCCTAGGCTTAGCATCTTTCTTTTCCATAACATATTTAATAGTGGCATGGTCAGTATGAATAGTAAGTTTGGAATCAACAATATAAGATCTAAACTTATCACATGCAAACACAACTGCTAAGAACTCTTTTTCAGTAGTAGCATAATTTCTCTGGGTAGTATCAAGAGTCTTACTAGCATACTGGATAACATTCAATTTCTTATCGACTCTTTGCCCTAGAACATCACCTACAACATAATCACTAGCATCACACATAATTTCAAAAGGCAAATTCCAATCAGGTGGCTGAACAATACATGCAGTGATCAAAGCTTTCTTAAGTATTTCAAATGCTTCTACACAATCATCATCAAAGAAAAAAGGAATATCTTTTTGCAACAAATTAGTCAGAAGCCTAGAGAATTTAGAAAAGTCCTTAATGAACCTCCTATAAAAACCGTGACCAAGGAAACTTCTTATACCTTTTATGTCCTTGGGACATGGCATCTTTTCAATAGCATCAACCTTGGCTTTGTCAACTTCAATACCTCTCTCGGAGATCTTGTGCCCCAAGACAATGCCTTCAGTAACCATAAAGTGACACTTTTCCCAATTCAGGATGAGATTAGTGTCTTCGCATCTCTGCAAAACTCGATCAAGGTTGCTCAAACGATCATCAAAAGAGGATCCATAAACGGAGAAATCATCCATGAATACCTCACAAATCTTTTCACAAAAATCAGAGAATATAGCCATCATGCATCTTTGAAAGGTAGCAGGTGCGTTACATAAACCAAATGGCATACGTCTAGAAGCAAAAGTACCAAAAGGGCAAGTAAAAGTAGTCTTAGATTGATCCTTCGCTGACACAGGTATTTGAGAGAAGCTAGAATAACCATCTAGAAAGCAGAAATGTGTGTGTTTGGATAGTCTTTCTAGCATTTGATCAATAAAAGGTAAAGGGTAATGATACGGAAATCAATTACCATCCTATAACCTGTAATAATTCTTTGCAGGATCAATTCATCTTTATCATTAGGAACAATGGTAATGCCTCCCTTTTTAGGAACACAATGAACAGGGATTACCCATCCACTATCAGCAATGGGATAAATAATACCTACCTCAAGGAGCTTTAGTATCTCCTTTCTTACAACTTCCTTCATCTTGGGATTTAATCGTCTTTGAGGATCTCTAACTGGTTTGGGACCTTTATCCACTGTAATTTTTTGTTGGCGTAATGTGGGACTAATGCCCTTATGATCATCCAGAGTATATCCAATAGCTGCTCGGTGCTTCTTCAGAGTTTTCAATAATCTTTCTTCTTCTTTCTCTGAAAGGTTAGCACTAATAATAACAGGATATATTTCCTTTTCATCAAGATAAGCATACATAAGATTATGAGGTAATTGTTTGAGTTCAAACATGGGATCACCCTTGGGTGGAGGGGGATCCCCAAGAATTTCAACGGGAAGGTTATGTTTCAGCATAGGTTCCTGTTTAAGGAACACTTCATCTATTTCCTTCATAAACATATCGTTTTCATGGTCTAGCAAATATTGTTCTAACGGATCAGTAGGAGGAACACCAATGGAGGCAAGACCAGTAATCTCATGCTTACTAGATGGTTCCCTATCACGAGGTTGTCTATGAAACTTAGCAAAATTAAACTCATGAGACATACCATCTATGCCAACTGTGACAGTATCTTTTTGACAATCAATCTTAGTACTAGATGTATTCAAGAAGGGTCTACCAAAAATAATGGGACAAAAATCATCTCGTGGGTAACCAAGAACAAGAAAATCAGCAGGGTATTTAACCTTCCCACACAAAACTTCAACATCTCTAACAATCCCAAAGGGTTTAATGGTATCCCTATTAGCAAGCTTAATAGCAACATCAATGTCTTCTAATTCAATGGGTGCAATGTCATGCATAATTTCTTGATATAAGGTATAAGGTATTGCACTAGCACTAGCACCCATATCACATAAGCCATGATAACAATGATCTCCTATTTTAACAGAAATAATAGGCATGCCTACGTGATACGTCTCCAACGTATCTACTTTTCCAAACACTTTTGCCCTTGTTTTGGACTCTAACTTGCATGATTTGAATGAAACTAACCCAGACTGACGTTGTTTTCAGTAGAACTGCTATGATGTTGTTCTATGTGTAGAAAAGAAAAGTTCTCAGAATGTCCTGAAAATCCACAGAGGCACTTTTCGGAATTAATAAGAGTTATTGGGTGAAATAAATACACTAGGGGGCCGACACCCTGTCGATGAGACCGGGGCGCCCCCCTATAGGGTGCGCCCTGCTATCTCGTGGCCCCCCTGGACCTCCACCGACCTCAACTCCAACTCCATATGTTCGCGTTCGGGGAGAAAAAATCAGGGAGAAAGTTTCATCGGGTTTTACGATACGGAGCTGCCGCCAAGCCCTAATCTCTCTCCGGAGGGCTGATCTGGAGTCCGTTCGGGGCTCCGGAGAGGGGGATTCGTCGCCGTTGTCAACATCAACCATCCTCCATCACCAATTTCATGATGCTCACTGCCGTGCCTGAGTAATTCCATCGTAGGCTTGCTGGACGGTGATGGGTTGGATGAGATTTACCATGTAATCAAGTTAGTTTTGTTAGGGTTTGATCCCTAGTATCCACTATGTTCTGAGATTGATGTTGTTATGACTTTGCTATGCTTAATGCTTGTCACTAGGGCCCAAGTGCCATGATTTCAGATCTGAACCTATTATGTTTTCATGAATATATGTGTGTTCTGATCCATTGCCTACGAGCTTTTTACATATTATGTGTTATGATCCGACAATCCCGAAGTGACAATAATCAGGATACTTCTCGGTGATGACCGTAGTTTGAGGAGTTCATGTATTCACTATGTGCTAATGCTTTGTTCCGGTTCTCTATTAAAAGGAGGCCTTAATATCCCTTAGTTTCCGCTAGGACCCCGCTGCCACAGGAGGGTAGGACAAAAGGTGTCATGCAAGTTCTTTTCCATAAGCACGTATGACTATTTACGGAATACATGCCTACATTACATTGATGAACTGGAGCTAGTTCTATATGACCCTATGTTATAGCTATTACATGAGGAATCGCATCCGGTATAATGATCCATCACTAATCCATTGCTTACGAGCTTTTCACATATTGTTCTTCGCTTATTTACTTTCATGTTCGTATTGTTACAATCACTACAAAACCCCAAAACATTACTTTTACTACCGTTACCTTTATTATCATATTACTTTGCTACTAAATACTTTGCTGCAGATACTAAGTTATCCAGGTGTGGTTGAATTGACAACTCAATTGCTAATACTGAAGAATATTCTTTGGCTCCCCTTGTGTCGAATCAATAAATTTGGGTTGAATACTTTACCCTCGAAAGCTGTTGCGATCCCCTACACTTGTGGGTTATCAAGACTAATTTCTGGCGCCGTTGCCGGGAGCATAGCTCTATTCTCTGAGTCACTTGGGATTTATACCTGTTGATCACTATGAGGAACTTGAAAGACGGCAGAACTACTATTTTGCCCTCAACTACGAGGGGAGGTAAGGAACTGTCATCTAGCTCTGCACTAGATTCTCCTTCCGTTATTAGTAAGCTTGCGACACCTAAACCTGCTACTGCTATGAATTCTGATACGTCGCATGTTATTCATGATGCCACTTCTGCTATGCATGATGAAACTACTTTTGTGCGTGATACTACTTTGCCATTAGGTGAATTTCTTGATGAACAACTTGCTAGAGTTAGGGGGGATGAAATTATTGAAGATGCTATTATTGATGATAGTGATGATGAAGGTTCTCCCAATGATTATGAATTACGTGTTGTTCCTGAGGGTTATGTTATGAATGAAGAAGCTTCTAGAGCTATCTTTGCTTGCAATGATAGATATGATCTTAAGAAATTATTAGCTAAATGGAAGCAGCAGTCTCTTAATGCTAGAATGAAACCCGACCCTTCTTTTGCTACTTCACCTATTTGTGTTACTGATAAGGATTACATATGCTTTGTTGATCCTGAGATTATTACTTTAGTTGAATCTGATCCTTTTTATGGCCTTGAATCTGAAACTGTTGTGGCACATCTTACCAAGCTGAATGATATAGCCACCCTGTTTACTAATGATGAGAAGTCTCGCTATTATTATATCCTTAAGATATTTCCGTTCTCATTAAAGGGTGATGCTAAGACTTGGGATAATTCTCTTGCTCCTAGTTGTGTGCGTAGTCCCCAGGATATGGTTTATTACTTCTCTGCTAAATATTTCCCTGCTCATAAGAAACAAGCTGCCTTGCGGGAAATATATAATTTTGTGCAAATCAAAGAAGAGAGTCTTCCACAAGCTTGGGGGAGGCTTCTCCGGTTACTTAATGCTTTGCCTGATCATCCTCTTAAGAAAAATGAAATACTTGATATCCTTTATAATGGACTAACCGATGCTTCCAAGGAATACTTGGATAGTTGTGTTGGTTGTGTTTTCAGGGAAAGAACAGTCGATGAAGCTGAATTATTATTGAATAATATGTTGACTAATGAAAATAATTGGACTCCTCCTGAGCCAATTCCTGAGGCAATTCCTGAACCAATTAAGCCAACTCCTGAGCCTATTCCTAAACCTACTCCAAAGAAGAGAGGTGTTTTATTTCTCAGTCTTAAAGATATGCAAGAGGCAAATAAATCAATGAAAGAAAAAGGTATTAAAGCTGAATATGTTAATAATTTACCACCTATTAAAGAAATACATGGTCTTAATATACCGCCTGTTGAAGAACCACATTGTATTGATAACCCGACATAGGTAGTAAAGGTAAATTCTCTCTATAGATATGATAAAGTTGAAATCCCCTCTTCTAAATTTCATAGCCCGTGCTTAGATGAATTTGATGATTTTATGGCTAGACAAGAAAGTTTTTAATGCTTATGTTGGTAGAGAGTTAAACAATAATGCTTTCGAGATAGGACGCGTAAGCGATAATATGGCTAGAGTTAAAGGTGAACTCAAACTCATTAGCAAATATACTTCTATGGTTGCTACTCAAGCTGAGCAAGTACTTAAAGCTCAAAATGATTTCCTTGATGAATTAAATAATAAAAATGACTTTGCTGTTAGAGTGGCTACTCGAACTGGTAGAATGACTCAGGAACCTTTGTATCCTGAAGGCCACCCTAAGAGAATCGAGCAGGATTCTTAGAGAAATAATTTAGACTCACCTAGTTCTTCTAAAAAGAAGAAAAGAAAAACGATAGAACTTTGCATGCTTCTAGTGAATCTACTGTAGACACACCTGAGAATCCCAATGATATTTCTATTTCTGATGCTGAAACACAATCAGGTGATGAACATGAACCTAATGATAATGTTAATGATAATGTTCATATTGATGCTCAACCTAGCATAAACAATGATGTAGAGATTGAACCTGCTGTTGATCTTGATAACCCACAATCAAAGAATCAATGTTATGATCAGAGAGATTTTTTTGCTAGGAAGCACTATAGAGAAAGAGAAACATGGGTTCAGAAACCCATGCCCTTTCCTCCTAAACCATCCAAGACAAAGGATGATGATGATTTTGAGCGCTTTGCTGAAATGATTAGACCTATTTTCTTACGTATGCGCTTAACTGATATGCTCAAAGTAAACCCTTATGCTAAGTATATGAAGGATATCATCACAAATAAGAAAGATATCGGAAGCTAAAATTTCCACCATGCTGGCTAATTATACTTTTAAGGGTGGAATACCAAAGAAACTTGGAGATCCGGGTGTACCAACTATACCATGCTCCATGAAAAAAATTATGTTAGAACTGCTTTATGTGATCTTGGAGCCGGCGTTAGTGTTATGCCTCTCTCTTTATATCGTAGACTTGAATTGAATAAGTTGACACCTACTGAAATATCTTTGCAAATGGCTGATAAATCAACTACTATACCTGTTCATATTTGTTAGGATGTGCCTATTGTGGTTGCAAATGTCACTATCTTAACAGACTTTGTTATTCTTGATATTCCTGAGGACGATAGTATGTCGATTATCCTTGGTAGACCTTTTCTTAATACGGTAGGGGCTGTTATTGATTGCAATAAAGGCAATGTCACTTTTCATGTTAATGGTAATGAGCATACAGTACACTTTCCGAGGAAACAATCTCAAGTTCATAGTATCAATTCTATTGGAAAAGTTCCAACTATCATTATTGGAGGTTTTGAATTTCCTCTTCCTACTGTCAAGAAAAAGTGTGATATTCTTATTGTTGGGGATTTTCATATCCCCGTTGAGAAAACTTAGTGTTATTCGAAATTTCTCCGGTTCTGTGTTATTCGGAATGAGTTTGTTAACAAGACTTGATCAACCTTGTTAGTGGATTCATTTTGATGATCATGATACGGATGAAACTAGAAGGCACAACCTTCTGTCCCTACTTTTTACTTTCTATTATTTAGAATAAATATAGCAAAAATAGTATTATCTGTCTATTTTCTGAATTATCCGTGCATTAAAAATATCCCGAAAATAAAAGTGCTCCAAATGCCCTGCAAATTTAGTATGATTTTTTATGGAATATTTGAGGATTTTAGGCACTGAAATCACTACAGGAGGGGCAAGCACCAGGCCACGAGAGTGGAGGGCTCGCCCACCCCACCTGAGCGTGCCCCCCTATCTGGTGGGCCCCTGGTGGGCCCCCTCCACTTATGCCAGCACCCACACACTTCATCTTCTACCCAAAAAAATCCCCGTCTAGCTCACGCACGAGTTCTAGCTCATTTTGCTGCGATTTTCGATCTCCTTGCTCAAAGCTCCATTCACAAAACTGCTTTGGGAGATTGTTCCTTGGTATGTGACTCCTCCATTGGCCCAGTTAGTTTTTTTTCTAGTTCTTTATTCATTGCAAATTTTTGCTGCATAGGTGACCATGTTCTTGAGCTTGCGTGTTGAATTTTTTAGGCCCCAAGCAATTCTAATGCATGATATAGGCTCTAGGCACTTGTAGGAGTAGTTGCTATCAATCTTGTTTAGTTTTATTCACTTTTATTTTGAAGTTACTAAAAGTTCAGAAATTTTTCAGAAAAAGAATTATGTCTAGGAGAATGTACCAAGGTGATTCCTCGGTGAAGAAAGGGCCCCGGATTGCTACACGTGAGCAAGATGTTGAATTGCCGAGAGCTTGTGAGTGGCCATCCGATAATTTTATGGTCAAAGCAGGCTTTAAGGAGGAATTTGACGCGTTTGTGCGTAATGCCGAGCTGGAGGACTTCTTACAAGATAAGTGTCCTCAATACTATCAATTGACTAACTCCTTTGTGCGGAGGTTTAAATATAACTGTGCGCATAATTCTCCTAGTGTCATATTTGATATTTATGATACATCTTATACCATGGACTTAGAGGATTTCACAACTGCTTGCAAATTCACGCAGTGGGGTAATATTAATGATCCTCGCAGATCTGAATTTAGAGATTTCCTTGCTATAGCCCCACGAGAAGGGGATATGATTATACCACCTCTTCTTTTAGATTATGAAGCTATGGTCAATCATCAATTTCTTGGGAGGAATGAACAATTCCTCCAATATCGACTAACCTATGACAGATGCAACGTTGTCCATGTTACTCTTCCTGCTCCCTACCTTTTTGATTATCAGGAAAAAGGAAGATATGTTGTCACCAGGGAGGAAGCAGCTGAACACGAGAGGAGAACGGAGGCAGCTCGCCAACACGCTGCAGCTCAGGAGGCGGTTGCCGCCGCATCTCAGTACAACCCCAGTTTCACTTATAGATATCAGCCAGCTGGTCCTTGGTACTAGACCAACTTAGGCCAAAAGCCTAAGCTTGGGGGAGTATGTATTTCTCACCGACTTTACATTCATGTTTACACACTAGTCGTCGGTGATCATACTCTTTCATTGTATTATCCATGCTAGTTTAAATTTCTTTTTCTAGTTTTCTTCTTGTGTGTTTGATAAACCTTAAGAAAAACCAAAAAAATTAGTTAGTTTAATTTCCATGCTTGGAGTAGCATTTAAAATGAAAACCCAAAAACATTTCTAGTTCTTCTTCTTACTTGTTGGGAGCTTTCCCGTGTAAATAGTTTTATTTTCTTTTCTTTGCTTTGGGGGTCGAGAAGACCATATTGAAAATGTTTAGTGGCTCTCATATGCATGATTGCTTATTTAACTTAGAGCCCATGTTACTTGTCTTCTCTCATGAGTTGAATGGTTGCAGATTCCAGCTTAGTCCAATGCACATGCACTATTATTATTATACACATCGTTCGGTCATGCAAGTGAAAGGCAATAATGACGATATATGATGGACTTATTGAGATGAGAAAAGATGGTATGAACTCAACCACTCTTGTTTTTGTAAATATGATGAGTTCATCGTTTCTGATTCAGCTTATTATGAAGTAAACATATTTGCTATAACATTTAGAGATTATAGTTGCTTGTGCCATGCTTGATTAGCTATGAGTTATAATGGTTTACCTTGCATGCCAACATGCTACTAGAATGATTATGATGTGATATGATGGGATGGTATCCTCCTTTGAATGAATTGAGTGACTTGACTTGGCACATGTTCACGCATGTAGTTTAATCAAATCAACATAGCCTTCATGATATTTATGTTCATGGTGGATTATATCCTACTCATGCTTGTATTCGGTGTGAATTAATTTAAATGCATGTTTATGACTATTGTCGCTCTCTCAGTTGGTCGCTTCCCAGTCTTTTGCTAGCCTTCACCTGTACTAAGCGGGAATACTGCTTGTGCATCCAAACTCCTTAAACCCCAAAGTTGTTCCATATGAGTCCACTATACCTTCCAATATGCGATATTTACCTGCCATTCCAAGTAAATTTTTATGTGCCAAACTCCAAACCTTCAAATGAAACTCTGTTTTGTATGCTCGAGCAGCTCATGTTACAACTAGGGCTGCCTATATCTTCCATGCTAGGTGGGTTACTCTCAAGAGGAGTGGACTCCGCTCCTCATTCACGAGAAAGGCCCGGTAACCGGGATGCCCAGTCCCATGATCCAAAAAGATCAAAACAAATCAAAATAATTAAACAAAACTCCACAAGGGCTGTTGTTAGTTGGAGGCACTCGTTGTTTCGAGCAAGCCATGGATTGATGCTTGTTGGTGGTTTGGGAACTGCCTATAATGCATGTAGTATGGAAGATACAACCATCTTATAGTTGTTGCGTTGATAGAAAAAGTATGCTGCTCAAAATGTTATTCAATCTGTATTTTAAAATCGAGCTCTCGCACCTCTACAAATCCTTGCTTCCCTCTGCGAAGGGCCTATCTATTTACTTTTATGTTGGGTCATCACCCTTCTTATTAAACACCCGCTGGAGAGCACACTGTCAGTTGCATTCATTACTATTGGTTTATATTGGGTATGACTTGACTTGATCTCTTTTACCATGAATTACAATGTTTAGTCAGTCCTTGATCTTTAAAGGTGCTCTGCATTTATCTTTTGCATTCTCAGAAAGGGCTAGCGAGATACCATTTTGTTGTATCATGTTATGATTGTTTTGAGAAAGTTTTGTCATCCGAGTTTTATTATTATGGCTCGCTAGCTGATTATGCTATTGATATGAGTGATTGTGAGACCTAAGTGTTATTGTGAGTATGGTTAGTTCAAAACATTTGCTGAAACTTGAATGTTGGCTTTTCATGTTACAACAACAAGAGCAAACAGAGTTTGTAAAAGTTTTTCTTTATAACTTTCATTTTATCAACTGAATTGCTTGAGGACAAGCAAAGGTTTAAGCTTGGGGGAGTTGATACGTCTCCAACGTATCTACTTTTCCAAACACTTTTGCCCTTGTTTTGGACTCTAACTTGCATGATTTGAATGAACCTAACCCGGACTAACGCTGTTTTCAGCAGAACTGCCCATGTTGTTTTAGGTGTGGAAAAGAAAAGTTCTCGGAATGTCCTGAAAATCCACGGAGGCACTTTTTGGAATTAATAAGAATTATTGGGTGAAAGAAATACACCAGGGGGCCCACACTATGACCACGAGACAGGGCGGCGCCCCCACCTATAGGGCGTGCCCTCCTATCTCCTGGGCCCCATGGACCTCCACCGACCTCAACTCCAACAACATATATTCACGTTCGGGGAGAAAAAAATCAGGGAGAAAGTTTCATCGCGTTTTACGACACGGAGCCGCCGCCATGCCCTAATCTCTCTCGGGAGGGCTGATCTGGAGTCCGTTCGGGGCTCCGGAGAGAGGGATTCGTCGCCGTCGTCATCATCAACCATCCTCCATCACCAATTTCATGATGCTCACCGCCGTGCATGAGTAATTCCATCGTAGGCTTGCTGTGTGGTGATGGGTTGGATGAGATTTACCATGTAATCAAGTTAGTTTTGTTAGGGTTTGATCCCTCGTATCCACTATGTTCTGAGATTGATGTTGCTATGACTTTGCTATGCTTAATGCTTGTCACTAGGGCCTGAGTGCCATGATTTCAGATCTGAACCTATTATGTTTTCATGAATATATGTGTGTTCTTGATCCTATCTTGCAAGTCTATAGTCACCTATTATGTGTTATGATCCGACAACCCCGAAGTGACAATAATCGGGATACTTCTCGGTGATGACCGTAGTTTGAGGAGTTCATGTATTCACCATGTGCTAATGCTTTGTTCCGGTTCTCTATTAATAGGAGGCCTTAATATCCCTTAGTTTCCGCTATGACCCCGCTGCCACGGGAGGGTAGCACAAAAGATGTCATGCAAGTTCTTTTCCATAAGCACTTATGACTATTTACGGAATACATGCCTAAATTACATTGATGAACTGGAGCTAGTTCTATATCACCCTATGTTATAGCTATTACATGAGGAATCGCATCCGGCATAATTATCCATCACTGATCCATTGCCTACGAGCTTTTCACATATTGTTCTTCGCTTATTTACTTTTCCGTTGCTATTGTTACAATCACTACAAAACCCAAAAACATTACGTTTACTACCTTTACCTTTATTATCATAATACTTTGCTACTAAATACTTTGCTGCAGATACTAAGTTATCCAGGTGTGGTTGAATTGACAACTCAACTGCTAATACTCAAGAATATTCTTTGGCTCCCGTTGTGTCGAATCAATAAATTTGGGTTGAATACTTTACCCTCGAAAGCTGTTGCGATCCCCTACACTTGTGGGTTATCACTATGATAGGTCTACGTGTCTTAGTATCTGGTCTAGCAATATTAGCAGTCTCACCACAGAAATAAATAACATGCCCATCTAAATCATCATCCAAGAGATCTTTAACCATAGAAATACTAGGTTCAACATTAATTTGCTCAGGAGGTGTATAAGTCCTAGTATTACTCTTACGAACAACAGTCGAAGCTTTAGCATGATACTTTATCCTAACAGGAAAAGGGGGTTTCTCAACATAAGTAGTATGAGCAATAGGATCACTATAGGTAATAGTCTTTTCTTCGACAGGAGGATTATATTTAAACCACTTCTCTTTAGGGAGATCAACGTGAGTAGAAAATGATTCACAGAAAGAAGCTACTATCTCAGAGTCAAGTCCATACTTAGTGCTAAATCCACGAAAAGCATCGGTATCCATAAAAGATCTATCACAATTGAACTTAGGTGTCATACCTGACTCCTTACCATCGTCGGAACCCCAAACTTTAGAGTTACATTTAATTCTTTCCAATAAGTCCCATTTGAAATCAATAGTCTTCAGCATATAAGAACCAACATTGGAAGTATCGAGCAGGTTGCGATTATCAAGAGAAAGCCGAGCATAAAATTTCTGAATAATCATTTTCCGAGAGAGCTCATGATTGGGGCATGAATATAACATTGACTTAAGCTTACCCCAAGCTTGAACGATGCTTTCTCCTTCGCGAGGCCAAAAATTATATATATAATTACAATCACGATGAACAAGATGCATAGGATAGAACTTCTGGTGAAATTCCAACTTCAATCGCTTATAATTCCAAGATCTCGTATCATCACATAGCCTATACCATGTCAATGCATCTACCTTCAAAGATAAAGGGAAGACCTTCCTTTTGACAACATCATCGGGAATACCTACAAGCTTAAATAATCGACAAACTTCATCCACAAAGATAAGGTGTAAATCAGGATGCAATGTTCCATCTGCTGCAAATGGATTAGCTAGCAGTTTCTCTACCATACCCGAAGGAATCTCAAAGTAAATATTTTCACAAAGTTCAATAGGTTGAGGAGCAACTCTTTTGCTCTTTTGGTTGGGGTGAAGATACCCCAAACAAGCCCCTCAAAGGATTAGTTTCCATAGTGACAAGTAACAGAAAATTTCAGCACACTATATAAATGTTTCCTTACCAAGTTCCACTCGATATCCGATCATCTTGGATCACCACGAGAGGGGAGATGGCTCTCCCTCCACCCTCCTCCACCACCCCCACCCCCTCCACCTCCAACGCCGGCGACCATGGATCCCTCTAATCCACCATGGAAGGGCTCCTCCATTGGGACTTCAACCCTGGCCTCAAGGTCGAGGACCAGGTTCGTAGGCGCTTTCGGTCAACGGTCCATTTCTCCCTGACTTCTTCCTCCAAGGAATTCTTCTTGGTGGTCATGTTTTCTTCTGCATCTTTCACTCTGTCTTGTGCATCGGTCGGTTTGGCTTTACAATGTTGCATTGGTGTTCTTGCTTCTGGTTTCAAAGTTCTATCTATTGGAGCTAGGAACTATCGGTTCTCTATGGCCTCAAACAAAGTGGGTCATTTCATCTATGCCCTACGGGATAGAGTTTGGCCAGATTTTACTTGTCATTTTGGCCTCTTCAGACACCCGTGGAATGTACCAAGAGTGGATCCACTTAAGTGCAGCAACCATGCTGGTGCTGGCAGTGTACCTAAACCCATTTGCACCAATCTGCAATTTCTTGAGAAAAGTGTTGCCAAGGATACTTCGGCATCGAAGGAATTGGCCAAATTTGGTATTAATATTGAGCGCTCTAATAATGTTTTGAGCTCGTTCGAAGCAGTTTCCTCACATCATGGTTTACCTCAGGATGATCTTGGTTGCGATGATCGGATGAACAACAATGTTACTCATAAGAACAGGCAAAAAAGTTTGATTTTTAGTAGTTTGACGATCCCGGTTTCGAAGGATCGACTTGCCCACAGTGCCAAAAAATTCATGGGCAAGAATCATCGTGAGCAGATTTAGTGTAATATTCCAAACTCGGTTTTGGAAAATATCCTTGATCTACGGCAAGCCAATTATGAGGAGGCAAGTATCTGACAAGCTTATGATTTAGAAGATTTGCCTACTTCAGACTTTATTCACCGCCTTTTTGGCAGATGCGCAGGTGCTTAGAAGGAGATCATGATTCTGTTAATTGCCTCGCCAAAAGTTGTAGCACCTGCCATAACTTTCTACTTGCCTGCTTGTGCATGGGGACAGAATTGGGCAGGCCAGTCCGAGCATGCACGAGTGGTAATAGTATGGCCCATCATAGAGATTTTTGCCCTGGGCTTCTTTGGTGCAAACACTGTAAATTTTCGGGCCATGAGGGATACTGGTGCGGCTCCAAATCTGCTCCTCGTCTTTTTTGGCGTCAGAGGAAGGTGGAACGGCAAGCTAGTATTAAGTTGGATTCGCTGCCACGGCTTAGACCACCCCCCAACCACAGAATCTAAAATTTCCTAATAGAAAAATGATTTGGCGTCCCAAAAGGAAATTACCAGAAGCTGGGTCCCCTCCCCCGATAACCATTGGGCGGACGATTCCGCTTCACCCGGCACTCCATTTGCCTAGCCTGCTGCCCCTGACAGCCAAAGAGCAGAGAGACAAGCCCTCCTCCTCCTCCTCCCCTGCTCCGCCATTAACTGTAGCGACCGCCACCGCAACCACCAACGCAATGGCCAACTTTCCGACGAGGCCGTTCCAGTTCCTGCCGATGGGAGCTCGGATCGAGCGCGGGCCAGACCACAGGTTGGCTCGCAACATGATGGTGGTTGACGACCCGCCGCTGAGACATGAGAGGTATGCCATCGTCACTGCGGTTCCCCCCGTCCCAGATCATCAGAAGCAAATGGTGTTGGATGAGGTGGTTCGTATCATGGTTGAGGATTTTCATCTTGAGGTACCTGATGCTTTTGTTTATCCTATCGGGGTGGGGATGGTGGCGTTTGCTGAGGTTGCTTTGAGGGATCAGTACATTCAGGAAAGTCCGCATCAGTTAGATCCTATTGATGATGATATGACATTCTCTTTCGTGCCACATGATGAGGGAGATAATATGCGTTGTTGCCCGTTTCAGTATGTTGCTTGGGTTTTACTTCTTGCCTTCCCCATGGATTACCAGAATGACCACTACATCAACAAGGTGGTGTCCTGCTTTGGGAAGCTAGATCTCTGGCACAGGCCGGGGCATAACAAGGAGCGTGTGATGGTAAGGGTTATCCGTAGCGATATCGCGCAGGTTCCTCATAGCCTCGTGATCAAGCGCATTGGCACGCTGCCTGGTATGGGCTGGTCATGGTCTGTACCTGTTTATGTGCTCAACGGTCGGCACACAATTTCTGACCTGGTAGGAAATGAGGATGAAGCTCCGCCGATGAACGCTTCCCCGCATCCATATGATCTACCGTACCTGACTGCGGCGCAACAGTGGGCTCTTGACCATCAGCGTTGGATGCAGCAGCAAATTGATGCGGCTTGAGAACAACAATTACCACAGCAGCCAGCACAAAATGATGGATGGGGGGTCTGGCCAGTTGCTCCACCTCCTTATAGAGGTTTCAGTTTTAGAACGCTTTTTCAGTATACTGGGCCATCTGTCATGGATGGAGTGGAACAGGATAGCAACATCTCTGATGATCCTCAGGATGAATGGTCTGTGTATTCTGATGTTACTGAGGCTGCGGATGCGCTGATTAATGGCACACCTACTTCCGGGTTGCGTTTTGTGCGCGCTAATGGTGACTCTCTTGCTGTTGAGGTGCAGACTGATTTGGGGCATGAATTTCTGTAGTTTCTTTGGATGATTTCTTATGCGAGGTACACCCGCTGTATTACTGCGCCTGAGGAAGGTCTGTCGAGTGCTTTCTTCCCTCTGAATCCTCTTACTGTCTTGCTCAACGTTTCTGCTGCTGTTATGGAGGGTGTGTGTTATCTGAATATGCAGATTTGCCCATGGACTGCAATGTTACCTCCTCTCCTGGAGGTTATCACTGTTCCTTTTCAATTCAGGGCTGTCTTTGCCAACCCTACCACCTGGGTTGCCTCCGCTGGACCAATTGGTGGTGAGGGATCCTCCGTGCAGAACATTAAGAACACCGATTTGGGAAGGGCGGGCCCTCGCAATACTTTTGGGGCAGGTGATGTTGCTGCTACATCTGAAGATCTGACAGTTGTCAATGCCAAGCCACTGAACAAGCACATCCATAGGATGATCCTTGCAGAGAAGATGTCAATTGATACAACATCCTTGAGGCGCAGCTCCAGGGCAACGAGGTCCGATGGCTTCAAGGTCAATCTTGCTATTGACGCCAAAAAGCCACAGTCTAAGGTCAAGTCCAGGGGTGCTCCAGTGGTTGCATGTTCCTCCAAGGCGACAAATCCTTGCATAGTTCTGCTGCAGCCTGTCGCAGGTCAGTTTGATGAACTGCCACCCCCAACTCTGATCCAACAGTTGCAGCGTATAGGTACTGAGCAATGTGGGATACCAGCAGAAGATCTCGGCACACAGAAGCTCCTGGCTGGAGACCATGGTGCCGATCCAGAGCTAAACTAGGTTGAGATGACGACAAATAAACACTGGAATATTCTCTGTTGGAACATTCGTGGCATCAACTCTGAAAAGAAGTAGTTGGCGATCCGTAATGCGATAGAGATTAGTGGTAGTTCGGTAGTTTGCTTTCAAGAAACCAAACGTGAATCTTTTGATGCGTCGTTTGTTAAGTTATTTTGCCCTAAGAAGTTTGATATGTTTGAATTTGTGCCGTCGATTGGTAATTCTGGTGGCTTGTTAACAGCGTGGATGAGTTCAGTGTTTACGGGGGTGTCTGTCTTTTCTAAATCGTTTGCGCTCGGCATGAAGCTTACATCCACCCAATCAAATGACGTGTGGACGCTCGTTAACGTGTACGGTCCTTGTACTGATCCTAATAGAACTCTGTTCACTGCATGGCTTTTTGATCTCCAAATACCTAATGGGGAAGATTGTCTTGTCTTGGGCGATTTTAACTACATCAGAGCACCTGACAACCATAACCGTGGGGGAGGTGATGCTAATGATATGCTAATCTTCAACGAATTCATACGTAAACAATCACTAGTGGAGCTACCAATCAAAGGACGCTCTTTCACCTGGCGCAACATGCAGTCTAACCCTCTTCTCGTACAGTTGGATTGGCATTTTACCTCTGTAAACTGGGCGGTCAAATTTCTGAACACAGTCGTCATGCCCCTGGGGAAACCAATGTCGGATCATGTGCCGTGCTAAGTCAGCATATAGTCCAAAATCCCCAAAACTAAATTGTTTCGTTTCGAGGACTACTGGATCAAGCAGCCAGGATTTTTTTATGTGGTTCAGCGGTCCTGGAACAAACGTTGTGGTTCAGCGGCCCCAAACGCAGCTATGCTTCTATGCAAAAAACTCAAAACCCTTCGGTATGATCTGAAGCAGTGGAGCAAGAAGATCTCGAAGCTATCTGTGCAGATTGAGAACTGCAACAATACCCTCCTAGAGCTTGATGGCCTGGAGGATCGTCGGCGTTTGACTGTGCCAGAATCGAACTTTAGAAAAATCCTAAAAGCACATCTCTTACATCTTTTGGAGTGCAAAAAAGCGTATTGGAAGAAGCGGTGTACCGTCAGACAATTCAAGTTTGGGGATGGCAATACCAAATTATTCCATAGGGTTGCGACCGAGCGCTTCCGTAGAAATAACATTGCCTCGCTGCGCCTGCCGGACGACACGGTAGTTTATGATCATGTAGGCAAAGAGGCGGTTCTTCTCCAAACCTACAAAGATCGGCTAGGGTGCTCCAATCCTACCAACCTGAAGTTTGACCTTGATCGCATCATCAATAAGGTGGATGGACTGCAGGAGCTATCTCGACCATTCACTCGGGAGGAGATAGATCAGGTGGTCAAGGAGATGCCGTCAGACCGTGCCCCCGGACCGGATGGATTCAGTGGCGGCTTCATCAAAGCTTGCTGGCACATCATTAAGGAGGAGTTCTATAGGCTTTGCTTTGACTTTCATGCAGGTACTTTGGACTTGGAAAGCTTGAACACTGGTTTCATTATGCTAATCCCGAAGACGCAGTCGCTTGAGACAGCGGATGATTATCGCCCTATAACACTCCTAAACTATTGTCTCAAACTTCTGACGAAGCTAGTGGCCAATCGGCTGCAGAAAGTGGTGCTTAGGGTTATCCACCGAAACCAGTACGACTTCTTGAGAGGTAGGTTGATCCAAGATTGTGTGGCGTGGGCGTATGAATTCATACACCAGTGCCAGAATTCGGGGCGCGAAATCGACATCCTCAAGCTTGACTTTGCGAAGGCTTTCAATACAATTGAACATGCTCCAATGGTGCGGATTATGGAATGCATGGGCTTTGATGATTGCTGGCTGGGGTGGATCCGCTGCTTGCTCTCGACTGCCAAATCCTCCGTGCTGCTTAATGGGACCCCCGGGCGACAGTTCTTCTGCAAAAGAGGTGTGCGTCAAGGTGACCCGCTGTCCCCGCTCATATTCGTTTTGGCGGCTGATCTTCTCCAAGCAGCCATCAATGACGCATATCGTAGCGGCCAAATTCAGCTGCGGCTGCCGACCGTGGAGAATGACTATCCTGTGATCCAATATGCGGATGACACTATCCTGGTGATGCCGGCTGATCAGGCGCAAGCGACGATGATCAAGTCCATTCTGCAAGATTATGCCTCCTCCATTAGGCTGCGAATCAACTTTCAAAAATCCACGCTGATGACTGTAAACACCGCAGATGAGGAGACAGATCGCTTGGTGGGGGTTTTTGGATGCAGGGTTGGCAAGATGTCGTTCACGTACTTGGGCATGCCCATGGGCACGGCTAGGCCGACGGTGGCTGACCTAATGCTGCTTGTTGCATCGGTCGAGCGCAGGCTCTCTACTGCTGCCTCGCTTCTGGATCTCGGATCAAAATTAATGCTGGTAAACTTGATGATCACATCCCTGGCAATTTATGCTATATGCTCTATCAAACTACCTCTGAAAATCTTGGAACATCTTGACACACTTAGGCGATACTGTGTCTGGGCGAAGAACACAGAAGATGGACACGAAGTGGTATCTTTGGCAGCATGGAACCTCGTCTGTCGTCCCAAAGAGAAAGGAGGGTTGGGGATTGTTGATCTCCAGACTCAGAATCAGGCCCTGTTGATTAAGCAGCTGCACAAATTTTACAACCGCCGTGACGTCTCGTGGGTTGACCTGATTTGGTCTACGTACTATGAGGGGTTGGTGCCACATGCAACTGAGCACTGCTGATCATTCTGGTGGCGCGACATCCTTCAGCTCACACCAGCGTACAGGGGGGTCACGACGGTGGAGGTGGGGAGCGGGGACATGGCTCTTTTTTGGAAAGATTTGTGGCATGAACGGATAATCAGTGAAAGCCACCCCCGACTGTTCTCTTTTGCTGTGCACGAGGGTGTCTCGACGCTGCTGACTGGGCCGACTCTCGGAAGAACTTCCACCTACCACTCTCCCCGCAAGAAAACCTGGCCGCAACCGACCTGTGTGATACTGCTGATGTTTGGAGGTGTGTTTGGGGGTCAGGAGAGTTTGCAGCCAACAAATACTATGAGCACTGCTTCCGTGAGGTGGTGGCTGATGATGCGTTCAAATGGATATGGCGGTCAAAATGCACCAACAAGTGGAGGGTTTTTGCATGGCTGCTCCTTGCGGACAGGTTGAACACTAGAAACATGCTCAAAAGGAGAGCCATGAAGCTGCGAGACGACGTTTACACCTACCTCCTGTGTGATAATCCACCTGAAGAGATGGTGGAGCACCTCTTCTTCCACTGTGTTTTCAGTAAAACCTGCTGGAGAAAGCTGGGGGTGGTGTGGGCTGATGGCGGGAACAGGCTCTAGCTTGTGCATGAGGCGAGGGGGAGGTGGTCGGGCCCCCTGTTTATGGAAGTCTTTACGGTCGCGGCCTGGAGCCTGTGGAAGGAACGCAATAACAAGCACTTTAGAGGCATCATGCCTTCGGTTGATGGATGGCTCCTACGATTCAAAAATGATTTTGGGATGCTGAGACATAGAATCAAGGAGGCCTTGGTCCCGTCTATGGATAGTTTGGTTGCTTCCATCTAAGTTGTATACAACTTTTTCCTTCCTATTTTTTCTGTCACTCTACTTACCTCTTCCTATGGTGATGGGGTCCTACCGTAGTCAGCATCATGTAGACCCAGGGTGAGTGTGTGTTGTAAACTATGTTGGTTGAAGTAATATAAAGTCAGTGGGGGGTTGCCCTCACTGTCCTAAGCTTTCAGAAAAAAAACAAGTTCCACTGACCAAAAGCGCTACACTCCTCGGCAACGGTGCCATAAAAGTGTCTTGATGACCCACAAGTCTAGCAGATCAATCATAGCACTTTCAATAAGTAAGAGTGTCGAACCCAACGAGGAGCAGAAGGAAATGATAAGCGGTTTTCAGTAAGGTTTTCTCTGCAAGCACTAAAATTGTAGGTGATAGATAGTTTTGTGATAAGATAAATGGTAACGAGTGACAAGTAAATAAAGTAAACAAAGTGCGGCAAGGTGTCCCAATCCTTTATGTAGCAAAGGATAAGCCTGGACAATTTCTAATAATGCGAAACAAGCTCCCAAGGACAAACGGGAATTTTCGTCAAGCTAGTTTTCATCACATTCATATGATTCGCGTTCGGTACTTTGATAATTTGATATGTGGGTGGACCGGTGCTTGGGTACTGCCCTAACTTGCACAAGCATCCCACTTATGATTAACCCCTATTGCAAGCATCCACGCTACAAAATAAGTATTAAGGTAAACCTAACCACAACATTAAACATATGGATCCAAATCAGCCCCTAACGAAGCAACGCATAAACTAGGGTTTAAGCTTCTGTCACTCTAGAAACCCATCATCTACTTATTACTTCCCTATGCCTTCCTCTAGGCCCAAATAATGGTGAAGTGTCATGTAGTCTATGTTCACATAACACCACTAGAGGAAAACACAACATACATCTCATCAAAATATCGAACGAATACAAAATTCACATGACTACTAATAGCAAGACTTCACCCATGTCGTTAGGAACAAATGTAACTACTCACAAAGCATATTCATGTTGATAATCAGTGGAGTAATAATATGCATAAAGGATCTGAACATATGATCTTCCACGAAGTAAACCAATTAGCATCAACTACAAGGAGTAATCAACACTACTAGTAACCCACATGTACCAATTTGTGGTTTTGATACAAGATTGGATACAAGAGATGAACTAGGGTTTTGAGAGGAGATGGTGCTGGTGAAGATGTTGATGGAGATTGACCCCCTCCCGATGGGAGGATCGTTGGTGATGACGTTGGTGGTGATTTCCCCCACCCGGAGGGAAGTGTCCCCGGCAGAACAGCTCCGCCGGAGCCCTAGATTGATGCCGCCAAGGTTCCGCCTCGTGGCGACGGAGTTTCGTCCCGTAAGCTTGCCCACGATTTTTTCCATGGTAAAATCTCTGATATAGCAGAAGATGGACACCGGAGGCCCACCAGGGGGCCCAAGAGATAGGGGCGCGCCTGTAGGGGGGGGCGCCCTCCTCTCTCCTGGACAGGGTGTGGGCCCCCTGGTGTATTTCTTTTGCTCAATAATTCTTATAAATTCAAAAAACATGTTTCGTGGAGTTTCAGGATTTTTGAAGCAGTGCAGAATAGGTTTCCAATGCTCCTTTTCCAGCCAGAATTCCAGCTACCTGCATTGTTGGAAATATGCCCTAGAGGCAATAATAAATTGGTTATTATTATATTTCCTTGTTCATGATAATCGTTTATTATCCATGCTATAATTGTATTGAAAGGAAACTCAGATACATGTGTGGATACATAGACAACACCATGTCCCTAGTAAGCCTCTAGTTGACTAGCTCATTGATCAACAGATGGTTACGGTTTCCTGACCATGGACATTAGATGTCGTTGATAACGGGATCACATCATTAGGAGAATAATGTGATGGACAAGACCCAATCCTAAGCCTAGCACAGAGATCGTGTAGTTCGTATGCTAAAGCTTTTCTAATGTCATGTATCTTTTCCTTAGACCATGAGATTGTGCAACTCCCGGATACCGTAAGAATGCTTTGGGTGTACCAAACGTCACAACGTAACTGGGTGGCTATAAAGGTGCACTACTGGGATTTGTCATTCCGTGTAAACGGAGAGGTATCTCTGGGCCCACTCGGTAGGACATCATCATAAATGTGCACAATGTGACCAAGGGGTTGATCACGGGATGATGTGTTACGGAACGAGTAAAGAGACTTGCCGGTAACGAGATTGAACAAGGTATCGGTATATCGACGATCGAATCTCGGGCAAGGACAATACCGTTAGACAAAGGGAATTGTATACGGGATTGATCAAGTCCTTGACATCGTGGTTCATCTGATGAGATCATCATGGAACATGTGGGAGCCAACATGGGTATCCAGATCCTGCTGTTGGTTATTGACCGGAGAACGTCTCCGTCATGTCTACATGTCTCCCGAACCCGTAGGGTCTACACACTTAAGGTTCGATGACGCT
Organism: Triticum dicoccoides; assembly: GCF_002162155.2. Lineage (NCBI taxonomy): Eukaryota > Viridiplantae > Streptophyta > Magnoliopsida > Poales > Poaceae > Triticum > Triticum dicoccoides. Next base: position 112,537,786 of record NC_041391.1, on the reverse strand, counting down.
AGGGTTATAAAGGAAGTTTGTATGTGGTTACCGAATGTTGTTCGGAGTCCCGGATGAGATCTCGGACGTCACGAGGAGTTCCGGAATGGTCCGGAGGTAAAGATTTATATATGGGAAGTCCTGTTTTGGTCAACGGAAGAGTTTCGGGATTTATCGGTAACGTACCGGGACCACCGGGAGGGTCCCGGGGGTCCACCAAGTCGGGCCACCAACCCCGGAGGCTTGCATGGGCCAAGAGTGGTGAGGGACCAGCCCCTTAGTGGGCTGGTGCGCCTCCCACAAGGGCCCATGGCGCCTAAGAGGTGGAAAGGGGGCAAACCCTAAGGGGATATGGGCCTTAGGGCCCATATTGGTGCGCCTCCCTCTCCCCTCCCCTCTTGGCCGCCACCCTTGTTCCCCATCTAGGGCTGCCACCCCCCAAGGGGTGGGAACCCTAGAGGGGGCGCAGCCCCTCCCCTTCCCCTATATATATGAGGCCTAGGGCTGCCCATAAGACACGTGATTCGATCTCTCGTTGCTACAGCCATGCGTCTCTTCTTCCTCCTCTTCTGTGGTGCTTGGCGAAGCCCTGCAGGATAGCCACGCTCCTCCACCACCACCACGCCGTTGTGCTGCTGCTGGATGGAGTCTTCCTCAACCTCTCCCTCTCTCCTTGCTGGATCAAGGCATGGTAGACGTCACTGGGCTGGACGTGTGTTGAACGCGGAGGTGCCGTCCGTTCGGCACTTGGTCATCGGTGATTTGGATCACGACGAGTACGACTCCATCAACTCCGTTCACTTGAACGCTTCCGCTTAGCGATCTACAAGGGTATGTAGATGCACTCTCCTTCCCCTCGTTGCTAGTTTCTCCATAGATAGATCTTGGTGACATGTAGGAAAATTTTGAATTTCTGCTACGTTCCCCAACATGCATCCCCCCTCTTCAGGGTAAACCTTGGAAAATAAGAGAGAATAGCCATAAGTATTGAGATATAATGTGTAATAACAACCCATAATGCAATAAATATTGATATAAAAGCATGATGCAAAATGGATGTATCAGCATACTAACAAGTAATCATGTCTTATCAAAATAACATAGCCAAAGAAAGCTTATCCCTACAAAATCATATAGTTAGGCCATGCTTCATTCTCGTCACACAAAATACTCCCATCATGCACAACCCCGGTTTTAGCCAAGAAATTGATTCATAATTTTTAACGCGCTTTAGCTTTTTTCAACTCTCACGCAATACATGAGCGTAACCCATGGATATAGCACTATGGGTGGACTAGAATATGATGATGGAGGTTGTGTGGAGAAGACAAAAAAGGAGAAAGTCTCACATCGACGCGATTAATCAACGGGCTATGGAGATGCCCATCAATTGATGTCAATGCAAGGAGTAGGGATTGCCATGCAACAGATGCACTAGAGCTATAAATGTACGAAAGCTCAACAAAAGAAACTAAGTGGGTGTGCATCCAACTTGCTTGCTCACAAAGACCTAGGCCATTTTGAGGAAGCCCATCATTGGAATATACAAGCCAAGTTCTATAACGAAAAATTCCCACTAGTATATGAAAGTGACAACATAGGAGACTCTCTATCATGAAGATCATGGTGCTACTTTGAAGCACAAGTGTGGAAAAAGGATAGTAACATTGTCCCTTCTATCTTTTTCTCTCATTTTTTTTATTTTGGTGGGCTTCTTTGGCCTCTTCTTTTTTATTTGGGCTTCTTTGGCCTCTTTTATTTTTCATAAAGTCCGGAGTCTCATCCCGACTTGTGGGGGAATCATAGTCTCCATCATCCTTTCCTCACTTGGGACAATGCTCTAATAATGAAGATCATCACACATTTATTTATTTACAACTCAAGAATTACAACTCAATATTTAGAACAAAATATGACTCTACGTGAATGCCTCCGGCAGTGTACCGGGATATGCAATGAATGAAGAGTGACATGTATGAAAGAATTATAAAGGTGGCTTTGCCACGAATACGATATCAATTACATGATCATGCAAAAGCAATATGACAATGATGGAGCGTGTCATAATAAGCGGAATGGTGGAAAGTTGCATGGCAATATATCTCGGAGTGGCTATGGGAATGCCATAATAGGTGGGTATGCTGGTTGTTTTGAGGAAGATATAAGGAGGTTTATGTGTGATAGAGCGTATTGATACGTCTCCAACATATCTATAATTTATGAAGCATTCATGCTATATTATTATGTGTTTTGGATGATTATGGGATTTATTATACACTTCTATATTATTTTTGGGACTAACCTATTAACCTGAGGCCCAGCCCATATTGCTGTTTTCTTGCCTATTTCAGTGTTTCGAAGAAAAGGAATATCAAACGGAGTCCAAACGGAATGAAACCTTCGGAAAAGTTATTTTTGGAACAGAAGCAATCCAGGCAACTTGGAGTGCCAGCCAGAAAAGCTTCAAAGAGGCCACAAGATAGGGGGGCGCGCCCACCCCCCTGGGGTGCCCTCCACTCTCGTGGGCCCCTCGTGGCTCCCTCGACCGACTTCTTTCGCCTATATATTCCCATATACACCAAAACCATCGAAGAACAAGATAGATCGGGAGTTCCGCCGCCACAAGCCTCTGTAGCTACCAAAAACCTCTCGGGAGCCCGTTCCGGCACCCTGTCGGAGGGGGAATCCATCACCGGTGGCCATCTTCATCATCCCGGCGCTCTCCATGACGAGGAGGGAGTAGTTCACCCTCGGGGCTGAGGGTATGTACCAGTAGCAATGTGTTTGATCTCTCTCTCTCTCTCTCTCTCTCTCTCTCTCTCTCTCTCGTGTTCTCTCTATGGCACGATCTTGATGTATCGCGAGCTTTGCTATTATAGTTGGATCTTATGATGTTTCTCCCCCCTCTACTCTCTAGTGATGAATTGAGTTTTCCCTTTGAAGTTATCTTATCGGATTGAGTCTTTAAGGATTTGAGAACACTTGATGTATGTCTCGCCATGTTTATTTGTGGTGACAATGGGATATCACATGATCCACTTGATGTATGTTTTGGTGATCAACTTGCGGGTTCCGCCCATCAACCTATGCATAGGGGTTGGCACACCTTTTCGTCTTGACTCTGTGGTAGAAACTTTGGGCACTCTTTGAAGTACTTTGTGTTGTTTCAATAGATGAATCTGAGAATGTGTGATGCATATCGTATAATCATGCCCACGGATATTTGAGGTGACAATGGAGTATCTAGGTGACATTAGGGTTTTGGTTGATTTGTGTCTTAAGGTGTTATTCTAGTATGAACTCTATGATAGATTGAACGGAAAGAATAGCTTCATGTTATTTTACTATGCACTCTTGAATAGATAGAACAGAAAGGATAACTTTGAGGTGGTTTCGTACCCTACCATAATCTCTTCGTTTGTTCTCCGCTATTAGTGGCATTGGATTGACTCTTTGTTGCATGTTGAGGGATAGTTATATGATCCAAGTATGTTATTATTGTTGAGAGAACTTGCACTAGTGAAAGTATGAACCCTATGCCTTGTTTCCTACCATTGCAATACTATTTACACTCACTTTTATCATTAGTTACCTTGCTGTTTTTATATTTTCAGATTACAAAAACCTATATCTACCATCCATATTGCACTTGTATCACCATCTCTTCGCCGAACTAGTGCACCTATACAATTCACCATTGTATTCGGTGTGTTGGGGACACAAGAGACTCGTTGTTATTTGGTTGCAGGGTTGCTTGAGAGAGACCATCTTCATCCTACGCCTCCTATAGATTGATAAACCTTAGGTCATCCACTTGAGGGAAATTTGCTACTGTCCTACAAACCTCTGCACTTGGAGGCCCAACAACGTCTACAAGAAGAAGGTTGTGTAGTAGACATCAAGCTCTTTTCTGGCGCCGTTGCCATGGAGGTGAGTGCTTGAAGGTATATCTTTAGATCTTGCAATCGAATCTTTTTGTTTCTTGTTTTATCACTAGTTTAGTTTATAAAAGAAAACTACAAAAAATGGAGTTAAGTTTATCTCATACGCTTCAGCTTTTTAATATATTTTGTGAGTATGATGAAAAGGAAAATTTTGCTCAAGTGCTAGAAGAAGAAGTCTATAAAATGCCTGATACTAAATCTTTGAATGATGAGCATGATAGCAATGTTGTTAGTATGAACTCTTTGAATATCCATAGTTATGATGACAATGTCTCTTATAAGCATGTCGATTTTTGTGGAGTGAATTGGGTTTGCAAGTATGCACCAAATAGGGAAGATAGATATTGCAAGAGGCAAAAGCATTTAGAAACTAAATTGTTGCAAGAAAGTCTGATGTGTGTTCTGGAAGATTCAATATTTTTCGCGCTTGAGGGAGTCCTAGACTAGGGGGTGTCCGGATAGCCGAACTATCATCATCGGCCGGACTCCAAGAGTATGAAGATAGAAGATTGAAGACTTCGTACCGTGTCCGGATGGGACTTTTCTTGGCGTGGAAGGCAAGCTTGGCGATACGGATATGTAGATCTCCTACATTGTAACCGACTCTATGTAACCCTAGCCCTCTCCGGTGTCTATATAAACCGGATGGTTTAGTCCGTAGGACACAACAACAATAACAACAATCATACCATAGGCTAGCTTCTAGGGTTTAGCCTCCTTGATCTCGTGGTAGATCTACTCTTGTAATACCCACATCATCAACATCAATCAAGCAGGACGTAGGGTTTTACCTCCATCAAGAGGCCCCGAACCTGGGTAAAACATTGTGTCCCTTGTCTCCTGTTACCATCCGCCTAGACGCACAGTTCGGGACCCCCTACCCGAGATCCGCCGGTTTTGACACCGACATTGGTGCTTTCATTGAGAGTTCCTCTGTGTCGTCACCGATAGGCTCGATGGCTCCTTCGATCATCAACAATGACGCGGTCCAGGGTGAGACTTTCCTCCCCGGACAGATCTTCGTATTCGGCGGCTTTGCACTGCGGGCCAATTCGTTTGGCCATCTGGAGCAGATCGAAAGCTAGGCCCCTGGCCGTCAGGTCAGATTTGGAAGTCTTAACTTCACGACTGACATCCGCGGAGACTTGATCTTCAATGGATTCGAGCCACAGCCGAGCGCGCCGCACTGTCACGATGGGCCTGGTTTAGCTCTGCTGCCAGACAGTGACCTGGAGGCCGCACACGAGTCCGCTCCGACCCTCGATTCGGAGCCGGCTGTGCAGATCGAGGACGGGTGGTTAGACACCGCCTCGGGGGCTGCAACCTCTATGGAGATAGAGCCGAATACCGACTTTGTCGCTTCTGAAGCTCGTGACTCCAAGGTGCAGGACTCCTTGCCGGACTCCGAACCTCCTGCGCCCCCTCCAATCGAATCCGATTGGGCGCCGATTATGGAGTTCACCGTCGCGGACATCTTTCAGCACTCACCTTTTGGCGACATCCTGAGTTCGCTAAAGTATCTCTCGTTATCAGGAGAGCCCTGGACGGACTGCGGTCAGGACGGTTGGGATGCGGACGACGAAGAAATTCAAGACCCACCCACCACCCACTTAGTAGCCGCTGTCGATGATCTAACCTACATGCTAGACTTCGACTCCGAAGACATCGACGGTATGGACGACGATGCCGGAGACGACCAAGAACCAGCGCCTACTGGGCACTGGAAATCCACCTCGTCATACGACATATACATGGAGGATATCCCAAAGGATGGGAATGGCGAAGGAACAACGGAGGAAGACCCCTCCAAGAAATAGCCCAGGAGCCGCTCTAAATCCCACCACAGCAAGAATGGCGATTCCGGCACCGGAGATAATAATACCCCAGACAGTGCCGAAGACAACCCCCTCCAGCAAGATTCAGCGGAGGAGGACGGAGATGCCAGCCCTCATGATAGAGCGGCAGACGAAGAGGTAGAGGCTGATGATTACATGCCTCCCTCAGGAGACGAGGCAAGCCTCGATGATGACGAATTTGTCGTGCCTGAGGATCCCGTCGAACAAGAGCGTTTTAAACGCAGGCTTATGGCCACGACAAACAGCCTCAAGAAAAAGCAGCAATAGCTTAGAGCTGATCAGGATCTGCTAGCCGACAGATGGGCTGAAGTCCTTGCGGCCGAAGAGCATGAGCTCGAACGCCCCTCCAAAAGCTACCCCAAACGCAAGTTGCTCCCCCGACTAGAGGAGGAGGCATATAAAGCTGCATCACCAGAGCACAATGCGGCTGACCGGCCACCTCGTGGCCGCGACAGAGAGGCCTCTAGGCCCTCCACTAGAACCGTACCCCAGCATCGCTTGAAAAGCGCAAGGCCACAAGGGAACGGTCCGGACTTGCGAGATATACTGGAGGATAAGGCAAGACAATCAAGATCGATCTATGGATCGCGTGGGCGCCCCATGATACGTGACGACAACCATCACGCCGGACACAATAAGTCCGGCCGGGCCGAACGCAATAGACAAAGCTCGTTGGAGCTCCGTCGCGATATAGCCCAATACAGAGGCGCCGCACACCCACTATGCTTCACAGATGAAGTAATGGATCATCAAATCCCCGAAGGGTTTAAACCCGTGAATATTGAATCCTATGATGGCACAACAGACCCCGCGGTTTGGATGAAAGACTATCTCCTTCATATCCACATGGCCCGTGCTGACGATCTTCACGCCATCAAATACCTCCCACTCAAGCTTAAAGGAACAGCTCGGCATTGGCTTAACAGCTTGCCAGCAGAATCAATTGGGTGTTGGGAGGACCTGGAAGCCGCATTCCTGGATAAGCTCCAGGGCACGTATGTGCGACCACTAGACGCTGACGACCTAAGCCACATAATTCAGCAGCCCGACGAATCGGCAAGACAATTCTCGACACGGTTCTTAACTAAGAAAAATCAAATCGTCGATGGTCCGGATGCGGAGGCCCTCGCGGCCTTCAAACATAACATCTGCGATGAGTGGCTTGCCCGGCACCTGGGACAGGAAAAGCCGAAATCCATGGCAGCCCTCACATCACTCATGACCTACTTCTGCGCGGGAGAGGACAGCTGGCTAGCCCGCAGCAACAACCTCAGCAAAAATTCTGGCAGTCTGGATACAAAGGACCGCAATGGCAGGTCGCGTCGCAACAAGAACAAATGCCGCATTAATGGCGACAATAATGATGATACGGCAGTCAATGCCGGATTCAGAGGCTCCAAACCCGGTCAGCGGAAAAAGCCATTCAAAAGAACTACTACGGGTCCGTCCAATTTGGACCGAATACTCGATCGCTCGTGCCAGATACATGGCACCCCTGAAAAGCCAGCCAACCACACCAACAGGGACTGTTGGCTATTCAAGCAGGCAGGCAAGCGAATTGCCGAAAACAATGGCAAGGGGCTGCATAGCGATGACGAAGAAGAGACCCGACCGCCGAACAATAGAGGACAGAAGGGTTTCCCCCCACAAGTGCGGACAGTGAATATGATATACGCAACCCACATACCCAAGAGGGAGCGGAAGCGTGCACTCAGGGACGTATACACGATGGAGCCAGTCGCCCCGAAGTTCAACCCATAGTCCTCCTCCCCGATCACTTTTGATCGAAGGGACCACCCCACCAGCATCCGCCACGGCGGATTTGCCGCATTGGTTTTAGACCCAATCGTCGATGGATTTCACCTCACCAGAGTCCTGATGGACGGCGGCAGCCGCCTGAACCTGCTTTATTAGGACACAGTGCGCAAGATGGGTATAGACCCCTCAAGGATTAAACCCACAAAGACGACCTTCAAAGGCGTCATACCAGGTGTAGAGGCCAATTGTACGGGCTCAGTCACACTGGAAGTGGTCTTCGGATCCCCTGATAACTTCCGAAGCGAGGAGTTAATCTTCGACATAGTTCCGTTCCGCAGCGGCTATCATGCTCTGCTCGGACGGACCGCGTTTGCAAAGTTCAACGCGGTGCCGCACTACCCATACCTCAAGCTCAAGATGCCAGGCCCTCGAGGAGTCATCACGGTCAATGGAAACACCGAACGCTCCCTCCGAATGGAGGAACATACAGCGGCTCTCGCGGCAGAAGTACAATGCAGCCTCTTAAGGCAATTCTCGAGTCCGGGCGTTAAGCGACCGGACACGGCTAAACGCGCCCGAAGTAACCTACAACAAGACCACCTGGCACATTCCGAGCATGCGTAGTAATGCGGCCCCAACCCCAGCCCTCGCAAGATCGCAAGACTGGTCCTTCGCATACATCATTACGCTCTGGAGGTACCATGGGCATAGGGGAAGGGGCACGACCACGACAGGCCCAGAATGTGGCTCAACCACATCAGGGGATCCCAAGTGTGTCATTCCTTTTTTTTCCTTTTTCTTTCTTACCCACAGGACTCTGTTCACCAGAGGCCCTGTCCGGCACTAGACCGGCCGAACTCACGATGCAACAGCCAGGGAAGGTGAAAGGCTACGACGAATATCCAGGTGGTCTCAATTACGAGCACTAAATCTATTTTATACACCATTCCGCAGCCTACCCCTGGAGGGGGACATGTTTAATAGTCCCATCCCTTGCTTATCGCACTATTTGTATCATTCTGCATCCATGGCAGTATTTCTTGAATAACCAATGCAACACCTTTTTGCTTCTAATCGCATTCCTTTCTTATACATATGTTCATTTATGACATGTCGCATCCGTACACTGTGGTACGGCTAAATACACCAGGGGCTTAAGTTCCCCATATTATGGTGTGATAAGTCCGAACACTTTCACAAGTGCGGCACCCCGAACTTATAGCATTATATGCATCGGCTCCGAATCATGTCTTGGGTCAATAGTTGGGTTTGCCCGGCTCCCATGTTTTGGTACCTTACGTTCCGTTCTATCGGCTAAGGTAGCACTGGGAGAACCACTGCGATTGCACCCCGGTTGAGCTGGGCGAGCACCTTAGTGGAGAAAGCTAAAACTGACCATCATGATGAGGCGGGAGCCGGTCGCTGTTCGAGAGGTTTTTTCGAGTCCCTAAAGACTTATGCCGCTTAGAGCGAGGAACCGGCTTTGTCCGGCCCAGGCGTGGATAGCGCCCTGAACTCGCCCTTCCGAACACTAGGGGCTTCGCCGAAATTTAAAATTATAGAATTCTATAGCTCAGAGAGAGTGTTCAAGCATTATAAGTCCGGTTGCCTAGTTCGTTGTGTTGAGCGCCTCCCTAGATGGACCCAAATATGGGAACAAGAGTGCTCAATTTTATCCCGAACACCCCAGCACTCGCGGCATGGGGGCTGAAGCCGACAAGTTGCCATCTCTCAGATTTGATAAACAGCTGCACAGAAGGTAATGTTTTAAATCAACAAGCGTTGCTTAGCGCATATGAACAAAGTTTTCAGCGCACAGGATAACAAAATGCGAGTCTACTCAAATATTACATTATTGGAGCACTCACCCGCAATAGTGCGGGCACCCTTCAGGACACTCTTGTAATACATCTCGGGCGTGCGATACTCCTTGCTCGGCGGTGGCGCGTCCGTCACAAGCTTCTCAGCATCCATCTTGCCCTAGTGCACCTTAGCACGGGCAAGGGCCCAATGGGTACCTTCAATACAGGCGGATCGCTTGATGACCTCAACCCATGGACAAGCATCCACCAGCCGCCACACCAGGCCAAAGTAGCTCCCAGGCATGGCCTCATTGGGCCACAACCGAATGAGGCCCTTCATGGCCTGTTCGGCCACCTTGTGGAGCTCGACCAGCTGCTTTAGCTGGTCGCTAAGGGGCACCGGATGTCCGGCCTCAGCATACTAAGACCAAAAGACCTTCTCCGTCGAGCTCCCCTCCTCGGCCCTGTAGGAAGCGGAAGCATCGGACACGCTATGGGGCAGACCTGCGAATGCTCCTGGAGAGCTCCGAATTCGGGTAAGTAACAGGTAATTCACATTCACATGCTTGCTTTGCATGAAAAATGCCTTACCCGCCGCTATTTTCTTTAATGCCTCGAACTCCTGAAGGGCCTTGTGGGCTTCGGCCATAGCGGCTTTGGCGCTCTCAAGAGCCGATGCAAGCTCGGACTCTCGAGTCTTCGAGTCGCGCTCCAAACTCTCACGCTTTTCCATGAGAGCCTGGAGCTCTTGCTGTACCTCCGCCACCCGCGCCTCCTGCTTCTCTCGCCCAGCATGCTCCACGACCGCATTACGTTCGGCCACGGACACCGCCTCCTTCATGGTCACCACCTCGTTCGTGGCCCCTGAAGTACCCACATTATCCTTGTCATTTATCTTGCAACCAAATCCTTTTCTGCAAGGTACAACTTTAATAAGGTGTTACTCACCTTCCTTGTCCTTGAGCTGCTTCTTGGCACGGCCGAGCTTGTTCTCGGACCGCTCGAGGCTTTGCTTCAAGGCATTGACCTCCGCAGTCAGTGCGGCAGAGGTCAGCAGCGCAGCCTACAATCCCATATTGACATATTTATTAAGACTCCTGCGTATATCTTTTTAGATCCTCAGTCTGGCTTTTCTTTCCGAACACCGAACCGAGCATCAGGGGCTACTGTCTATGCGGTACTATTTTACATATATTAATATTCTTACCTCAAAGCCTGATAGAAGGCTGCTGCAGGCTTTGGTCAGCCCGCTTTTTGCGAGTTGAACCTTCTGAATCACCGCACTCATGACAGTGCGGTGTTCCTCCTCGATGGAAGCACTGTTGAGCGCCTCCAGCAAGTTATCCGGCGCCTCCGGTTGGACGGAGGATGCCGGCGCCACGGTCTTGCCCTTCTTACGAAGGGGCCACCCGCTGGACTACGGAACCACTGCAGGTTCTCATGCGGAGTCCGGTACAAAGTCCGGGAGGTCGCCCGGTGGCTCCTCCGGGTCCTCCTCCTCCGGGTGTGTCCCTCTCTGCTATCCCACCTCGGCGTCGTCAGTGTCACGGGGGTACGAGGCGGTTGGAAGTGAAGTACTGTTCGCATCCGACGTGCCCAAGGACCCGCTCGACGAAGCGGGAAGATCGTCCTTGGGCGGACTCCAGGGTTGTATGCGGCGTTAGAAAGACACCATGTGGCAAAAAGAAAAATCATGAAGTCATTCGGGAGTCCGGATACTTACGATCTCGCCAAAGGCTTCGCCCTTGGAGGCCAATCCTCGTTGTCGTCACCGGCGTTGGCGGAACAGTCCGGGGGAGGAGTCCTTCCCTTCTTGGACCCTTCGGCCTCCCTCACTGGGGAGGCCTTCCTTTTCTTCCCTCCCCCTGCTGGGGGAGAGGCCTTTTTCTTCTCCTCCTCGTCCTCAGGGGAGGAGTCCGCCTCGGAGTCATCGGACACCTGAAAACAGGAACTCTTTCGAGTGCCCGTGGCCTCCTTCTTGGCCTTCTTCTCCGGCACCACGTGGGGTGCCGGAACCAGCAGCCCCGCTAAACGGGCGTCCGCTGGGTCTTCTGGCAAAGGGGCCAGACAATTAGTCTACTCGGCCTTCTTCAGCCAGTCCTATCAAAGGAAAGGGAGTTTAGATCCCGCATAAAGTCAAACTATGAAAGACAAGTGTCCCGTAAAGGGTAGAATCGCTTACCTCGCTAGCCTAGCGCTGCGAGCTGAATCCGCGATCTTCGGTAGCGGATGCGGGAGCCTCGGCGCCCTTAAACAGCACCTTCCAGGCATCTTCGTACCTAGTGTCGAAGAGCCCGCTCAAGGTTCGGTGCTGAGCCGGATCGAACTCCAACAATTTACAGGCCCGTTGTTGGCACGGGAGAATCCGGCGGATGAGCATGACCTGGACTACGTTGACAAGCTTGAGCTTCTTGTTCACCAGCTTCTGGATGTAGGCTTGGAGTCAGGTCAGCTCCTTCGAATCGCCCCAAGTCAGGCCACTCTCTTTCCAAGAGGTGAGCCGTGTGGGGATGCCAGATCTGAATTCGGGGGCCGCTGCCCACTTAGGGTCACGCGGCTCAGTGATGTAGAACCACTTCGATTGCCACCCCTTGATGGTTTCCACGAAGGCGCCCTCGAGCCAAGTAACTTTGGGTATCTTTCCCACCATGGCGCCTCCGCACTCCGCTTGACTGCCCTTCACAACCTTCGGCTTGACATTGAAGGTCTTGAGCCACAAGCCGAAGTGGGGCTGGATGCAGAGGAAAGCCTCGCACACGACGATAAACGCCGAGATGTTGAGGATGAAATTCGGGGCCAGATCATGGAAATCCAGGCCGTAGTAGAACATGAGCCCCTCGTCAAAGGGGTGAAGTGGGAAGCCCAGTCCGCGGAGGAAATGGGGAAGGAATACCACCCTCTCATGGGGCCTGGGGGTGGGGATGGGCTACCCCTCGTTAAGGAGCCGGTGCGCGATGTCGCTGGACAGATATCCGGCGCTGCGCAGCTTCTTGATGTGCCCCTCCGTAACGGAGGAGGCCATCCACTTGCCTCCCGCTCCGGACATAGTTGGAGGAGGTTGAGGTGAGATGTGCGAACTTGGGCGCTGGAGCTCGAGTGCGCGGAGATGGATAAGCAAAGGAGGAAGAAGGCGTAGGTAAAAAGGTGGATCCTTATCCCCTTATATATGGGCGGACGAAGCTATGCGTCCCCACCGGCCTGATAAAACTCGCTTTTCTCCCAAGCGCCGCAATCAATGGCGCGGTTGGGTTCCCCATGTCCGTATTGATGGGAATCCCGGAATAAGGGGAACACGATCTCTGCTTCGACAAGACATGCCAAGGAAACTGCTTCGCTAAGTGCGCTGAGGTGGTATAATAAATGATTCAAGTAAAGGCTTGGTTGTGGTGTGACGTCACGCCACGAAATACGTCAGCAGATTGAACTTGTGTTAATATTATTCTCTCTACGGTGGAATGTGGAATTTATTTTGCAGAGCCGGACACTATCCTGGTGTTCATAATCTTCTATAAACTATTCGGAGGAGGAACCCACCTTGCAATCCCGAAGACAATATGCGCGCCGGACTCGTCGTCATTGAAGCCTGGTTCAGGGGCTACTGAGGGAGTCCTGGACTAGGGGGTGTCCGGATAGCCGAACTATCATCATCGGCCAGACTCCAAGACTATGAAGATACAAGATTGAAGACTTCGTCCCGTGTCCAGATGGGACTTTTCTTGGCGTGGAAGGCAAGCTTGGCGATACGGATATTTAGATCTCCTACAATTGTAACTGACTCTGTGTAACCCTAGCCCTCTCCGGTGTCTATATAAACAGGATGGTTTAGTCCGTAGGACACGACAACAATAACAACAATCATACCATAGGCTAACTTCTAGGGTTTAGCCTCCTTGATCTCGTGGTAGATCTACTCTTGTAATACCCACATCATCAATATCAATCAAGCAGGACGTAGGGTTTTACCTCCATCAAGAGGGCCCGAACCTGGGTAAAACATCGTGGCCCTGGTCTCATGTTACCATCCGCCTAGACGCACAGTTCGGGACCCCCTACCCGAGATCTGCCGGTTTTGACACCGACAGCGCTCCTTGTGAACTTTGCAATGAACATGGTCATTTAAATCTCCAATGCAAACTGTTTAATGATCGAATCATGTCCAAAAATTGTGATAACTTGATTACCCTTGAGCATCATAAAGAGCTTAGTCTTCTTTTGGGGTATGAAGAAATGAAACGTATAACTGAGGTTATTCCAAAATTTAATCTTGATAGATTTCTTGATTTTGATCTAGAGGAAATTTATATGTATTGTGCGGTGAATTGCATTGAAAACCCTTATATTGCCAATTACATAAAGAAAAGAAAGCAAGTAGAAGATGATGAGAATACTAATTGTCGTGGTTCTAAGACTGATAGTAGAAAGGGGGGGTAGGTATGGAGAGGCAAGATCTCAGATATGGTGAAAGTGTACACACGGGGTTTACGAGTTCACGCCCTTCTCGGTGGAAGTAATAGCCCTACGTCTCGGTGCCCGGAGGCGGTCGATTGGATTATATGCATGTGATGTTACAAGGGGTCCGAACCCTTGTCCCAGAGGCGGGCGTGGATTATATAGAGTGCGCCAGGACCCCAGCCGTCCTCCATTATAAGGGGCTTAATGTACATAAAGTAGGGGCGTTACTGGTAATGCCAGCCTTAAGTATTATTTATGACCTTAAAGACTACGGAGTGAATGCCTGACCGTTGCAATGCTGAGTGACTCCTGGTCTTCAGTAGGTTGAGTGACTCCTTGAGTGGTCGAGTGGAAATATTTTGGGGGACTCCCGAGTGACATGACTGGTCGAGTGGATTGCACTCGACATCTTTGACTGTGGGTCCCTTGCTGTCTCTTGGACTTCTTATCTTCTAGGGTAGTGACCTTGGGTAGGACGTATAGGTCAAGCCTATGACCCTACCCTAGGCCTGTATCCTCATCAGTATCCCCCGAATGGATTAAGGTTCGGGTGGAAAGTAGGTTGAAGTTGAACTTGTTCTGTGCTTTGCACCATCGCGAGTGTTTTCTATAAGACGGAAAACTCATGTTGGTACTTCAGCGCCGATTCAGTCGCCTTGATCCATTCAGGGAGTTGTCGACTGAACTTATAGCATTGTCTGCCGAGTGCTGTATTAGATTGCTGGATCTTTGGCGCGATTGACTGCAGCGTATCCCGGATTTCAAGGGATACGAAATTTCGGGGAAGCGCGCGGGACGGGGAGCGCCGAAGTGGGCGGAGCGGATAAACATTGATGCCTCGATTTCCACGCCGCCCTTTTCGCCATGTACGTTGCAGGCGACTGTTGAGGGATTTGACAGGATCTCCTGGTCCCACGCGTCAGCCACTCGGAAGCAACCCTTTATAAGGTGACGGGGCCGAGGCGTCTGCACTGTACACGCATGTTTCTCTTTCTTCTTCCTCCGCTTCTCCACCGCACCCGGCTCTTCTTCTCGCGAGCTGCTGCCCTGTTGCCATGGTGAATGACAAGACGGTCGCTCTGGAGCATGCAAAGAAGGCGACGGGGGTGGCGAAAGGCAAGAAGCAGAACCCGCAGGTCATCATCACACGCGGGGCTGCCGCCGGACTGGATCCAGGGCGATAGGATCCAGTCTTTGCTCCGGCATGAAGATCTGGACGAGCTGGCGGAGTTCGAGCTGATTGCCAAGGGAGCGGCAAGGCTGCCCGAGGGGGAGATGGAGCCGTAGCCTAGACCGGGTGAGTGCGTACTGCTCGCCACCCAAGTCGACGGGGTTTTTCGCTCCCTCCGCACCCCTTCTTTCGGTGATTTCTGAATTTCTTTGGTGCTCAACTCCACCATTTTTCTCCCAACACCATCACATATCTGGCCCCGTTCGTGTCCACATGTGAATACTTTTTGGAGTGTCGACCGCACTAGGGTCTTTTCAAACATATCTTCACCATACGATCCCAGTCGGTCAAGAAAGCAAAAACGAGTGACTCAAAGACCCATGTCATCCAAATGTGTGGGGGTTTAGGTATTCAGAAGAGGCACAATATTCTTTTCCTCCTATGACTCTCCCTGAATCGGTTAGAGGCTGGCAGTCATCCTGGTTCTACTGCCAGGACGCCCCGACTCCAGGTCAGTCCACCAGCCTTCCCCACTTCACATTCGACCGTGTTCAGACTCCTTCTCCACTGAAAGTGACTGCTGCTAAGAACATGGAGACGAAGATGTTGGTGGAGAAAGTGGTCCAACTTATCAATGAGGTTGTCACCGGCCTGGACTTGCTGGATGTGTTCCCCAGTCGACGCATCCAGACTTTTCAGGCTCGTGATCATCCCATGTGGTTGTACTTTGGACCTAAAGACACCGCTCAGGTCCATCTAGAGGAAGTGTCGTCCAAGACCGTGGCTATGTGGTTGAAGAGTATCACAGGCAATCAGGACAACCCCAGAGGATCCAGGCGAGTCATCCCCTTAAGAGACGACAACCCGCCCGACAAGGTATGCTCTTTATTCCAATTGTCTGGCATATATGTTCTGACTGTACATGATGTTGACTGACTTGTGCTCGACTTTTTGTCTTGTAGGTTTTCACTGAGATGTATTCGATGCCCAACAGCGAAAAAGCTCTAGAGAAGGGCCAGGAGGGAGAGGCTAGTGCAGAGGACTTGGAGTCTTTGGATGAAGAGGAGGAGGAGGAGAGCGAGGAGTCGGACGACATGGAAGAAGTCGACTCGCCGTCGCGTTCTGAGTGCCGATCTAAGCAGCAACATGATCCGGCAGTCGGGCGCGGGAAGAACGTGGCTCCAAGTACCCACACTTAGAAGCGCACTCGGACGTCAACTCTGGAGCCCACGGAGAAGGTCGCCAAGCAGCCTAAGGTTGCTCCTCCCAAGGCTCCGAAGACTTTGCCGCAGATTAAGACGGATGTCCCAGTCGCTTCGGGGTGAGTATCTCACTTATGTTTATGCAGACCGACTGAAATTTCTATTCTGACCAACTGGATTATGCATCTCTCTAGCCCCACCTCTGATGCTACTGACATGGACATTGACAAGGCACTAGGAGACGAGGAGGCCACCTCTCGGGCTGGTAAGTCCGTTCGACCAGGTTTCACTTAGTCGAGTGGGTCGTGAATCGGCTGAATTTCTGATATTTCTCCCTTTCTATAGTTTCGCAAGAGATCGTCGTGCTCCCAGACGATGAAGAAGAAGAAGCGCCTCTACAGGAGAGGAGGAAAAGGAGTGGGGGCTCAAGCAGGAGGAGGCTTGAAGTTCAAGTCCCCTAGTCGAGGCTGGCGCTTGAGGCGGTGGTCGAACGTTCCGGAGAACCGGTTCGGACCATCGTCACATTCGCCAACCCGCTGACGACTGATCGTCTGTCGGGATCGGCTGCTCCGACTCATGCCGCTCCAGTGCAACTCCACGCGTCTGACCCGGTAACCGCTTCGACCGCCTTGGAGCCATCCCTCTTCGCTGCATATCAGACCCCAGACGACCGGCCGAGTGCTGCCAGGAAGGCTCTTCGCCAGGTGAACCTTGTCATGGAGCAGGTGAAGGTGATGCACGAGGCTAGCCAGGTGGCTTACAATGGTAGCACTACCCTGCAGACCAATGTTCAGGTCAGAAAACTCCGATTGAACTTTTGAATGTTGTTTTATATCTAATCACCCACTGGGGTGTGCCTTTGTGTAGAGGTTTGGGAAATCTTCCACTTCATTCGACTCGCGCTGAGTCTAGGTAAACTGTCTGGACCAGTGGGGGCACACCGAGTGTAGTCACCAGGTGTAGTCCCCGAGACCACAGTCGACTGAGGTCTTAGAACCATCTATCTTTTTTTGGACTCACGCTAGACAGACCTTGCTGAGTATTGATCTGAACCAGTGGGGGCACGCTAAGTGCACCCACTGGGTGTAGTCCCCGAGACTACTGTTGAATATTTGATTCGGCAGTAGTCTTAGAGAAACTTTTCACTGTCATTGTCTCTTATTTCTGTCGACTGACATATCTCTCTTGCTGACTACAGAGGTCTTGTGATCTTGGAGCTCGACTTTCCGAGTTAAAGAAGAAGCATATCAGCATTGAAGTTGACCTTGAACTCGCAAAGAAGAACCTCAAGACTTCTCAACAAGAGACGACCATCATGGGAGGTAACCATTCGACTATCTTGTCTACTTAGTAGCTCGCACCTTACACTGCTTTTTCTTTTAGTCTCTTTGAACCGAGTGACTTCACACAATCAGATGTGCCTAGTGAAAACCGCCAACTTCAGGCTCGTCTGAAGAGTGTTGTTTCTTTAGAGAGAATGAAGGAGGCTTTGGAGAAGAAGGACTTGGACCTTGCTGCTGCTCAGAAGGAAGCACGTGAGAAGACAACGCTTGCGGACCAGAAGCTGGCTTCAGTCGGCAAATTGGAGGAGGAGAACACGAAGTTGAAGACCGCCATCTCGGAAGCTAATTGAGAAGTCGAGCAACTGAAGAAGGACAAGGAGAACTTGACCTCTAAAGTTGGCGGCCTCAGAACCAAGATAGACAAGATAGAGTTCTATTTGGAACAACTTGCCATGAAACTAGTCCTGAAGCTTGAAGGTATGGTCAATCGACTGGTTAATTGTCGTCGATTGAAGTTTGTTGTAATATTGTCGACTCATTATTTTTCGCGATGGAACAGAACTTTGCCAGGACTTTGAAAGATGATGTTGCGATGAACCTGCTGCGATTGGAATCACGCTTGGACGGTGTTGTTGCTTATCTGGCTCGACTGAAGGTGGCGATGACCCACGTGGACGCCAAACTCTGGCCTCGGGCGGAACTCTCTCAAGACCTCGAGTCGCTGATGACTCGACTTGATCAGATTCCTGGCCGAGTGCAAGAGTGGAAGAAGTCCTCTGCTCGTTTTGGTGCTGATGTCGCCTTGTCATTGGTTCGAGTGCACTGCCAAGAGGCTAAATAATACAAGCTGGCGCCCTCAAGGTAGCGAATACTAAGAAGCACTCCTTCCAGTCCTTCATGGACACCTTCCTCTCGAGGCACCTTCATGGATTCCCTACCCAAGGTCACTACCCTGGAAGATAAAAGGACCAACAAATGACAGGAGAGCGTCAGTCGAACACGCTGAGTGCTATCTACTCGACGACGACATCACTCGGAAGTCCTCCTCGCTACCGTCACTCGACCATATGAAGAGTCACTCGACCATATCAAAGACCAAGAGTCAGAAGGACCCGCAATGGTCGGACGTTCACCCCTTAGCCTTTATAAGCATTAACAACACTTAAGGCTGGCGTTACCAGTAACGCTCCTTACTTTATGTACATTAAGCCCCTTGTAATGGAGGTGGGCAGGGGTCCTAGCGCACTCTATATAAGCCACCCCCTCCTCTAGGACAAGGGTTTGCACCCCCTGTAATATCACACACATAATCCAATCGACTGCCTCAGGGCACCGAGACGTCGGGCTGTTACTTCCACTGTGAAGGGCCTGGACTCGTATATCTCGTGTGTACACCTTCACCATAGCTGAGATCTTGCCTCTCCATACCTACCCCCATTTCTACTGTCAGTCTTAGAACCACGACAGTTGGCGCCCACTGTGGGGCAAGTGTGTTAGCGACTTATTGGTGAAGTTGCATGTTTTTTCGATCATCATCATGGTTTCCGGCGGCGAGTTGGTTGAGGGCCGCGAGATCCGTCTCGGTGCGCTCATTTTTGTCACCGACGACTCGGCATGGCTTCAGGAAGCTTCGCTCAATGTTGAGTCGCTCCCCGTCCGAGGGGCGGCGCACTTCCGCGCATTCGTTCGTGGTGTCCTTCTTCGACAGTCGTTGACTGAGTATCAGTCGGCTCCGATGATATCTTCCCTCCCCGTTGTCCGCTGCCGCAAGTGCTCCGGTCGATCGCGGCTTCAGCGGTGGGTGAAGCATGTGGGGGCTCCGCGTTCGGCCTCCCATCAAGTCGCGGTAATCGAGGCCGACGAAACTCTCCACGGCCTGTTCTATCTGTCGACTAGCTCCGCGGAGACTGCATCCGAGTGCGATAGCAGCGATCCTGCGGCTGAAGTCCTAATGGTCGATGGTCCGCGTGGCCCACCTGGATTTCGCGATGAGGATGGCGAAGATGCTGGCGGCGATCTGTCACTGGTCCATGAGGAGTATCATCCTGAACCTCTTTCTTCGCAGCAGAGAGAGGAACTTCGTCACTGCAACATGGATGCACTCCAGATGTCCATCGTTGGAGAAACTCCCGAGGCTCGGGCCTTGGAGGAGGAGCGCTTGGCTAATTTGGCTAAGTGCACTCGACTGGAGAACCTGCAGCGCGCTCTCGACGAGCGGGCTCAGGAGCGGGTCCCTGAGTCCAGTCGACGGCAGTTTTTCCCGCCTCCACCTAAGGTATACCGTACTCCAATTCAGAACCTCACAGTTGCGGCCCGAATTGCATAGTTGATCCAACCTTCCTAGTCCGAGGCTGGCCGAAGGTTGGAGCAGATCCGGGCCTTGCTCCGAGTAGAATTCTGAAGTGTCTCAGTTGTGGAATAGGATCCACAGCAGATCCGTGGTAGCGGATACAGTCCAGTAGGCCCATAGCCCGAGATCACCCCCGCGACGTGAAGACTGTGGGCAGTATGATCGTTAGTTCGACCGCGACAATCATCATCGAGTGCCTACACCTCCTCTGAGGAGTGCGTTGTACGTGCCTCGGCAGAGCGATGACAGACACCGTCACAGGGACGAGTGCAGAGCTCAAGTCGACCCAGGAGAGTCGGGCTTTCATGCGAGATCCATTATCGTCCAAGGCCTGGTCGACCAGAATAGAGAGCATAGCTAGAGAAGACCCTGCAGAGATCGTCCGAGTGTCAGCAGATTGCATGTTTCAGGCCCAGAGTGTTTCAGCAGAGCCATCAGAGCAACAGTGATTCCTCCCAACTTCAGGTTGGCAACAGGGTTCAGTAAGTTCACTGGAGAATCCAAGCCTGAAACCTAGCTTGAAGTTTACCGAGTAGTTGTGCAAATTGGAGGTGGAAACAATGAGATAGCAATGAAACATCTCCCTCTTATGTTGGAAGGGTCGGCCCGAGTGTGGTTGACTCAGTTGACTCCAGGTAGTATACGCAGTTGGGAGGAGCTATCTCGGGTGTTCGTAAGAACCTTTGAGGGCATGTGCAAGCGGCCAGCAGGGTTGCCCGAGTTGCAGCATTGTGTGCAGAAGCCGAATGATACTTTGAGGGAATTCATTCAGAGGTGGACCACTTTGCATCACACCGTCGAGAATGTATCAGAGCATCAAGCGGTGTGCGCTTTCATGGAAGGCGTCAAGTACCGAGAGTTGGTTCTGAAATTCGGTCAGACTGGGGATATGATTCTTCCCCGGATGATGGAGATAGCCACCCGGTACGCTAACGGAGAAGAAGAGGATCGAATCCGTAGTGGGAAGAGTAAACAAAACAAGTTGGCCAAGAGGCCTGTGGGGGTAAATCCAATCAGAAACAGAAGCATAAAGCCGAGCCAGCGGCACCCAGTGAGATTGCAGCAGTGGCTCAAAGGAAGTTTAAGGGAAAACCTAAGGGGCCCTGGCCCCCTAAGAAGGTAAAAGATCAAGCAGGAAATGATGTGCTGGATTTGCCGTGTCACATCCACACGAAGAAAGATGAAGAAGGTAATCTGATTTACCCAAAGCATACCGCTCGACAATGTCGACTCCTGATCCAACGGTTCTGAGAGAAACAACCCAATGAGAAGGAGAAGGAGTCGGACAGAGATGAGGACGACGAGGAAGACGATGGTTATCCCAAAGTCAATTCCACTCTCATGATTTTTGCTGATGTTGAGAGCAAGAGACGGTTGAAGGTTATCAACAGAGAGGTGAATATGGTTGCTCCGGCAACGATGACAACGTACCTAAAATGGTCCCAGACAGCCATCACATTTGACCAGTCAGACCATCCTGCTCAAGTAGCCACCCCCGGGAGGCAAGCACTGGTGGTCGACCCAGTGGTTGGTGGCACTCGACTTACTAAAGGGCTGATGGATGGTTGTAGCGGTCTGAATATCCTTTATGCTGAAACCTTGAAGGGGATGGGCATCCCGATGTCCAAGCGTAGCCAGATCGCTCCCGACGTGGTTTTCGGTGATTCGAAGCATTACCGTAAAGAAAAGTTGACATTTGAAGTCGTGGATTTCCAGAGTGCTTATCATGCAATTCTGGGGAGGCCTGCATACGCACGTTTCATGGCTCGGCCATGTTACGTATATCTCAAGTTGAAGATGCCTGGCCCCAAGGGTGTGATCACAGTTATTGGAAATCGGCAAAAGGCGGAGGAATGCTTCCAGAAGGGTTCCAAATTTGCCGATGGGCAGATGGCAACTGTTCAACTTAAAGAGTATCAGAAGAATGCAGATTCGAGTGATTTGCTTCGAACCAAGAAGCCAGCCACCGATTCTGCATTTCAGTCATTTGGTGAAACGAAGCCGATTCATATTCATCAGACCGATCCCAATGTCGCGCCGATGCAAATATCAACAACACTCGAGAGTAAATAGGAAGAATCACTTATCCTTTTCCTCCGGGAGAACTGGGACATCTTCGCATGGAAACCCTCTGACATGCCAGGTGTACCCATAGGACTGGCTGAGCACCGTTTGCGTGTCGACTCCAAGGCAAAACCCGTCAAAGAGCACCTTCGGCGGTCCACCATGCAGAAGAGGAAAGCGATTGGCGAAGAAGTGGCTCCGCTGCTAGCAGCAGAGTTCATCTGAGAGATCTACCACTCCGAGTGGCTTGCCAACGTCGTCATGGTCCCCAGGAAGGATGATTCACTTCATATGTGCATTGATTTCAAGCATATCAGTTGGGCCTGCTTGAAAGATCACTTCCCTCTCCCCCGTATTGTTTAGATTGTTGACTCGACTATGGGGTGTCAGCGCTTGTCTTTTCTAGATTCATATTCCGGGTATCATCAGATCCGACTCTATGGCCCCGATGAAATAAAAACAGCCTTCATCACCCCGTTCGGGTGCTTTTGCTATGTCACCATGCCATTCGGTCTTAAAAATGCCGGGGCCACATTTATGAGGATGATCCAGAAGTGCCTGCTCACTCAAATCAGTTGGAATGTGGAGGCATACATGGATGACATCGTGGTCAAGTCTCGCAAAGGTTCCGACCTATTGACTGACCTCGCAGAAACCTTTGCCAACCTAAGAAGGTACGATATCAAGCTTAATTCTTCAAAGTGCTCATTCGGAGTTCCAGGAGGAAAGTTGCTCGGTTTTCTCGATTCCGAATGAGGGATCGACGTCAATCCAGAAAAAGCTGATACCATTCTCTGAATGAACTTCCCCATGCGAGTGCATGACATTCAGAAGCTGACTGGTTGTTTGGCCGCCTTGAGTCAATTCATTTCACGTCTCGGTGCCTTGCCTCTTTACCCACTGATGAAGAAATCTGACAAGTTCGAGTGGACTGAGGAAGCTGATCCAACGTTTGCAAAGCTCAAAGCCCTGCTTTCCACCCAGCCGGTGCTCGCTGCGCCAATCAGCAAAGAGACTCTACTACTTTACATTGCAGCCACTGGACAAGTTGTTAGTACGGTACTCACGGTCGAGCGGGTAAAGGAAGGAAAAGCTTACAAGGTTCAGTGCCCAGTTTATTATCTCTCTGAAGTTTTGGCTCCATCCAAGCAACGATATCCTCATTATCAGAAGCTTGTCTATGGAATATACATGACCATGAAGAAGGTTGCACATTACTTCTCTGATCACTCTCTTACGATCGTCAGCGATGCACCGTTGTCTAAGATTCTGAATAACAGAGATGCAACTGGTCGAGTGGCAAAATGGGCGATTGAACTCCTTCCACTGGACATCAAGTTTGAGGCGAGAAAGCTATCAAGTCCCAAGCAATCGCGGATTTCCTTGCCGAGTGGATTGAGCAGCAACTACCGACTCAAGTTCAGCCGGAAAATTGGAAAATGTTCTTCGATGGCTCCAAGATGCTAAATGGATCAGGTGCTGGGGTAGTATTGGTGTCCCCCCGTGGAGACAAGCTTAACTATGTTCTCTAGATTCATTTTGATTCCTCCAACAACGAAGCATAATATGAAGCACTTTTATACGGGTTGCGTATGGCCATTTCACTCGGCGTCCGTCGCCTCATGGTATACGGCGACTCAGATTTGGTGGTTAATCAGGTGATGAAGGAATGGGATGTCAGAAGTCTAGCCATGACTTGCTATTGCAATGCTGTTAGGAAGCTGGAAAAGAAGTTTGAAGGGTTGGAGCTTCACCATGTACCCCGATTGAAAAATCAAGTTGCGGATGAGCTGGCGAAGATTGGTTCAAAGAGAGAGGCCATTCCCCGCAATGTGTTCTTGGAACATATTCATTCACCTTCAGTTCAGGAGGATCCTTTCACTTAAGAATCGCCACAGCACAAGAGTGCCACGGATCCGACTGAAGTCGAAATCCCAGCCGCGGACGACTTGATCTTGGAGGTTTTGGTCATTACTCCCGACTGGACAGTGACGTACATTGCATACATTCCTAGGAAAGAACTTCTGGAGGAAGAAGAAGAGGCTCGATAGATCGTCCGGCGATCTAATGCATTTACTGTGATAAAGGGGCAGTTGTTCAGAGAAAGTGCAACTGGAGTCTGCCAGAAGTGCATCATGCCAGAGGAAGGCCGAGTTATCCTCAATGATATTCACTCAGGAACCTGTGGTCACCACGCGTCCTCTCAGAACATCGTGGCCAAAGCATACCGAGCCGGATTTTACTGGCCGCGGGCCAATGAGATGGCTAAGGAAATGGTGGACAAGTGTGAAGGCTATCAGTTTTACTCCAACATGTCTCATAAACCTACGTCAGCTCTGAAAACAATTCCACTCGTCTGGCCTTTTGCCGTCTGGCGACTGGACATGGATGGACCTCTGAGGACTGGCAGGAGTGTATTTACTCAGGTGCTGGTGGCAGTCGACAAGTTTACCAAATGGATCGGAGCCAAGCCCATTAAAAGCCTTGAAGCAAGTACAGTTGTGAGTTTCATCAGAGAATTGATATTCAGATATGGCGTCCCGCATAGCATCATCACGGATAACGACTCGAACTTCGATTCTGAAGAATTCAAAGCCTTTTGTGCCTCCCAAGGCATGAGAGTCGACTACACTTCAATAGCTCATCCTCAGTCGAATGGGCAGGCTGAGCGGGCAAATGGATTGATTCTCAAAGGACTGAAACCCCGATTGATGCGTGACCTAAAACATGCAGCAGAGGCTTGGGTTGACGAGCTCCCATCAGTACTTTGGGGATTGAGGACAACCCCGAAGCAGTCGACTGGAAGGACTCCATGCTTCTTAGTCTACGGAGCCAAAGCCGTGCTCCCCAGTGATTTGCTCCACAACGCACCTCGAGTCGAACTCTTCTCAAAGGAAGAAGCAGAGCAGGCTAGACAAGATGCAGTCGATCTCCTAGAAGAAGAAAGAGAGATGGCTTTGATCCGGTCGACCATTTATCAGCAAGACTTGCGTCGATTTCATGCTAGAAATGTGAGAGGTCGGGCATTTCAAGAAGGAGACCTGGTTCTTCGAGTGGACCAGCAGAGACCTCACAAGCTCGCTCCTGCTTGGGAAGGCCCTTTCATCGTCACCAAAGTGCTCCACAACGGAGCATACCGACTCTTCAACGTCGAACATAATAAAGATGAGCCACGCGCCTGGAATGCAGATTTGCTCCGCCCTTTTTACTCTTAAGTATTTAGAACAGATGAGATATAATAATAAGTACCCTTTTAGTTTGATTATCAAAAGACATGATTTTACAGTCTTCCGAACGATTGTTGTTCATTTTTTATGTTTTAGAAATCCTGCCAAGTGTTGAGCCTGCCTCTCACTCAGGGGCTTAGCTGCAAATCCATTTCGCCTAAGTAATAAAAAAAATCACGCCGAGTGTTGAACCTTCCTCTCAATCGGGGGCTTAGCTGCGACTCCGTTTCGCCTAAGTAATAAAAAAATCATGTCGAGTGGTGAGTCTACCTCTCACTCGGGGGCTTATCTGCGAATCTGTTTCGCCTAAGTAATAAAATATCCCGCCGAGTGTTGAGCCTGCCTCTCACTCGGAGGCTTAGTTGCAGTCCACTACTCACCTAAGTAATAAAAAATCCTGCCGAGTGGTGAGTCTGCCTCTCACTTGGAGGCCTAGCTGTAGTCCAGTACTCGCCTAAGTAATATAAATATCCTGTCGAGTGGTGAGTCTGCCTCTCACTCGGGGGCTTAGCTGCGAATCTGTTTTGCTTAAGTAATAAAAAATCCTACCGAGTGTTGAGCCTGCCTCTCACTCGGAGGCTTAGCTGCAGTCCACTACTCGCCTAAGTAATAAAAATCCTGCCAAGTGGTGAGTCTGCCTCTCACTTGGAGGCTTAGCTATAGTCCAGTACTCGCCTAAGTAATATAAATATCCTGCCGAGTGTGGAGCCTGCTTCTCACTCGGAGGCTTAGCTGCAGTCTAAAAAGAAACCTGTTCAATGGAGCCCTGCTGCATGTCTGCGCCTTTGTCTCCGTTGTGCCGTATCCTGGAAGGGTATCGCGCGAACGTTGTCTGTGGAAAAAGAAAACTCATAGGAGAGTACAACGTAAGTATGCGATGGATATTGAAAGTGTAAGATGTTGGCCTGCCAATAAGGTTGAGCCAAGTGTGGGGCTATATTAAATATTTATAGCCCCTGGTGTCCACTATGAGATTACATATACGGTGCCCTGGTTCAATTTTGTCCGGGATATCGGACTCGTCTAACCGTGTTTGTGGTCTTAATGACCAGACATGCTTTCTGATATTGGAGGCCGCTTATAGTCCGGCCGCTAGGGCTGTCACGGGTTCCTCTGCGCGTGAAGAGCGCTCTGTGATTCCGTTAACGGTGATGACGCCACGTGGACCGGGCATCTTGAGTATAAGGTAGCCATAGTGCGGTAATGCATTGAAGCGGGCGAAGGCCATTCTTCCAAGCAATGCATGATAGCCGCTTTGGAAGGGTGCCATGGTGAAGAGTATTTCTTTGCTTCTGGAATTGCCCGGGGAGCCAAATGTTACCTCCAGCACGACGGAGCCCCTACGTAGGCTTGAACGCCTGGTATCACCCCTTCAAAGGCGGTGTTGCTTTGGCTAATTTTGGATGGGTTTATCCCCATCCCGCGGACAGTGTCCTCGTATATGAAATTGAGACTACTGTCGTTGTCCATGAGGACACTGGTGAGACGGTATCCGTCATTTATTGGGTCAAGCACCAAGGCCTTTGATCCTCCGCGCCGAATACTAGTTCGTCCGTCCAAGTGATCGAAGGTGATCGGATAAGACATCCAGTAGTTAGGTGTGGGTACGATGGGCTCTATATCGCGTGCGTCTCTATGCACGCGTTCGTGCCTTCTCATGGATGTGCGAGTTGCGTGGATCATGTTCACTGTTTTAACCTCTGGCGGGA
The DNA here is from genome assembly GCF_002162155.2 of Triticum dicoccoides. Lineage (NCBI taxonomy): Eukaryota > Viridiplantae > Streptophyta > Magnoliopsida > Poales > Poaceae > Triticum > Triticum dicoccoides. Next base: position 112,510,989 of record NC_041391.1, on the reverse strand, counting down.
ATTTTTTCTATCCCCCAGTGTTCGGCTGTCAAGGTTCATCCTCGTCTTCACTTGGTGTTTCCCTTCCCTTGTATTCAGCATTTAATTTGCCGGCCTGCTTGAAGACCCAACACTCTCTGTGCGTGTGGTTCGCAGGTTTGTCAGGGGTGCCATGAATTTGGCACAGTTTGCCTAGGACTCTATTCAGAATGGACGGTCCCTCTTTACTGCCTTTAAATGGCTTCTTTTGCTGATCAGGTCGGGAGCCCCTGAATCTGGCATTAACCGTTGTGTTATCCGGGCTCTCTTCCTTGTTTTGGCGTTTGTTTTATTACGCCGTGGCTTCCCGTTGCCATCCCTTATTTTGGATGTGTTGGGGTCGCTGGTGCCTTTACGGGCTAGCCAACTATCTTCACCCGCTCAAAAGCGGGTCATAAGGCTCGTTAGGGCTGCCATTGTCCTTGGTTTTTCATGGCCGAGGGGTCTGACGAGCCACTCGTCGCGGATGCTGGGTTTGAATGCCACTAAGGCTTCAACGTCCGGACAATCGACAATTTGATTCTTGTTAGTGAGGAATCTGTTCCAAAGCTTGCGGGCGGACTCTCCGGGCCGTTGGATTACGTGGCTTAAGTCATCCGCATCCGGAGGCCGGACATACGTCCCTTGAAAATTGGCCCTGAAAGCGTCCTCGACTTCCTCCCAACTCCCAATTTAATTTTCAGGGAGGCTCTTCAACCAGTGTCGAGCTGGTCCCTTCAACTTTAGGGGAAGGTATTTGATGGCGTGGAGGTCATCCCCATGAGCCATGTGAATATGTAGGATAAAATCCTCGAACCAGACCCCTGGGTCTATCGTTCCGTCATATGCCTCTATGTTCACAGGTTTAAAACCTTGTGGGAATTCATGGTCCAGTACTTCTTCGGTGAAGCACAGGGGGTGAGCAGCCCCTCTGTATCTGGATGTGCTGTGGCATGCAGTTAGCTGTTGTTGTGTCCGGTGGTTATTCCGAACTGGTATTTGGGCTGTATCATCGTTTTGGTGACCATAGTTCCTCGCCGGGGTGTGTGCTTTAGATCCGTAGATAGACCTGGCCGTGCCGGCTTTCTTATCCAAATGCTCACGTAGATTGTGCGCGGCGTCGGTAGCCATTCTATTGTGGTTAGGGAGCGGTACGTTGGGCCTCCTGGTCATATTAGTCTTTGGCGGAACGGCCTCGTCGCCGAATTCTGGCAGTAGCTTGTGTTTTGGATAGCTCTTTTTATGGCGATCGTCGCCATATCTTTCTTTAGTATCTAGCACCTTATTCCATCTGCGATTGAGCGTTTCCTGTGTGGCTTTGAGCCATTGCTTCTACTTCTTTAGACTTCTCACTGTGGCCATAAATTTTCTGTGCAGGTTATCTTGTTCCATGCGTTCTTCCAGAATGATGAATGCATCATCGTCCGGACTGTCTTCTTGTCCTGGGCTGGTTTGATGAACTCATCCCTCTGGATCATTGTGATCTGGCATCTGCACCGAACTTGATTCGGTGTGACCTGGTTCGTCCTGCTCCATCGTTGGGTCCTCATGTTTGTTATTGCCTTTGGAGTTTACTAGTATGTCGATCCTTCTTGCGCTCTTGTCACTATTTTTACTGTTGCTGGACTTGGAGCGGCGTCTGCGTCACCGTTTTGGCTTTTGCCCGGGGGTTTTATCTCCCGAATTGCCGCCGTCGTTCTCCTTGGGCGTGTCCACCATGTATATATTGTGTGACGAGGTAGTAGTCTAGCGCCGCAGAGATTCTGAATCTTCTCCTGCATTGTCGTCCATACCATTGATGCCTTCGGAGTCGAAGTCAAGCACGTCGGTTAGATCATCAACTGTGGCGATGTAGTGGGTGGTCGGTGGGCAACGAATTCCTTCGTCATCTGCTCCCCACTCGAGATGGACATAGTTCGGCCGAGAGTCTCCTGACAAAGAGAGAGACTTTAACGAGTTCAGCATGTCGCCAAAGGGCGAGTGCTGGAAGATATCCGCAGCTGTAAACTCCATTATTCAAGACCAACCTGGCTCGGTTGGCTCGAGAGTGCGCGGACTGGAACCAACAACCGAATATGAGTCCATGGGTCCAGAGTCACAGGTTTCCACAGAGGTGGGACCTGTGTTCGGCTCCACCGCCGATGAGTGTGTTGCCTGTGGGGCGGAGCCCATCCCTCCGTCCTCAGGCGATGAAGCCTGCTCCGGATTTAGGTTCGGGACAACTGGAGGGGTGATATCGCGAGTTTTGTCTGACAGCAGGTCTAAGCCGTGGTCATCGTGACTGTTCGGTGCTCCTGGCGCGTGCCTAAATCCATCGAAGATCAAGTCTCCGTGAATATCCGTTGTGTAGTTCAAGCTTCCGAACCTGACCTGGTGGCCGGAGGCGTAGCTATCGATCTGCTCTAGATGGCCAAGCGAATTGGCCCGAAGTGTCAAGCCACCGAACACGAAGATCTATCCGGGGAGAAAAGTCTCCCCCTGGACCGTGTTGTTGACGATTGAAGGCGCCATCAAGCCCTGCAGCAACGGCACAGAGAAACTCTCAATTAAAGCACCAATGTCAGTGTCAAAACCAGCGGATCTCGGGTTGGGAGTCCCGCTCTGTGCGTCTAGGCTGATGGTAACAGGAGGGACACAATGTTTACCCAGGTTTGGGCCCTCTCGATGGAGGTAAAACCCTACTTCTTGCTTGATTAATATTGAAGATATGAGTAGTACAAGAGTAGATCTACCACGAGATCGTAGAGGCTAAACCCTAAGAGCTAGCCTATGATGGTATGATTGTAATTGTGATCGACTTTCTGAGGACCAACCTCTCCGGTTTATATAGACACAGGAGAGGGCTAGGGTTTACATGGAGTTGGTTACAAGGAAGGAAATACAATATCCAGATCGCCAAGCTTGTCTTCCACGCAAAGGAGAGCCCCATCCGGACACGGGCCGAAGTCTTGAGTCTTGTATCTTCACACTTCAATAGTCCGGACGATGTATATAGTCCGGCTGTCCGGATACCCCCTAATACAGGACTCCCTCAATGGCCGTTTCTTCTTGAGAAGTCTTGAGATTCTTCTTCACGAGTTCAAGGTCAAGTTCAACGCTGATATTCTTCTTCTTTAATTCGGTGAGCCGAGCTCCGAGATCACAAGACCTCTGCAGCCTGAAAGACAGACATGTCAGTCGACAGAAATAAGCGGCAGTGAAGGAGAAGAATTACTCTAAGACTACTGTCAAATCAAATATTCAACAGTAGTCTCGGGGACTACACCCAATGGGTGCACTTAGCGTGGCCCCATTGAATCAGATCAATACTCTGCAAGGGTTGCCCAGCATGAGTTCAAAAAAAAGAGAGAGAGATACATCATTAGACCTCAGTCGACTGCTAGCAGTCGACTGTGGTCTCGGGGACTACACCCAGTGGGTGCACTCGGCGTGCCCCCACTAATTCGAACAGTTTACTGAGACTCGGCTCGAGGCGAGCAGAGTTGAAGATTTCCTAAATTCTAAACGAAGGAACACACACTGGGCGATCAGATATAAAGCAACACTCAAAAGTTCAGTCAGAATTTTGCTGACATGAACATCGGTCTGAAGGGCAGTGCTGGCGTTGTGAGCTACCTCACTAGCTTCATGCATCACTTTCACCTGCTCCATGATAAGGTTCACCTGACGAAGAGCTTCCCTAGAGGCGCCCAGCGAGTCGTCTGGAGTTTGATACGTAGCAAAGAAGGATGGCTCCAGAGTGTGGTCGAAGTAGTTACCGGGTTGGACGAATGGAGTTGCGCTGGTGCAGCAGGTGTCTGTGCAGTCGACCCCGACGGACGATCAGTCGTAAGCGGGTTGGCGAATGTGACGTTGGTCCGAACCGGCCCTTCGGAACGTTTGACTACCGCCTCAAGCGCCATTGTCGACTAAGGGACTTGGATTTCAAGACTCCTCCGGCTTGAGCCTCCACTCTTCTTCCCCCTCTCCTGTAGAGGTGCTTCTTCTTCTTTGTCATCAGGGAGTACAACGATCTGTTGCGGAGCTACATAAAGAGAGAAGTATCAAATTTTCAGCAGATTGATCGCCCACTCGACTAAATGGAACATGGTTGAACAGCCGTACCGACTCGTGAGGTGGCCTCTTGGTCTCCTGGTGCCTTGTCAACGTCCATGTCAGTGGCAGCAGAAGTGGGACTGGAAAGACACATGAATTGGTCAGTCAGAACAAGAAAATCTTCAGTCGACCTACGAAAACGCAAACGAGATACTCAACCCGAAGCAACGGGGACGTCCATCTTAATTCGCGGCAATGTCTTCCGGGCCTTGGGAGTAGAAACTTTAGGCTGCTTGGCCACCTTCTCCGTCGTCTTCAGAGTCGACGTCCGAGTGTGCTTCAAAGTCTTGACACTCGGTCCCACACTTTTTCCGCGCCCGCCAGCCAGATCTTGCTGTTGTTTGGATCGATCTTCAGAGCGCGTCGGCGAGTCGACTTCTTCCTCCTCGTTCGACTCCTCGCTCTCCTCCTCCTCTTCTTCTCTCGGAGACTCCCACTCACCACTCTCCTCCGCACTGTCCTCCCCCTCCTGGCCCCGCTCCAAAGCTTGTGCACTGTTGGGCATCGAATGCATCTCAGTGAATACCTGCAAAACAAATTGGTCGAGCAAGAGTCAGTCAAACATCAAGTACAGTCGGAGCGTGAGCGGGAAGCAGTCGGAACAAAAAGTATACCTTGTCGGGCGGGTTTCCGTCGCCGAAGGGGACAACTCTCCTGGATCCTCTAGGATTGTCCTGGTTGCCCGTGATGCTCCTCAGCCACAAAGCTATGGTTTCAGACTGCACTTCTTCTAGATGGACCCGAGCGGTGTCGTCCGATCTGGAATACAACCACATCGGGTGATCGCGGGCCTGGAGAGGCTGGATGCGTCGACTGAGGAACACTTCCAACAAGTCCATGCCGGTTACACCATAGTTGATGAGCTGGAGCACTCTATCCACCAACATCCTCGTCTCCATGGTATCATCAGCAGTTACTTTCAGTGGGGTAGGAGTCTGAACATGGTCAAACAAGAAGGGGGGAAGACCAGTCGACTGACCTGGAGCTGCGACGTCCTGGCAGTAGAACCAGGTCGACTGCCAGCCTCTAACAGATTCAGGGAGAGTCATGGCGAGAAAGGTAGTCCTATTCCTCTTTTGGATACCTAAACCCCCACACATCTGGATGACGTGGGTTTTCGAGTCACTCGACTTCGCCTTTTTTTTACAGACTGGGAACGAATGGTGAAGATGTCTTTGAAAAGAACCCAGTGCAGTCGACACCCTAAGAAGTTCTCACACATCGATACAAACGCAACTAAATATGTGATGGTGTTGGGAGAAAAATGGTGGAGCTGAGCGCCAAAGAAGTTCAAGAATCCCCAGAAGAAAGGATGCGGAGGGAGCGAGAAACCCCAGTCGACGTGGATGGCGAGAAGAACACGCTGACCTGGTCGAGGTTGCGGTTCCATCTCCCCCTTCGGCAGCCTCGCCACTCCCTTGGTGATCAATCCGGACTCCTCCAGTTCGGCTAGATCCTCCTGCCGCACCGAAGACCAGATCCAATCGCCCTGGATCCAGCCTGGCGGCAGCCCCGCACGCAACAACGACCCGCGGTTCTGCTTCTTGCCTTTTGCCGCCCTCATCGCCTTCTTAGCATGCTCTAGCGCCGCCGTCTTGTCCTTCACCATGGTTGGGGAGCAGCGGTGTCGAGAGCGGAGGCGCTGGGCGCGGTGGAGAAGCAGAGGAGAAACAAGAAGGAATAGGCGTGCATAGTGCCAGCGCATCGGACCCGTTGCCTTATAAAGGGCCACCTCCGAGTGATTGACACGTGGGACCAGGCAATCCCGTCAAATCCCGCAACAGTTGCATGCAGCGTACGTGGCAAAAAAGGCAGCATGATAATCGAGGCATCGCTACTTATCCGGCCCACCCGTTTCGGCACTCTCCACCGCGCGCGCTTCCCCGAAATTTCATATCCCGTGAAATCCGGGATACATTGCAGACAAACGCGCCCAAGATCACGCGCTCCAACACAGCACTCCACATATGAGGTCACCGGTTCAATTGACAGCTCACTTAATGGATCAAGGCGACTGAGTCGACACCGAAGTATCGACACGGGCGTTCAGTCTTGCAGAAGACACTCATGAAGACACGAAGCTCGGAGCAGATTCAACTCCAACCTACTTTTCACTCATACCTTAATCCATTCGGGGGCTACTGATGAGGATACAAACCTGGGGTAGGGTCATAGGCCTGACCTATATGCCCTACCCAATGTCACTACCCTGGAAGATAAAAGGACCAAAAGACGACAGGAGAGCATCAGTCGAACATGCCGAGTGCAATCCACTCGACGACCACATCACTCGGAAGTCCTCCTCGCTACCGTCACTTGACCATATGAAGAGTCACTCGACCATATCGAAGACCAAGAGTCAGAAGGACCCGCAACGGTTGGACGTTCACCCCTTAGCCTTTATAAGCATTAACATCACTTAAGGCTGGCGTTACCAGTAACACCCCTTACTTTATGTTCATTAAGCCCCTTGTAATGGAGGTGGGCAGGGGTCCTGGCGCACTCTATATAAGCCACCCCCTCCTTTGGGACAAGGGTTCGCACCCCCTGTAATATCACACACATAATCCAATCGACCACCCCCGGGCTCCGAGACGTAGGGCTCTTACTTCAACCGTGAAGGGCCTGAACTCGTAAATCTCGTGTGTACACCTTCACCATAGCTGAGATCTTGCCTCTCCATACCTAGCCCCCTTTCTACTATCAGTCTTAGAACCACGACATCAGCCACTCGGACTGCCGACAACATCGACCTTGATAGCTTCTGCGATACAACCAGTCTTTCTCCCGCCGAGTGACTGAAAAACATTATGCTTCACCTTTATTTGCCTCGGAATGCCGACTGATTTTGTAATCGTTAAAACTCCTTCAGGCCTGACGCCCGAGTACTTTAATCTGTGGTTAGAAACCTTTGGGCTTACCTTTGAATACGTTGTGTTTATCTTCGACTGAAACTCGTTCTTCTCTTGGATTGGTTTTTGTTCGTTTGATGTAGCTTCTTAAGAAGAATCCGCAGTCGACCTGTTGGACGAGCCTTGAGGAGCATTGATCATCTCATCAGCAAGGCACTAAACAATGGTCTTGACGTTCCTGTCAGCCATTCGCCTTGGCATCAGCCGTTGGATGGGCCTTTGACAGTTTGCACAATCTCATCCTTCTTCTTGAC